>NC_090449.1:253968883-254271913 GCF_031143425.1 Pleurodeles waltl | reverse complement strand
TTCGGTAAGCACTTGTGGGGCTGCAGTGACCCCAGAAGATCCAACTATGAATTGGTAATGTGTTGCTCTTAGTACAACCTCAGGTAGTGGTGATGAGCCCGGCATATTGGGGTGCACAAACAGTCATCCTTGATATCTAGTCTCGCCACATAGTCCCCCAATTGTCAGAAGCAGAATTACAGGGAGTGCAGAATTATTAGGCAAGTTGTATTTTTGAGGATTAATTTTATTATTGAACAACAACCATGTTCTCAATGAACCCAAAAAACTCATTAATATCAAAGCTGAATATTTTTGGAAGTAGTTTTTAGTTTGTTTTTAGTTTTAGCTATGTTAGGGGGATATCTGTGTGTGCAGGTGACTATTACTGTGCATAATTATTAGGCAACTTAACAAAAAAAAATATATACCCATTTCAATTATTTATTATTACCAGTGAAACCAATATAACATCTCAACATTCACAAATATACATTTCTGACATTCAAAAACAAAACAAAAACAAATCAGTGACCAATATAGCCACCTTTCTTTGCAAGGACACTCAAAAGCCTGCCATCCATGGATTCTGTCAGTGTTTTGATCTGTTCACCATCAACATTGCGTGCAGCAGCAACCACAGCCTCCCAGACACTGTTCAGAGAGGTGTACTGTTTTCCCTCCTTGTAAATCTCACATTTGATGATGGACCACAGGTTCTCAATGGGGTTCAGATCAGGTGAACAAGGAGGCCATGTCATTAGATTTCCTTCTTTTATACCCTTTCTTGCCAGCCACGCTGTGGAGTACTTGGACGCGTGTGATGGAGCATTGTCCTGCATGAAAACCATGTTTTTCTTGAAGGATGCAGACTTCTTCCTGTACCACTGCTTGAAGAAGGTGTCTTCCAGGAACTGGCAGTAGGACTGGGAGTTGAGCTTGACTCCATCCTCAACCCGAAAAGGCCCCACAAGCTCATCTTTGATGATACCAGCCCAAACCAGTACTCCACCTCCACCTTGCTGGCGTCTGAGTCGGACTGGAGCTCTCTGCCCTTTACCAATCCAGCCACGGGCCCATCCATCTGGCCCATCAAGACTCACTCTCATTTCATCAGTCCATAAAACCTTAGAAAAATCAGTCTTGAGATATTTCTTGGCCCAGTCTTGACGTTTCAGCTTGTGTGTCTTGTTCAGTGGTGGTCGTCTTTCAGCCTTTCTTACCTTGGCCATGTCTCTGAGTATTGCACACCTTGTGCTTTTGGGCACTCCAGTGATGTTGCAGCTCTGAAATATGGCCAAACTGGTGGCAAGTGACTTTTCTCAGTTGATGGGCAGTTATTTTGCGCCTTGGTTTTTCCACACGCTTCTTGCGACCCTGTTGACTATTTTGAATGAAACGCTTGATTGTTCGATGATCACGCTTCAGAAGCTTTGCAATTTTAAGAGTGCTGCATCCCTCTGCAAGATATCTCACTATTTTTGACTTTTCTGAGCCTGTCAAGTCCTTCTTTTGACCCATTTTGCCAAAGGAAAGGAAGTTGCCTAATAATTATGCACACCTGATATAGGGTGTTGATGTCATTAGACCACACCCCTTCTCATTACAGGGATGCACATCACCTAATATGCTTAATTGGTAGTAGGCTTTCGAGCCTATACAGCTTGGAGTAAGACAACATGCATAAAGAGGATGATGTGGTCAAAATACTCATTTGCCTAATAATTCTGCACTCCCTGTATGTCCATAAGTGTTGTCATTTTAAGTGGTTGGTTGTGATGTAGGGGCTGAGCATTGAAAGACAAAACACTGGGTGTAAGGCTTCACACTTTTTTCCACTTTTTAGGATTTAGAAAGTAAAGGGAGTACACCCCTTGTCTCCACTGGTGCACTGATACTATTTCCGTCATGCCCTTGAAAAGGAGGGTTTGCACCTCTTCTAAAAAGTTAGATTTTTTTGGAGTGGTTGATTTGGAAGGATGGTGTGTGGTTCCATGCAAACAAAGACAATACTGAATAGCACCCACGGATCCGAGGTTAAGCCTTCCTATTAGGGCAGGCACAATCTCAGAGGTCCCTTGACAGATGCTGGCTGGTCAAAGGGAATGTGGGGAAGGTCACTGTTTGATGGCAGAAGTGTTTCTTCCCTGGCTACTTTCGTGGGTTCCTTTAAGCGCCTAGACTGGGCACCCTTATTTCAGTTCTAGGCCTGTAGTCTGTGCCTTTTTACACACATATACATTTTATTTGTTTATTCATTTTTTTTTGTTTTAGAACAGCTTGCTTTTCAGCTGCCTTTCCGAAAAGACATAACTATTTGTGTTTTACTTTTATCAGTCCTTTGCATGACATTTCACTCTGTGCCCTGCTCAAAGCTGTCATGTTTGTAGACAATTGTTTACCCAGAATAGCAGCTCCAAGAGTTACAAAGTCAAACCTCAGCCATAGACATATCATCACGTCAGGCCTGTTCTTAGAACACTACATGTTTTGTTATATAAACACTGCATAGGCCTATAGCTGTTTAGAAATGTACATCACCTCCATTATGTGAGCCTCCGCATCTTCCCTGTGTCCTAATACAGCCCAGTGTTCAAGAATTGCAAAAAGACATAGGTAAGGAGCCCCTAGATTTTTCTGGGTAAATAGTATTATTTGTTCAAAAGTGTTTATTTCAGAGACCTGTGTCTGTTTTACTGTGGACTCTCTGTGTTTCAGGCAGCCTGGCCTATTTTAAAGTGGTGTTTTTTTAAAATTAGTTTTTGCCATGACTGTGTGAATTGCCTTGCTAGTTTGTGGCACATAAACCCCCCGCCCCCACCTTTTTTTCTTATAAGTAAAAAGGCTACATACATCTTGCAGAGTGTGTTTTTAGCAGACTGTTTTAATCTGTTTCTGCAATTTAAATTGTGTTTAGAAACTGTCTGCCCCCCTGTATTTTGCCTTTAAAAAAAGCCCGATTTCAGAGTGCGCGTTGAGCAGTATTCCAGTGTTCAAGTAGACTCTGCTAGCTTGGAAGTGTGGATTCAACCTGTCTGTATCCAAGGAGATTCTGAATAGAGCAGCAGTTGTTTTCTCCCTGCCCACAGGGACTGGACTTCAGTTAACTTGCTCCTTATAAAAGTTCCTATTGGTTGTAGCATGTGTTTTTGTGATAGGTTGTTGGGAGATGGTCTTTCCATTGGTTGCTGGCTCCAGGG
Organism: Pleurodeles waltl; assembly: GCF_031143425.1. Taxonomy (NCBI): domain Eukaryota; kingdom Metazoa; phylum Chordata; class Amphibia; order Caudata; family Salamandridae; genus Pleurodeles; species Pleurodeles waltl. The sequence continues at coordinate 254,268,734 of NC_090449.1, read as the reverse complement.
CTGGGGTTATGATTGGTGGATAGGGCTGGGATTCTGATTGGCTGCTGGTTTTAGGGCTGGGGCTGTGATTGGTGGTCAGGAATAGGGCTATGATTGGTGATTAGGGCTGGTTCTCCCATTAGGTGTTTGGATCAGGGCTAGAAATTGGATTGGCTAGGGTTAGGACAAGCTTCTTATTGGCCAGTAGGGCTATTTAAGCCTAGGACTCAGGGCGTCTCAGCCCAGGCATCAAGGCAAAGGGCGGAGAGGACAAGGGCAGTTGCCTGTTTGGGCCTGTTTGTGACAGGTAGGGACTAGGCCCAGAAATGCTGCCCAATTCTCAATTGACCAGGAATGGTTTCAGCCCCTTCACATCCCTCAACATGCAAAAACATATTCTACAAAGATATCCAACTCATGCATCACAAACTGACCACAGACAGATTGCAATGTCCCATCACCCAACACAATACCCTTTATACAACACATATACACATATCCTCCACAACTACAACAGTCAAACACCTTCATTCTCACAGCAAACACTACTCTGTCCACTCCCACTAACACAACCTGCCATCACCCACACAACACACAACTATAGTATACATTTCTCTCAGTCTCAGCCTTCCAGATACACACTCTCTGCTCATACTAACCAACAACACTATCAGCTGTTTGCTCCACACAGACCACCTGTCATCATAACAATGCCCAAACCCTGCCTTCAAACACACCATATACAAACACTCTTCCCCTCTCTTCACCATTACACACAACCATACAATCCCCACATTTCACTCTACCACACATATTACCTCTTCCAGTCATCAGAACTAACACTAACTCCCCTGACACACATCCATCACCTCTTACACACCTCGTACATTCATCTCCAACACACATCAACACCCCATCTAACACTCAAATTCCACTCACCAGCACTAACTCACATACAAATCCCTCACCAAAAACAACTACACCAATATCCCCTCTCACTATTCCACAAGAACAATACAGACCACACACATCAGCACATCAAATCAACACAAACTTACATTACACTTATCAGCATACCCACTCCCACCCTCAGGACTACACAAAGAATACAAATTCCATCCCATCTTCACCCCTACTTTCTCACTCTTCACAAACACCTACCACAAGCACCCCAACCCAGCAACTTTCATTCACTCGCCTCTCCTCCATTGCACAATTTAGAGCTTTACATCATGATCCACATGCTCCTCCACCACCCCTAACCCATACTCCATCCACACTAAACAAACGCAAACAAAATAAAAAACATGCCACTTTTAGCAATCTCGCATCCCCTTGTCTATTACATAATAAGACTACCCTTCAAAAAACAGTTCACTCTTCATGGCTCTCTCAGCCACCAAGTCCACCACCCACACACACACATACCCAACAAAATGCCTCCTTAACCTGCTGGAAGAGGAACACTATATTGAAAAGCAAGACTATTGTGAGCCTCAAACAGTTATCAGAACTAGCAACACTCCTGCTTCAAGCTCATATTATACTACTTACCCTTCTCCTAAACAAAACAACACTACCACTAACACACCTTTTCTAAACTGCCAGCTCATAAATGCTCGATCACTCTCAAAAAACAAGCACCACATCTACGACCTGCTCACAGACACACAACCTGACTTACTATTCATAACTGAATCCTGGTTGGGAGATGACATTGCCCCAGTGCTGCACGAAGCCGTTCCTCCAGGCTATCAAACCATCACACAAAACCGTATATACAAGAGAGGAGGTGGACTAGCTGATATATTCAAACAGGCAATGAACCTCAGTAAAACAGACAACATCTCCCTACAAGGTTGTGAAGCCCTCCTTGCCAGATGCCACCCTACTCCAACTTCCTCCTGTAACTTTCTCCTTCTTTACAGACCTCCACCTAACAACTCCACATTCCCAGATGCTTTTCTAGACACAGTCTCAAACCTTATTACACTATACTCCAACCTATGCATTCTTGGAGATCTAAACGTTTGGTTTGACAAACCCAATATGCCCCATCCAAAAGCTATCACCACTGGCCTAGTCGCATTGAACCTACATCAGATTGTACACAATCACACACACATCGCTGGACACATCCTAGATGTCATTTTTGCCAAGCCTGAACTAGTTACTATTCATAGCATCACGCCAATCACTTGGTCAGGCCACCATTTGATACATTTCCGACATACAACTCCACAAATCAACACACCCCACAACTACTTACATACATGCACCTATCGACCATGGAGCAAACTCAATTTGGATGACTTAGAAACACAACTAACAGCCAACACAGATCTAGATACAATTAATTCTGTGCCAAAACTGAGTGGCTACAGGAAGCTTTTGATATCCTAATACCACTCAGAAAAACTAAACACGACAAAAGAAAACCAACACCTTGGAGAAACACAGAACTTAAAAAGATAAAGCAACAAATCAGAAAGTTGCAGCGGACCTGGCTCAAAACAAACAACAGTCAAGACAAACAGAAGCTACACAAACTTAACAGAATATACAAATCATCAATCAAAAAAGCTAAAAAAAGGTACTACTCGGCCAGAATTCAAAATGCTAAATCTACAACCAAGGATTTTTATAAAATTACCAATTAATTTTGAAAACCTGCATGTATGGAAGGAAGCCATCCTACCACTCAAGATTTCACAAACAAATTGGCAACTCACTACACAACCAAGGCAGACACATTGGACTCATATTTAAAACAGAAGAAAAACATCAGCACCAACCCCTTTCCTAAAATACCCTCTAAGAATAAACCAACCCAACCTCTACATTCCTTCAAACAAATATCCCAAGGTGAATTTATGGATTTGGTCAAAGCAAGCAGACCTTCCGGTTGCCCTTCTGACCCTTGCCCACCACAAATCTTCAAGAACATTCTTCCATCTACTTCTGCTGCCACACCAGTAAGAAGAATCATCAACAACTCTTTAACTTCAGGAACTTTTCCTGTAGACCTGAAAACGGCATACATACGACCGTTATTAAAGAAAACAAACCTAGACCCACAAGACCCCAACAACTACAGACCAATCACAAATGGACCTTTCCTGGGCAAATTGACAGAAAGCAGCATTCGCCGAGATGTCACAATTCATTGAAGACAATTCTATACTTTCAGACTTCCAAACTGGATTCCGCCCAAGAAGAAGCACTGAATCAGCACTCATAGTAATCTGGGATGATCTTAAAAACACAGTCGACCGCAATGGAGTTGCTGCACTACTTCTCTTGGACCTCTGGGCTGCCTTTGATACGGATGACCATGACACCCTAATTCAAAGACTCCACGAAACCGGCATACAAGGGATTGCTCTCGACTGGATTACTTCCTATCTTCAAAAAAGATCTAATATCATCCTCTCGCCCCCCCTTCTCGTCCGAACCCTACCTCACAAAAGCAGAGGTCCCCCAAGGATCAATCATCTCACCTTTGCTTTTCAACATCTACATGATATCTTTACCAGAACTGATCAATGATTTCCATCACACATGCTACAACTATGCAGATGACACACAAATACTACTTAAATTAGAATGCCCCAAAAACATTAAAAACTCACAAATCTTCAATTGCCTCAGAGCCGTTGACCAGTGGATGACCTGGAGCCATCTCAAACTAAATACCTCCAAAACAGAAATACTCATATGTGGTGACTGGAAAAGTTATGACCATCTTTGCGTCTGGCCTGACGATCTCGGACCACCTCCTCAATTATCCAAGGAAGTTAAAAACCTTGGAATCACCATGGATTGCAAGTTAACTATGAATGCCCAAGTGGACAAATTAGCACGAACAAGCTTCATCACCTTGAAGACTTTACGACGCATCTTCCCCCACCTCGGATTTCCACACAAGGTGCAACCTACTATCTCGCTTGTACTATCCAAACTGGATTATGCCAATGGCCTTTACCATGGTCATCTAGTATGTATTATGAAAAAACTACAACGTATCCAGAATTACGCAGCCAGGCTACTATTACATGTAAAGCCGCAAGCCCATATCTCCCCTGCATTGAGAGCACTACACTGGGTACCCGTTGCCAGAAGATGCACTTTCAAGCTGCTTTGTATCACCCACAAAGCTATACATGGAACAGGACCGCTTTTTATCAGAAACAAAATAACCAAATACATCTAACAAAGAAACCTCCGCTCAAGATTGGCTCCCCGCCTTAGAACACCACCATACAAGAAAAAGTCTATAGGTGGTACATCCTTCTCTGTTCAAGCAGCCAAACTATGGAATTCATTACCCCCAACTATAAGAGCCACAGATAACTTTCTTGTCTTCAGAAAACTACTCAAGAGTTGGCTCTTTCCTTCATAACCACCATATTCAAACAACTATTGACTGCATATGCCTTTGTTGATAAATAGTTTTTCTGATTATGTGTATATTTCTAGTAATGTATAGTTCTTTAGAAAATATGTATCGCTACTATGTAGTAACAATAAAATACACACACACTCTTTAAACCTGTTTGACTAAGTATATTTACCCATGGTTCTAATTATGTATTGTATGTACATATATGTGCGCATATGTGTTTGTATGTGTGTGTGTGTGTATATTATATATATATATATATATATATATATATATATATATATAAAATGTCACATAGTGTACATCTGTTTGTGGCATGTTGCGCTGCAGATTCACATGCTGTGCACTGTTCCTGCCATTTAGTGTTGGGCTCGGAGTGTTACAAGTTGTTTTTCTTCGAAGAAGTCTTTTCGAGTCACGGGACCGAGTGACTCCTCCCTTTCGGCTCCATTGCGCATGGGCGTCGACTCCATCTTAGATTGTTTTCCCCACAGAGGGTGAGGTAGGAGTTGTTAAAGTAAGGATACTAGAGGTGCCCATGCAATGGAGTAAATGTGTGTGTACATATAATATTAAAGTCAAAATTATTTACATATTTACAATTTTAATGCAACTAAAACGGCTACAGGCTCACGGGGAGGTGGGAGGGCGCATGTGAATCTGCAGCACAACATGCCACGAACAGACGTACACTGGGTAAGTGACATTTTCCGTTCGATGGCATGTGTAGCTGCAGATACACATGCTATGCATAGACTACAAAGCAGTAATCTCCCCAAAAGTGGTGGTTAGCCTGTAGGAGTTGAAGTTGTCTGAAATAATGTTCTGAATACAGCTTGTCCTACTGTGGCTTGTTGTGTTGTTAACACATCTACACAGTAATGCTTAGTAAATGTATGAGGCGTAGACCAAGTGGCTGCCTTACAAATCTCTGTCATTGGTATATTACCAAGAAAAGCCATTGTGGCACCTTTTTTCCTAGTGGAGTGTGCCCTTGGAGTAATGGGTAATTCTCTTTTAGCTTTTTGGTAACCGGTTTGTATGCATTTGACTATCCATCTGGCAATGCACTGTTTGGATATAGGGTTTCCTGCATGTGGTTTTTGGAAAGCTACGAACAATTGTTTCGTTTTACGAAATTGTTTTGTTCTGTCAATGTAATACATTAGCGCTCTTTTTATATCTAACGTATGTAATGCCCTCTCTGCTACTGAGTCTGGCTGTGGGAAGAAGACTGGGAGTTCTACCGTTTGGTTTAGATGAAACAGTGATATGACTTTTGGTAAGAATTGTGGATTGGTACGGAGAACCACCTTATGTTTATGTATTTGTATAAAGGGTTCTTGAATAGTAAACGCCTGTATTTCGCTAACCCTTCTAAGTGAAGTGATGGCCATTAGAAAGGCTACTTTCCAAGTTAAAAATTGGATTTGACAAGAATGCATGGGTTCAAATGGTGGGCTCATGAGTCGTGTTAATACAATATTAAGATTCCACGAAGACACTGGTGGTGTCCTTGGGGGTATGATTCTTTTTAGTCCTTCCATAAAGGCTTTAATAACTGGGATTCTAAAAAGCGATTTTGTATGTTTAATCTGCAGATAAGCAGATATTGCAGTGAGATGGATTTTAATGGAAGAGAAGGCTAGATTGGACTTTTGTAAGTGTAGTAAATAACTTACAGTGTTTTGTGTTGAAGCGTCTAGTGGCGTAATCTGATTAGCCTGGCAGTAACAAACAAATCTTTTCCATTTGTTAGCGTAACAATGTCTGGTTGTGGGTATTCTTGATTGTTTAATGACCTCCATACATTCTTTAGAAAGGTTTAGATATCCAAATTCTAAGACTTCAGGAGCCAGATTGCTAGGTTGAGTGATGCTGGATTCGGGTGTCTGATCTGTTGTTTGTGTTGTGTTAACAGATCTGGTCTGTTTGGTAGTTTGATGTGAGGTACCACAGATATCCAACAGTGTGGTGTACCACGGCTGGTGAGCCCACGTGGGTGCTATAAGTATTAGTTTGTTTTGACTCAGTTTGTTGACCAGATAAGGAATGAGCGGGAGAGGGGGGAAAGCGTAAGCAAATATCCCTGATCCATAGAGCATTGCCCTTGGACTGAGGGTGTGGGTACCTGGACGCGAAGTTTTGGCATTTTGCGTTTTGTTTTGTTGCAAATAGATCTATGTTTGGTGTCCCCCAGCTGTAGAAGTGATCCTGTAGAATCTAGGGATGTATTTCCCATTTGTGAGTTTGCTGTTGATCTCGACTGAGATTGTCGGCCAACTGATTTTGAATGCCTGGTATGTATTGTGCTATCAGACGAATGTTGTTGTGAATTGCCCAATGCCAAATTTTTTATGCTAAGAGACACAGCTGTGACGAGTGTGTCCCCCCTTGTTTGTTTAGATAATACATTGTTGTCATATTGTCTGTCTTGACAAGAATGTGTTTGTGGGCTAGATGTGGCTGAAACGCTTTTAATGCTAGAAATACTGCTAGTAGTTCCAAGTGATTTATGTGAAGTAGTTTTTGTTGATTCTCCCATTGACCTTGTATACTGTGATTGTTGAGGTGTGCTCCCCACCCAATCATGGAAGCGTCTGTTGTGATAATGGCGTGAGGCACTGGGTCTTGAAAAGGCTGCCCTTTGTTTAAATTTACAGGGTTCCACCATTGAAGCGAAGAGTGTGTTTGGCGGTCTATCAACACTAGATCTTGGAGTTGACCCTGGGCCTGCGTCCATTGTTTTGCTAGGCACTGCTGTAAAGGCCGCATGTGTAGCCTTGCGTTTGGGACAATAGCTATGCATGAGGACATCATGCCTAGTAGTTTCATCACAAACCTTACCGTGTATTGCTGGTTTGGTTGTATGCTTGATGTTATATTTTGAAACGACTGAACTCTTTGTGGACTTGGAGTGGCAATTGCTCTTTGTGTGTTGAGTGTTGCTCCCAAGTATTGTTGTATTTGGGATGGTTGTAGATGTGATGTTTGGTAATTTATAGAAAACCCTAGTTTGTGTAGAGTATCCATGACGTATTGCGTGTGAAATTGACATTGTTGCTGAGTGTTGGCTTTTATTAGCCAATCGTCTAGATTTGGGAATGCGTGCATGTGCTGTCTCCTTATATGAGCTGCTACTACAGCTAGGCATTTTGTATATACTCTTGGGGCTGTTGTTATTCCGAACGGTAGCACTTTGAATTGATAATGTTTGTTTTGTATTACAAACCTGAGGTATTTCCTGTGAGATGGATGGATGGGTATGTGGAAATACGCATCCTTGAGATCCAGTGTTGTCATGTATTCCCCTTTTTTTAGTAAGCGAACTACGTCCTGAAGTGTTACCGTGTGGAAATGATCTGATTTGATGAAGAGATTCAGTGTTCTGAGATCTAAGATAGGCCTTAGTGTTTTGTCTTTTTTTTGGGATAAGGAAATGCAGGGAGTAAACGCCTGTTCCTTTCTGGTGATAGGGTACTAGCTCTATGGCTTGTTTTTGTAGCAGTGCTTGGACCTCTATTCGTAATAGGTCTAAGTGTTGTGGAGACAATCTGTGCAGTCTTGGTGGAACATCTGGAGGGAATGTTGTGAATTCTATGCAATAACCATGTTGGATAATTGATAGGACCCACATGTCTGTGGTAATGTGTGTCCAATTGTGATTGTATTTGGTTAGCCTCCCCCCCACTGGTGATAAGTGTTGGGGAAGTGTGATATTGAAGTCACTGTTTGGGCTTGGTTTGGAGGGCTGGAATTTCCCTCTTCCTCTTGGGAATTGTCCTCTGTAGGAACCACAAAACCCCCCTCTCTGGTACTGCGACTGGTAGGTGGGTTTTGTTTGGGAGGTGGATGGTTCTGGTGTCTGTTGTCTAAACCCTCCCCTAAACTGTGGTTTTCTAAATGTTCCCCTGTATTGTGAAGAGTAGAGCGAGCCAATGGCTTTGGCCGTGTCCGAGTCTTTTTTTATCTTCACGATTGCGGTATCTACTTCCGGCCCAAACAACTGATGTTGATTAAACAGCATATTCAGTACCGCCTGTTGTATTTCTGGTTTAAATCCAGAACTTCGCAGCTATGCATGCCTTCGAATTGTTACAGCTGTGTTCATTGTCCGTGCTGCTGTATCTGCAGAGTCCAGGGTAGACCGTATTTGGTTGTTTGATATGGCCTGTCCCTGTTCAACCACTTGTTGGGCACGATTTTGGTGTTCCTTGGGCAAATGCTGGATGATGTCTTGCATTTCATCCCAGTGCGCCCTGTCGTAGCGTGCAAGTAGGGCTTGTGAGTTTGCAATTCGCCATTGATTGGCTGCTTGCGATGCCACTCTTTTCTCCGCTGTGTTGAATTTTCGACTCTCTTTATCAGGGGGTGGGGCATCCCCTGATGATTGTGAATTCGCCCTTTTTCTTGCAGCCCCCACAACCACTGAGTCCGGAGGGAGCTGTTGAGTAATAAACACTGGGTCTGACGGGCGGTTTATATTTATTTTCGAGCCTTGGAGTGATGGCCCTCCCTTTTACAGGCTCCTGGAAGACCTGTTGTGCGTGTTTGAGCATGCCCGGTAGCATTGGCAGGCTTTGGTAGGATGCGTGAGTGGATGCCAGAGTGTTTAACAGGAAGTCATCCTCCACCGGTTCCGAGTGCATTGTTACGTTGTGGAACGTAGCTGCCCTGGCTAGTACTTGCGTATATGCTGTACTGTCCTCTGGTGGTGAAGGCTTGGTCGGATAACACTCTGGGCTGTTGTCCGATATAGGTGGGTCGTATAGATCCCAGGGATCCACATCATCTTGAGTCATCCCAGTATGTGTGGGTGACTGCACCATCGGTGTACCCACTGGTGACAAGTGTGGTGATTGCAGTGGGGATGGTTGTGGTGAGAAATGTGGTGGTGGTGACTTGTCTCTAACCACTTTGGCTTAGGGTTGCATCTCAGTCTCTTGAAAAGCTAATTTTCTTTTCGATTTGAGTGGAGGGATGGTTTGTATCTTCCCTGTGTCCTTCTGGATTTCTAACCTTTGTTGTGTTTGGTCATGTCCTTCTAAATCCAGATCTTGCTCAAATCTGTGCTTTTCTTTGAGCTGCATAGAAAGACCTTGCTCCTCAGTGTAGGAAGAGCGTTTCGGCTCCGAAGCCATTTTGTTCGGTACCGAAATTCCCAATGAAATTGTCTTTTTCGGTCCTGATGAGGTTTTTCGAGGCTTGCCCGACTCGATAGCTCAATGCCGACTTTTTTCGGTGCTGGATTCTCGACCGGAGTCGAAAGTCTTCGGCAAATCTTTGGCCTTTTTCGGTGCCGATGTTATTTGGTCACCTTCTTTTCTGTGGGTTGAGCCATGGCCTGCTGGCGGTGGTGTCCCCGTGGCCTTGAGTTTTTTGGTGTGACCCTGGGTGTGGGACGGGGCAGGTGTACTCACTGTTTGCCGCGCCGTCGAGGGTCGATCACCGTCAGATTCATCCAAGTCCGTTTCTTGAATGGAAATTCTCTCTTCCTCCTCGACTTCGAGATGTTGTTTCGGCTTCGACGCCATTTGTAGTCGTCTTGCGTGTCGATCCCTTAAGGTTTTCTTGGATCGAAACGCTCGGCCAGCGTCACAAGTATCCTCTCTGTGTTCGGGAGACAAACACAGGTTACAGACCCGGTGCTGGTCTGTATAAGGATACTTGGCATGTCACTTAGGACAGAAACGGAAGGGGGTCCGGTCCATTAGTCTTCGACAACGGGTGTGGTCGGGCTGACCAGGCCTTGATGAAGAGTGGAAGCCCCGAAGGGCCGCCGAAGCGGTCTTGATGTCGGTGCCGATACGCTAAAACGAAAGCGGTACCGAACGAGAACAATACCGACAAATTTTCAATTCTTTTCTAACTTTCCCGATTCGAAATACGGAGCGAAGAGGAACACGTCTGAAGCCGATGGTGGAAAGAAAACAATCTAAGATGGAGTCGACGCCCATGCACAATGGAGCCGAAAGGGAGGAGTCACTCGGTCCGGTGATTCTAAAAGACTTCTTCGAAGAAAAACAACTTGTAACACTCCGAGCCCAACACTAGATGGCAGGAACAGTGCACAGCATGTGTATCTGCAGCTACACATGCCATCGGTCATATATATATATATGTATGTATGTGTATTTATGTGTATATGTTGTTTCTGTGCTTGGAATGTTCGTGGGTCATTGCATGGCTCCTGGGTGGGTTGTTGTACTAGATATCTATGAATCCCTGCTCTCATCTTATCACACTTATCTACCCATCATCATATGTCATGTCTCTATCAAACTATCCTCCATTCCCACTCTGACTCATCCCAAATCCTTTCTACTACTTTCATCTCCTAAATAACTCTGCCTAAGCTCTTCCCTCCGCTTCCACATCTAACTCACCAAACCTCACTCTACTACCATGACCTCCCACACAACCCTACTAAATTCTCCCTCATTTATCTCACCCTGCTACTATGCTCTCCCTAACCCTTCCACAGACTCTTCCCTCCTCCATCCCCTTTTACTCATCCCAAGCCTTTGGGTTGAGTAAATGAGGGATATACTCCCAATTAACACTTCCGGCTTTCTTTCCTTCTCCACCCCTCCATTACTCCAGTCAATCTAACTAACAAACTCTCATATCCGCGGCTCAAATTAACTCATAATAATAATAAAACTGTACCCATATTTCCCGATACTAATCCATCAGTAATTCTTGTTGGGTTCCAGAGTAGCGTGCTACTCACTGAAAAGCACTTCGCCGCCTCGTCCGGGGTAGTAAGCGCTATATAAATACTATTACAATACAATCATTCTATTGACAGCTCAGCTGATCCTGGCCTTCTCTTTCCAGCCAACCAGGAGGATTGCTGGCATACAACGGGCAGATCCTTGCTCACCTTTCAGTTATGGGGTTGGGCTCCTTCCATAGACCAGGAACAGGCAGAAGGGCTAACACCACTATGCTCTCAGGTTTAGACATCAGTGTGAAGCTAGAAATTACTAGATCAGTCTTCTCCAACGAAGACCTTGTGAGCTACTGGTAACTCTCCACCTAACTATGAGTAGTTCTCCTGTGTGCTGTCCAGCCTTCTAAATTAGAACCTTTTGCTTCTGTGAATTTATATATAAATGCCAAATTGAAACTTGAAAGTGTCAAAACAGATGGAGAAAAAGGATAGATTTTCCAGAATATATTGTTTGCTCACATATGAGTGTTAAATCATGTGGTTTGGTGGAGGATCATTTATAATATCACTTTGGCATTACAGCTTTGGCTGTTATGTATTACTTATGTAAAGACATTCCAAATTGACAAAGCTTTTTTTACATTATCGCTGGCGATGCACTGAGGTAAATACTACTGGTAACCTTGCAAAACATAGGCACAAACGTAATCTTGCACACAACAATAATAGTATTAGTAGCTCAGGGTGATTTTCACTGAACATAGGTATCTCTTAATACACAAAAGGTTGGAGACCCCTGCACTAGATCTTATGATTAGATCAGGATGGTGGGACTGTTTATATGTTTTACTCTGATGGTCACAATCGTCACTGTATTTTGTTTCATCTGCCTAATAATCGCAGCTCATGCATTATCATCATCGGATGCAATTGCTTCAATAAATATTGAAGCTTAATCTGCATCTGTTGCCTTAGCATGTGTGAGACTGTCTATCTGAGAGAAAGGGGTATGATCTGTTTCACCACAACTTACCTGAGGAGCCAGAGAGTCATGTTTCTAGGCTGCCACAAATCACCTCTACTTTTTTAGGTCTGGGTAAGGTGCTGCTAGCTAGCTGATGAAGTCAAGCTGACAGCTTCCAGTCGGTGTGGGACTGACTCAGTCACCCATACATGGTGGTGCTCCCGCACTAAATAAAGCAGTCATACCGTCAGGGTAAGAGTCCTATGACACTACCTCTTGCCTAGAGGAGTTCTGTAATAAAAGGCCCTTGAGGAATAATGTCATGCAGAACTGCTGCTAGCTTTCCTGAAAGGACTGCTCTGGCTGGTAAAGTTGGCTTGGAGTGCCAGCCTTTGTTTTGGGTGCTAGAGGGGCTTGCGTCTGCCAAAAAGCAATTTTTTGCTGGTGATGCTGGTGGTCACGCATGGCTTTGGCTGTGTCTGTGTCCTTAACAGGCCATCAACTTGAAGTCCAGATAGGCACAGGCCATCAAAGTGTAGTAAGAAGAGATATTGTTGAACAGCTGACTATAAGCCACAGATCCATAGCCAAGCATGATGACGCAGGAGAATGCTTGTTTTGGTTTGCCTAGAGGGCTTTCCGCCACTTCCAAGGTACACCTAATGCTGGCATTTGAGATATTTTCTTTTTGCCTCCTGCACAATCTTCTTTGCTCTTCTCCTGTGCAAGTGAGGGAGATGCTGCAAGAGTTCTTCCAACTCCTCCAGCCAGTGCCAATAAGGTTGAGGAACTGGCAAAATCTCATTGAGTTTTTATACCTAGAGGTACTCACTTTGCTCCAGCATTGATTTTCTTCCTTTTTGCATCCGGAGGGTGCGCCACCCCGTACCTTCTTGAGGGTAACTTTTCAAGGCTGTGTACACTAGCCTGGGAGCCTATATTCTTGAATGAACAAGGGGTTGAATTTTGTTCCCCATCTGTGGTTTGAATTTTTTCTCCATCTGTGGTTTAACTACACTGACTGTCACTGGGTCCTTAAAGTTCTCTAACAAGCACTTAAGCATTCTTTTCAACATAGTCAAGGAATGGGGGCTGCTCACACTCTTATGAAGTGTTTTTATGATTAACTTCAACTTCTTCTGCTGCAGCTCTCACTGTAAGTGTGTGATACGCAGAGGTTTTATCGGGCAGAGAAGGCTTTACAGGGTACAGTTCTAGATAGGGGGTCATCATTGGCATTTACCCTGTAATCACACCAAGCATTTCCCTTTTGTTTTGTTGACCCCGAGCCACATTATGGTCATGCCATAGGCCCTTTTCGTAGTCGGAATGGACAGAGTGTGGTGAGGACAGTTGTTGGGTGGTGGTGCTTTGATGGTGTCAACTTTTCTTTTCTTTGGAATAGGAAAAGCCTCAATCTCTTCTGAAATTGCCTCCTCAAAGGAAAACACAGTAGCGGAAGAAAACAATCAGAAGTGGTATCTGTAGCTTGATGCACTGTTGGTTCCAGGGGAGGAATCACACACCACCTTGAAACCGAACCCCATTTATAAATAAATACAACCTGTAAAGTTCCCAGCATTACACTAAAGGCTGGAGTGTTCACAGCATGTGAACTTCAGAACTGCATACTGCAAACATATGCCTTAAACTGGTTACGTAAACCTACCTTCCTGGTAAAGCACTATACAAATACCTAAGCTGAAACGTTTATTCCAGTTAGCAGAGAGGATGACTGGAGAGTGTAAAAATTAAGGAGGTGAGTAGAGAAGGACTTTGGTTACAAGAGTAACTTTTGCTTCCTCAAATGTCCTCAGTATCCCTGGTCTTTATTGGATGAAAGGTTCATAAGCACAGATATTTAGTGGTTTACATATATACCTAACAGGATCAGCCAAAGATGTTACTGAGCAAGATCTGACCAAACTAAGCATTGGCACTGCATTTCACATCAGATGCATTTTGCCAGGAAATAGGTTGAGCTGTGTGTGGGACTTCTGGCTTGACCCCAGCAATATGTGAAAATACCATTTGGGAGAATGAAACCCTCTCTCTAAATTACTTTCTAGCTCAACACTGTTTACACTTTAGACATGTTTGCAAGAGTCAGAACCAATCTAAATTACAAAGAAAAATAATTAAAGGAGTGAAAACAACTAGTACACTTGAAGTTGAACCCAAGAGTCCCCATATTATGTTCAGCGCAGCACCTGAAGGAGGATTGTGAACAAAAGTTGTAAGAAAGATACCGATTAGAATTAAAAAGAACCTCAAATCGGAAAGCACTGAAGTGCCTTCCGCATGTTTTCTTTCTGAATACTAGATAAGAATCCTCAGTTGGGAACACCTGAAGTCCCCTCCCCTAGGCGAGTAGAAGCGACAGCAACAATAAACAGTATTCTGTTACTGGCTTAAAGTCCCCAAAAAGAATGTTTTAAAAATCTAGAGGATGGTATTTAAGTTCTGAAAAGGATGAGGTTTCTTGACCGGCAGATCCGACAAGCGAATCAAGATGACAAATGTCCTTTGAAGTGAGGAACATTCCTTCAGGTGCCAAATGGAGTAACAAAGGACTTGCATACCTCAAGTTGATACTAAGCCGGTACACTTGATGAAAAAAGAGCAGTGAGCTATTTAAGAGTATAAATTCCGATTTCAAAAGACCAACAGCTAAACCTGGATCAGTCTTTTGTCTTTGATGTCTTATAGGATATAGTTGCTTTTCTGGCACAGAACCATAGCTCAATGACTTATTTACTAAAGCACCAGTTGGAATGCAAAACACAAATGTTTAAACAGAAAGCCTTTTCTTATGGACTATAGAAGAGCATCTCAACATTACTGCAACCCTTTAGTATATATGGAGCACGATGTCCTGACCCTAGACTGTTTTGTGATCACTAAATTCTGGTGTTTAGTTAGTCAGAAATACATTAAATGATTTCAAATCATAGCATGCAACTAGGCCATGTCAATTGCCTTTCCTTTCTCAATTCTTAGTGGAATCAGCCTCTCTCCAGACTCTGACGTGTGGATGCTCGGGTGCATGAATTCTCTGCAAAGTTTAAGCAACATCATTTTGGAAACTGATTGAAAAAAGAGGTTTCAAGCATATGGCAAGCAGAAGTTTGTTAGGTTAACTCATTTTGAAAAGGCAGGAAGCATGTTTGAAAAAAAGTTCTTAAGAGGGGAGTGGAGGGCCATGTGGTAGGCATGGGCCTCAGCTGTTGTGGTTGAGGTTATTTGGTATTGATGTTTTAGGTCTATGCTACTATGGCTGTTCAAATTGGGCCAAGTAAACCATTTTCACTCGACTCAGGATAGTTATGGCAAGGGTCACAGGCATTTCAGGGATGTAGTGTGAGGGTTCTCAAGCGCAGCACTCACCAATCAACCAACAGACCCAATAATCTTAATGTCCAGCTCAGTGCTTCCATTTACAAGGGAGTGGACTTCATTCACACAGTTTCACTAAATATTATACTAGTTAAAGTATTTCAGTGCAACCCCCTTTTTAGACAACTTCCCCCATACTCTATGGTGATCTCTCCTAGCTCTGCATTCCCCTTCTAGCAAAACTCATTTTAATGTGGTCTAATCCCTCCATGGGATAGGTGTCAAGTCCTCTTTGGCTGGTTAATGCCACTTTCCAATGAGTAGGCAAGCCCTGTTGGAGAAGCTGAGCTCGGCATGGGCTGCACTTACCAGATCAGAATTCCTGCCAAGCCTCTACTAAAGATGGTGTGGAGCCGGGGCTGGTATAGTAGAAGACACTTAGCGTGCCCCCCCAGGTCACAAGACACATCTAGGATCTGACAGTCAGAGACAGGCCTAAGTCTCTGAGAACAAGCTTTTAGATCAGCGTGATGCCAGGGTCAAAATTAAAATTCGGGATCCAGATATACATGCATTGGAAATTTAGGAAAGGGTAAACGTGTTTAAAAAAAATATATGGGATATTTCTGTCCCAACAGGAAATCAAAGGGCATGGCGATTGAATGCTTCAGGACTGTACGTTCAATAAACACAGACCCGAAATGGAGTGTTTTTTAATATCGAAACTGAGTTCCACAAAACCTAGGAATACTCGGTCTTGTTAATTATCATATGTTTTTATCTACTGTTGGGACCCAGTGAGGACTAGGTGAATGCTGTACATATTTGTAAAACCATTGATCTTAGGAGGGTGCGCTTTTTCATATCACTGCAGATAATCACTTAAGACTACCAAGGCATGCACTGCAACCAATGATGGTACAGGCCGTTACAGGAATAAGAACAATCAAACAAACCCACTGTGCCAGAATGTTGGAAGTGGGCTGTGTTACAAACAGCAGGAAGCACAGCACCAGCACAATCACAATCCACATAGTAGAAAGGGACACAATAATTAAAGAAGAGGGGAACACTTAAGGGAAGAGAAAAGGCGAGGGGTATGTCTAGTCATACACACATTTGTGTGTGAAGTAATTAGAGGGTTATGAGGAGTCTCTGGCGACAGATGGTAATTCCCGTGCAACATTACACAAAATGTGGCTGGGAATTCACAGGGAGGTCATTGGTAAGGACATTTATACAGTGAACTTACTACATTAAAATAACCTAGAACCCAGAAACAGCTTAAGGTATAAACAACGGGGACTTAGGAATATCTACTTATCTTTAAGGATCTCTACTGTATTGAGGTGAGCTGCTTCTGTTAGTGGACAGATGAAAAATAGTGATTTGAGGTGTACTAAAGGCAGACATGTTCACACACATCTGCTTGGAGACATGAGTTGTTAAAAAGGCATAGGTGAAGGCAGGCAACACTGAGTTACAGAAGAGGAGAAGTTGGCAGACACAACAACCCAACATCCAATTCAACAGAGGAGAATGTGTGCAGTGGGGCCTGTTGGCCTCCATTGCTGGTGCTTCTGCCAGCCACACGTCTCAAGTACAACTCTTATGGGACTGCCACAGTGTAAGTGCCTTACTGAGACCAGGAGGTTGCAATAGCAGGGGTTAAGCTGCTGCTTATGCTAATATCAATGTTTTCAATTTCTTCGAGGGGCTTGTTTATTGGTTAAAAAGACAGCTCTGTATAGCCACAGAGACGGACAACTCCTTTAGAATGGGATTCAATTTACAAGTGCCATATTCAGGAGCGGTTCGTGGAAGGGTTGGGCGGCATGCATGGGGGGGGGAAATCAGCGGGAGGGGGAGGAAATAAACATTACATTTAATAAATAAATAAATAAAAAAACACTTACCTTCTCCGCCACCGCTCCTCTGCTGCAGGCAGGCACAGACTCCCTGCAGCCAATCCTGACGCTGCTCAGAGCAGCGTCAGGATTGGCTGGGAGCACCCAGCCAGGGCGCTCCCAGGCAGACTGGGAGCCTGTGCATGCCCTCTCCAGCCCGGCCACTGTGTAGCTGGGCTGGAGAGAGCCTACTGCACACATGTGTGTTTGGCTGGCCCGAGACTGTCAGCCAAAAACACATGCGCTCTAAGGGGAGGGGAGTGCTGTACACTCCACCTCACTGACCGTCACCCCTGTGGCCCCGCTCCTTTAAAAGAAAACGATAATAAACAAAGTTTATTATTGGTTTCTTTTAAAGATTTTGCAGCTGCCACTGCTGGTGGGGGCAACACTCCTCCACCCTAATGGAGGATCTGCCCCTGGCCAGATTCTCTTCTTTCCTTCATTGTTTAGCAGCCTGCATATTTCATGGCCCTGCCATATAGCAGCAAAACAACATTCATGGAATCCCACAGAAAACGGCTCTACAGCGCAGGGGGCACATTTTGATCACACACCTCCTTGTTTATATGCTGTCTTGGAAGCCAGATGTATCTTCTCAAAGATATGTACAAATGCTGAGTAAATCACGTTTTGACCTACTTTGCTTCAAAAATAAATAACTGACCCATTTTGACCTAGCAATTTCGTCTTTCTCTTTATAAGGGTAGGGAAGATCCATCCTTTCCCTCTACAGTTCTTCTCAACCCCCACACAAATAATCTTCAAGATCAGGGGAACTGTTGTATATATGTTTTTTCAGATGATCATCTACTAGTTTGATGTATGGTAAACATACTTGGAACAGAACTGAACTCAAATTCGGTAACACTGCACTGTCAATTGCTTTGGTTTACCACTAAGGTCAAAGTTTCATGTGAGCTGGTCCACCAATCAAATGATTATATTGGTTACACAACACAAATGATATCCATAAAATATGTAAATATCATATTCACCCTAAGGTCAGATTCTTGACCGGGGTACCAAATGCACCAGATAAAGATGCTGGACACTTTCCAAACCTTTGTGAGAACTGAATAACTAAAGATCAGACACACATTGTACCTATGTTTTTGTAAATGTAAAAGGCTGATTTTGCCTGAGTATTATTTAAACGTCAAGCTAATTCTGGAGATGTATGTGGATAGTTAGACAAAAAATATATATGTGGCAGCTCCGTGCATATGCTGCAAGCATCAAAGACATGTTTTGCAGTACAGATGTTGACAGTGGAAATGGGTGTGCTGCTTTGCAGTGCCAAAAAGCAGCAGCCTTTACCAAGGAAAATACAGCAATATCTCAGCAAGAGTTTGATCCCCCTTGTTTCATGAGATAGACGGATGACATTATGGTAGTATACCCTATTTAGGTCTATGGTACAGGGTCAATTCCTCCTCTAAGAACAGAGACTACCATACCTGCAAATATTTCTATATTCTTTCTTCAGAAGCGTGTTGACATTTCTTTAGTCCTTAAAGGGGCAACCACTGCCCAATATGATTTGTAATTCTTTAAATTAGGAAACAGGAGGATCTGGAACCTCTTGTTTAGCTGTTCAGTTAAACGGCCATTACTGCAGTGGTTCCATCATGGCTATATTCCTGAACCAAAGGATGCAGATATTATTTGCCTAGAAGGAAAGGCAACTGTGGTGCATCGCCTTTCCATGATTGTCAAGATCCACCAGACTTGTGTTGACTGCCTAAAGCTGATTCTCCTACTCTTGAGTAAGCGGAGGTGCGGGCAAGCTACACTTTCATCACTTTGTCTGTAGCCTCTGTCTCACTAACTGTACAAATGTATGACAATTAGCAAATCTCTCCGGGATCTCCCAAACAGTGCCATATAAGCCAACACTGGCTATAAGACTTAACGTTCCTGTGAAATGTGCCTCAGTAGGTGAAACCCCCTTCTTGTTTTGTCAATAGCACTTGTTAATAAAGTCCTATTCGGAAGTGTCAGAGCACTGATTGGCTGTTTAATTTATAGTGTGATACTCAGTGTTGCACGCTGTACTATGGTTTCCAATAGAGAACACTTCTGCTTGATTGCTCGAGTTCTCCCTTGGAAGGCAACTATCCAAAAAGAGTAACCCGCGTTATCAATTTAACGTGCAATAGTATTCATTAAGGATAGTGGTAGGCAACTGCACCGTAAAACTCTAAGAAAATATATCACGAAGAATACAACACTAAGGTAGTCAAACAGCCTATACGTCTCAAGATATGGAGATTTCATCTGGTTTATACTATACTGTACTTGAAAGCTGTGCCAGGGTAAGAACCTCGGGTATTCTCTTTATCTTGACTGTGTCCATCCGGTTATTAAAAAATGGCACATTATACGCAACTCTTTCTGTACCTGTTTCAGCCTTCGGATTTCCTGCTCCAGTTCACTCTCGCGAGTTCGGTTGTTGTACTCTTGCAGCCCCGCACTGTTCGCCCGACCCCGTTTCTGCTCTACTTCCAGCTTGTAGAGCTGCAGCTGTTCCAGCTGTCGGCGGAGGTCTTCGATCACCTGTAATGTGAACAATGCAGTTACTTCATGTGTATATGTATATATATATATATATATATATATTATACGCAATTATCAACTAAAGTGAACACGATTATGGAGAATGTCACAGCTGATAAGATTATTTCGAACACATTTAATCTCTACAGCTTTTTAGTGTGAGAAGACAGCATAAGTAAAAAATAAAAGAGGACTATGGGGTTGTCTCATCTGTTGTATGCTTTATGATGCATCTTATCAGAGCAGCAGACTACTTTCGTACAGGTTTCCCCCTCAGGTTAAGTTTGTGTGGTATTGCTTCAATCGAGATTCTCTATTACCTTTCATTCCAGTACTGACGGTTTTCTTGACAGTTTTACAATTTTGGTTGAGAGCGTTAGTGACTACAGGGTGGTTGCTCGGAGAGGTTACTGCGAGGTACTCAAGCAGTACTCCCGACTTCAGTGGTCGGCCATTAGCACTCCATGATTAACAACCACCCACAGCAAAATCTTCATCACTTGGGCCTTTGGTCTTCAGGTAAACCAATAACGTGTCCTTCACCTTTCTGTGGTACGGCTGCCAACCACTGTTTATAATGAGGACATTTCTTTAAACGTTAATTACTTGGAATATCTTCCCAGCTCTTAGATACAAAGGCTGTTTTGAAGGTTAAAACGTAAGATGCTACTTTTCTTTACCTTCCACTAATTTTCCATCCTACGGGACGAACATTGGATGGCTCTGTGTTGTAACTGATGTTTTGCTGTTTACGCTGATTTCTTTAATCCATCTTTCGGTCTACTTTGTCCTGCACTTATTTTTTAACTCCTAGTTCACATTGGTCATTTATGCTAATGATCGTTTTTTGCTCAAACCCTTTCCAAAATACATTCCGCTACTTTGTGTACTTTTTAGTTACGTGGACAGGTCTGGTGGGTTCCTTTTGATTTTCTTGCCCTAAAAAGGTGGATACAGTCTTTGAGATATTACACATTGTACCTCATTTTAAGTATTTGTCCGGCAAATTTTGAGTTTGCCACGAAGGTGGCAGTCTTTGTTTGGCACAGTGTCTCCTGCCTCCATAGCGGGAGCTGCTTCGAAGAAACAAAGAGTCACAGACGGCCTGCCATGCCATGGAGGTTAGTGGATACTTTTTTATATTTTACAAAGACAGACCAAAACACAAACCTGTTCTCGGGAAATGTGAATGTGCGAGCTTTCTCTCAGCACTTGGGACCCATTTTCCCCAGTGCAAAACCCCTATGGTGCACCTGGCAGTCCCAGGTAGGGAAAACACCTGGCTCTCATGGTGTCAGAAGGCCCACCCTAAAACGAGCAAGACTTCTAAAGCCATGTTTACTGATGTTCAGGCCAACCACGGGGACCTTCACATCAGCGGGGCTGGTGTTGACTCATCTGTTAGGCAAACGGATTTCCCATCATCTCTATGTGATTACAGGGAAAGCAAGAGGTGGGCAGATGAAGCAGGTCACAATTTCTGTCGGATGCCCATTACTGCCCATCTGTAAATTACCCCCAGGCTGTTTTTGTGGGAAGATGAAAGGTTAAATCTTCCCTCTTCATTTCCTTTTTAATTGAAGGTTCATGGCTATGTATAGGTTTTGGTCTAGTGAGAATGTCTCATAAGTTTTAATCCTCCACTGATTTCAGAAACAAAAATCTTTAAGAGAGCAAAATGAAGATGGCATCTTAACGCCTAACAATGAACTAGATGCCCAAACTACACCTTGATTTTTCCTTGAAACAGAGAATATTGAGAATACATGTCTTTTGCGTAAACAGGATTGTTCAGAAGGCATGTTGGCAACTTACATGAAGAATCGGATTTTGAGATAAACATTTACCACTGTGCTTCTTCATGTTCTGTTCTTATTGTACTGCGCTATCATTTTTAATCCTGTCGTGAAAATACATTAACTGGATGTGTTGACGGCTCAGAAATGGTAACGTTCTTGGATTCAACATCATGGTTGACTATCCTTTTGTATCAGTCACAAAGAGATATTTGCTCACAGCAGAAACCCAAGGGTAGTCCTTCCAGAACGTAGCTAAGTCATGCATGGCATCAACATCACCCTCACAGTCAATGCTGATCGCAGACCTTCCATCAACCAGTCTGGAGGATGGACATTATCCCGCAACCTCTCCTTGACACATGTGCTCCTTTACATGCTTTCCTGATTGATACCAGAACAACTCCACTTTCCATTCTGAAATCTGGGTTTGCTTACCATGATGCTGGTAATTCAACAGCTTAATGGGGGGAGGGAGGGTCAGGGGTGGATTGACATTCTGTGAATCTTTCCTTGCTTTGGACCATATGTTTAAACCTGTAGAATATATTTTGTATACGTTTCTGGTAAGATTTCAAAATAGACGTTCTCTGTTTCATTCCAGAGTTGTGTTGTGTCGTATCTAGCTGTTGCTAACTGGGATCCTATGCACTGCTTTAGGTGGCTCTTGCCTCCTCTGTGCTGTTGGTAGCTCTTGGCAGGGCTGTGTAAACTGCCAACTCCACCGTTTGTGGTCATGGGCTGGAATGGCTCACCAAAGAGTTCTTTCCTCCAACTCTATTCTCCATTAATGACCCTCACTTGAAACTCCTGCTCTTACTGTTTCTCAATTTCCTGTGTCTTTACCTAGTGCAAATGTATCTGTGAGCTTCACTACACCACAGAGTAGCGCTGTTTCTGCACGTTTCTGTCTTTATCCTGTGTCTGTGTTTGTGTCTTACTTTCTTGTTCCTGCTGGGCTCAAACATTATAGTTTTTGCAGAACTGAAAGCAGTCTTCCGTATATTTAGTTGGTTTCTTTCTCAGTCCAATTTCTTTTCTGCCTCTGAGATTCCACGTATTTGAGAGTTGCCAGTACCTTGTTTCTCCTTAAGCTGGAGTTCCTTTGCATGCACGCTTGATATGTGTTCCTGTTCTAACTTCTTGGCTGGTCATTGGCTGTCTCAATCCCTACCAGAAACCCCATCACGGATCATGTTCTAGTTCTGAAGTGTCGGCAGAGCGCTTGTTGTCCCTGTGTGTGTCGGCACATGCATAGATAATGTTCCCTTGTAGTAACCAATGAATGATAGTTACAGCTAGCTCGAACTCTGTATAACTGCTCACGATTTTCTATTTTTAAACACATGTTTATCATGTCCATCCTCAAGAAGGCGGCATTTTAGACATGCATATCGTGCCAACAAATGTAAAACCTCCTTGTACTACAGTCGAATATTTTTCACAAAATAGTTATAAAGGTCTACAGTTTATCAAAACTTATCAGCTTAACCTTATCATTTTGGAGATGTCTGAAAAGTAGTAAACAACCTGTTTACCATTAGTTTTTTTAAACGTCTGTCTGCAATAAGTCACTACAGTCTTGTGCTGTGTCAGCCTCGGTCTCTTCTATACCTTACAATAAAGAAAGTAGTGCTTTGAATCTCAGCCCAGAGTTTCATCACAGAGACAGGCAAAATCTTTTCCCAATATTCTGCTATGCCCGGGCAGGCCCAGACCATACGATCTTCGCATCTTGGACATGAGGCTGAAGAGATCGGAAACATTCTATGTACACTTTTATGGGAAAATTAAACTCTATGTGGAAACACTATAGAAGTTTGAATCTTGCATTTCTAGAGATTTTCGGTGTGTAACTTGCAGTCAGTGTCCATTCACCATTGTTCAATTCTACATAGGTCCCTTGGCCAAGCGAATTCTCTAGGATGCATCTTGTCATGTCCACCATTGCCATATTTAGCACCATCACCCCCATTACAGCCAAATCATCGCTCCCCAGCTCTGTGCCGTCATCAACAGTTCCTTCGGCACCGCAACCTTCCCAGATATTTGGAAGCACGCCGAAGTCAACGCTCTTCTCAAAAAACCCAAAGCAGACCCTGAAGACCTCACGAACTACCGACCCATTTCTCTTCTCCCCTTCCCGGCAAAGGTCGCTGAGAAGATAGTAAACGTACAATTGTCTCGCTTCCTAGAAGAGAACATCATAATTGACGCCTCCCAGTCTGGATTCCGCAAGAACCACAGCACTGAGACCACCCTCATCGCCTGCACAGACAACATCAGGACCAGAGTGCACAAGGGCGAGACCATCGCCCTCATCCTCCTAGACCTCTCTGCAGCTTTTGACACTGTATGTCACCAAACCCTCCGGGCATGCCTTTTCGACGCCAGAATTAGCCACAAGGCCCTGGACTGGCTCACCTTCTTCCTCTCCGAAAGAACCCAAAGAGTTTGCCTCCCTCCTTTCCGGTCTACAGCTACCAAGATCATCTGTGGGCTCCCCCAAGGATCCTCCCTCAGCTCCACCCTCTTCAACATCTACATGGCTCCTCTCGCCAACATCCTCAGCCCCCACGGCATCACCATCATTTAATACGCTGACGACACCCAGCTCATCATCTCCCTCACTAGGAACCCAGCCACCGCCAAGAAGAACCTGCACACCGGACTCCTCGACATCGCCAAATAGATGACAGTCAGCCACCTCAAACTGAACTCATACAAAACAGAGAACATCATCTTCGGCCCCAACAAGACAGCATGGAACAACTCCTGGTGGCCCACCACCGTCGAACCACCCCCAGCACCCACGCACGCAAGCTTGGCATCATAATGGACTCGTCTCTCTCCATGACCCAACAAATCAATGCCATATCATCCTCCTGCTTCAACACCCTTCGCATGCTATGCAAGACTTTCAAATGTATCCCTTTAGAAACAAGAAAAACAGTCACCCACGCCCTCATAAGCAGCAGACTGGACTACGGCAACGCCCTCTACGCAGGGACCACAGCCAAGCTTCAAAGAAAACTCCAGCGAATCCAGAACGCAGTCGCATGTCTCATCCTCAACCTCCCTCGCCACGAACACATATCCACCCACCTCAGATCCCTACACTGGCTGCCCATCAACAAAAGGATCATTTTCAAAATCCTTGTCCACGCTCACAAAGCCCTCCACGACACTGGACCGGCTTACCTCAACAAACGAGTCAACTTCCACATACCAACTTGGCAGCTCCGCTCCGCTGACCTCGCCTTCGCTACAGTCCCCCACATCCAACGCACCACCTCCAGCGGCAGATCCTTCTCCCACCTCGCCACCAAGACCTGGAACTCCCTCCCCACCAACCCACGCAAGACCCAGGACCTCCTCACCTTCAGAAAGCACCTAAAAACATGGCTTTTTGAGCAGTAACCGCCCCCCTCCCAGCGCCTTGAGACCCTACTGGGTGAGTAGTGCGCTAAAGAAATTATTTGATTGATTTATATATTGCCTTATTGCATGCGTAGGCAGTTCCAAATTGGCTTCAACACACATTTATCGCAACTTTCCATAAGTGACCAATTAGCCTGGTTGCATATCATATTTGTATCGGGTCCCGGAACGTCGTCTGCACCCCTGCTTCATACACATCTGATAATTCCTTGATTCCTGTATCCAAGAACCAAAAGCAGCTGTGGCAAAAATGCTGAAATCAGCTGGTCTCCATGTGCAATCTCTCTTCCCAGCCAACCATTCTCTCTCTACCCTGGTCTCTTTTCTCTGCTCGTTTCTTAATACCTTCCTCCTCCATCCCGCTCTCTTGAAGCCTCTGCTGCTGTTAACCTAGGGGATCGGGCGCGCTTTCAGAACCACCCTCCAAGAGTTCCAGCCACGAGGTGTGCAAAGTGGAAAAAAGGCCTGTCCACCCCTGCCCAAGTCTCTACTGTGTGGTGCCACTCTGCTCCATCTAGGACAGGTAAGCTATGGATCGGGATGTTGGAGGCATAAGTATTGTCATGGAGATTAGCCTTGGGCAACTGTCCCAACCGTATCTAAGAGCAGAGTTGACCTCTAGAATGCTCTCCACAACGGAGTCAGTTTCCTCAGAGTTATCCTGCATGTTTCTGAATACCATTTAAACACAACAGAATAGTGTCAAATTCCTTTAATAATTTGCAGGACTAGCCGACCAGCATATTGGCAAGATAGCTATCTTGGTAGGGCCACAATCAAGGCAAATGCTAACCTACCCAGATTTGATAAAGGAGGATCCTCCAAAAAGCAATTATTCAGAGTGTGATCTGGTTCTTTGCAATATTTCTATCAATTACATCTGAATATGTAAGTTATATTTAGACCCTTAAATATTGAAAGAATCCCTTTCTGGCAGGACCAAATCAGAAAGTATACTATTTGAACCAATTCCCTTTCAGACCCTATAAGTCTCCAAACCTTTCCAGGTCATCTACCAAAAAGGCCAACCAGCATTAACATCTTGATACAGTAAATCGTCTGCACATACTGAGATAGCATGTGTTATGCCCAATACATATATGCCCTGTCCCTACTCTCTTGCCTCATAATATCGGCAAGCAGTTACACAGCCAGAACTTGTAGGAAAGCTAGCTCTTCATATGATATATCAAAATGAGATATATTGTGCAAAATATCCAAGGGTTCCCTTACCAGCGGACAGAGGCTTGCTCTTGTGATCCCAAGGTGCTCTTTTAGGGGGTAGTGTGGTCGAGCAGCCTTAGGATTATCAGAAAGGAGTGTGAGACATCTGCAAATACACACACAAAAATGAGACACGACTCAAGAAGGACATCCACACCAATTTACAAAGACAACAAGTATCTTTGTATATGTTTAGGCACCAGAATCAATATGATCAAGTAAGTTTTTCAAGAGAAACCTTTACAGTTTTGAAAAGTCGATAGTGCAATTTTTGGAAGCTGCAATGTTATCCTATGGAAGAAAAACACAAACGGCAAACAGGTACACTACAGCGACTTACAGGACCAATCTCCTGGACTTAAGGTAAGTATTGGGCAAGGGTCAGGACCACACCAATAGGTCACACAGGGCTGCACTTGGGCGGCCGGCTGCAGAGGTGTGATACTGCATCGGGTGCCCAATGTTAGTCAATGGGGATTGGTCGTTTTGCAAAAAAGCTGCAGGTTTGGACAGGGAGTCCAGTCGAGAAAAACCAACAGGTGGGTTCAAGTCTTGAGATGCTCGGGACATGGGGACACCTCAGGGCCTCTTCTCTAATTGCCAGAGGTGCTGAGGTGCGTTGAGGCGTCAGGTTTTCTTCACTGATGGGCTTCCTCTCTAGAGGGCCGGGGGACCTCATTGGCACCGTTAGTTCACTTCAACTCAGGCTGTGCAGCACAGGTATAGTGGTGTTATCAGGTTTGGAGTGGTCCAGAGTCCTCGTACTTCTTCTTGGGGTGCCTCCAAGATGCAAGGAAGCAGCTCTGCTGCTTCATTGGAGTTCCTGGGTCTTTGCTGAAGGCAGGCAGTCCTCCCAGGCTTTTGGAGGCTCAACAGCTGCAAGAGGAGTCAACTATGGCTCAATTCAGCAAGAGCAGCAGACAGACCAGCAGGGCTAGGCTGAGGTCAGGTGCTTCTTCCTTTTTACTTTTATGAATCTTGCATGACCTTCTTCGTAGATCAGCATGAATCTGCTTTCCTGGTGCCAGGGGCTCCCCTAGATACTGAATTTAGGGGCATTTCAGGGAGTGTGGGTCACTACACCCAGCTATAAGACCCCTTCCTGGAGAAGTGGACATAAACCTGTCCCACAGTTCCTAAATCTACCAACACCAAGATGGCAGATTTCTAAATGTTGTGTCCACATCAGGCAGTGCACCTTATGTGCGGGACTGATCAGACATGTGGACACACCTCTCTGAATACTAAATTTCCTGCCAAATGGCCCCTGGGGCAGGGAGGTCGGCATCTCTCCTTTGAGTGAAGTCAGATCAGCATACCTAGGTGGTGGGCTTCTTTGAAGCCCCCTGCCTTGGAATGCAGATTTGCAGGTCATCCTGTTGAGTGGTGTGTGTAAACACCTACCCCAGAGCAGGCTTTGTTTATGACCGCCCCAGAGTAAAGGCTCACACCCTGGGAGGTCAGAAGCATGTTTGGTGGTGGCAGGCTGGCACAAACTGGTCAGTCCTCACACCGGTAGCTGTTAGGTTTTCAGGGAGCATCTCTAAGGGGCCCTCTGGGTGCATGTATTAATAAATCCATCGCTGGCATCGGTGAGGGTTTATTAATATGAGATGTTTGATACCAAATAGCCCTATTTTCAGTGAAGCCATCATGTAGCTGGGTAACTCGCGGTGACCAGTGTACAGCACATTTACTTAAAATAGCTTCCCTGTACACTTCACTAAAAAAGGTAACATCCAGTGTATGTCTACCGGATTTTGTAAGAGAGACTCACAATGCTTCTCCCATTGAGGTGGGGTAGAATGCCCTTAGTATTTGTAACTGAATAAAAAGCCAGGTAGCTTTGGCGCTAGCATTTTCACATGTCAGGCAGAATTCCACCAGCACCCATCAGTTCTGGAGTCTTCCCCTTCACTAACTCTGTGATCATCATTTTAATCTTCTGCATAGACAGGGATACTTGCGAATTGCTCTGTAAGGCCAGGAGGGACGGTATTTATATTTGCGCTGTCCAAGTAGTTTCTCAGCTCTCAGCCGGCCACAACATTTTTTTCTTTGTACAGCTCAGACTAATTTGTTAAGAAAAACCTGCTTGCTATGCTTTTAGGTGCATTCTAAATCATTCGTGTTGCTTTGGACTTTTCTAATATGGATCGCCCTCAAGTCTGTTTTGGTCAACTAGCAATCTACCAGATTTGTCCACCTCAGAGTACTTTTTTGTCATGTTAGTGAGATAGTATTGAGTGAAGAATATGCCAATGTATTAGAACGGATGCCTAGGCTGTCTTTCAGGTCCTTTAGAGGTACATTTTAAGTGGATTCGTGGTTGGAAGATGTAATCTGATCCACCTCCTGTAAGCCTGATTTCAGGGACTGACATTCATGTTCCAACTCTTTACATATGTTGTGAGATTTCCTAGTACATTGGCCCCTAATCACTACTTTGACAGTCTTCTACTCAATCAGTGCGTTAGATGTGGACCTGCTGTTTCCTTGAAAATAATGACAGATTCCACCTATTATTCTGTTCTTAGAGAGAAGGTCTTTAAATGTTGACGTCTGCAGTCTCCAGATGGAGATTTTGGGGAAAAGGCTAGCCCAATGAATCCCTAATTGTAATGCACTATGGTCAGATATAGTCCTACCTAGGTATTGTGTTTTGTCCTCCAATACTCGCTGTTGCCATAAGCAATAAATATTATTCAACCTAACATACATGAAGTGAACACTGGAATTAAAAAAATATACTTTGGCAGTTGCTTAGCCGTTTAATTAGACCTCAAGCTGTTCTCATAACTAGTGTAGTGGTTAGAGGGACGAGTGATCTATTTGCATTTAGGTTGTCCACATAATTATATTCTACTCCAAGTATTATGGACAATTGAGCTGACCATGCCATTTGTGTTGACATTAAAGTCAAGAAACTGTATTTGTCTGGTGTAGATGCATAAATGCTTGCTAACCAAATATCTACTCCATTCACCTTCAATTAAACCAGGACATGTCAGTTTTGATGATCTATCTGTGTTTCATGCAGGATGAAAGGTACCACCTATTCTCCCCTAAAGCAATGTGGTCCTGTAATGCTCCGTAGCATGTGCGCAATGCAGCTTACCCAGCATACTGCCTTCATGAGGCGAGGTGAATTTTCCAGAGTAAAATAATTCGAGCACTCCGTAAGGTTGAGACAGGAATAGACTTTATTTTCTTTGACAGCATTGTTCAGACCTTTGATGTTCCATGTTAAGCTCAGATATTAAGTTAAAGGAGCCACTCATTTGTATTGAGGAGAGCCAAATCTACAGGATCAGGCCCGGTAAATCCCAAAATCCACCAGTAAACACCTAAAGCAATCTGCCCAGCTGCTGCAGACGTAGATTTATGCCTTACAGAAATCTGTAGTGCTTTAGAGTCAAATCTTCAGGTAATCAACCCCTGAGCACCAAAGCAACAGCCCACTACTTAATCAAATCATAATTTGTGCATCTTTAAAGTCCTAGTCTCCAATTCTTGGAGGCAGGAATAAAAAGAGGGTCAGCTAGCCTTCAGTTGCAATGGCCCCTGTTGGCAACACTTTAATCTGGTAGGTACTGTGGTTCTCAAAAACAGGATAATATCCATCAGTGAAATTAATATTTATAATGCACTATCAAGTTCCTCTCATCTATGGACTATAATGTAAGAACTCAAATCTTTTGAAGATCTGAGAGTGATTTTGGATATCTCGCTGTTATCATTTGTGAAGTGATCCAATTCCGATACAACATGTTGCACAATTTACATTTTACCACCAGAAAGTTGAGGGGCTGTTGCTGGTTTGACTTTGAGTAGTCTGGGAATATCATAATTTTAGTATTTTTAACAGTGACATAGACTACCTTTCTTGCTTTCTGCCGATGTTTCAGTAATACAGGGGTTTCACTAATACTGGTCTTGTGAGTGCCCTTGGTGGTGGTGGTATTGTTAGAACCCTATGCACTCTCAAATAGTTGGTGAGACCCTGGGGTGCAACCTGGCCATTAAGCCACTGCCCCAAGAATGGAGTAAAATTTAAGCCATCAACACGTTCAGGTAATTTTAAAATCCTGATATTGTTATGCTGAGAGTAGCCTTCAAAGTCTTCAGCTCTATATTCTAAAACAAAAACGACCCTGGACATATGTGCTTTTACTTGTTGTAGTTTGTAAGTGTTTGGTTGTAGTTCATTCAACAGACCCTCAGTTTTCTTTACTCTTTACAGAAAGCGTTTGCTTATTTATTCCTTAGCAGGTTCATATCAGCCACCACTGTAGCTATCTAGCTATCTTGTTGTCTAATCTGAAGTGTCTCTGGTGGCATTTATGGCTTCCACATTTCTATCCACCTTGTTTGATGAGGCTGTTTGGTCTGAATCCATGTTATCCTTCACAGTACCCATGGCCATCCCAATCTCTGTTATCCAGGTAGAGGATTTATGACTGTTGTGTTTTTGTTCTTTGGTGGCTTGATATCTGCCCACACCGTTACTTGTAACAATTGTTAAAAGCCCTGTTTGAAGTTAATATGAGCTGGAATAATATGAAAGCAGAACTCGAGTGCAGAGTTGGGTTCAATTAAAGCAACAAAACTCAACTCAACAGCTTGTGTAATGCTCCTTCAGAGAGGCATGTGTTAGTGCAAAGCGTGTTTTATTCAGATATAGCACATCGTTGACATAGTGCATTGTTGGCTAAGTGTTTTCAATTTTATGTTCAGCTCAGTTACAGCATAGGTGCATTTCCCTGCGCCATACACTGGTACCTCAGTTAGTAATCATTGGGGCTACTGCTCCTGTGGATTGTGGACTTTAATAGCAGTTTTGCTGGATATGTTTTTTAATCAGGATTGATTAGGTCAAGGCTTTGGCCACCCTGGGGTTGGGAGGTATTTCTTCAGTTAGACCCTTTCTGCAGCATGCCTAAAGCACTTCTACTTCAGGCCATTCAACACTTCCTTTACCTGTGGCAGTGAATTCAGAGTTCTAATGCCGCTGGGCTGCTCCTTCCAAGGACAGGAGTGCTGCATCTTCTCCCAAGCATAAGGGGATCCATCACAGCCATCAATGATGCACAACCTCTCAATGACAAACCCTGGCTATCAAGCCTTTTTGCCGGGGATTTTCTCCCAGACAGGCACCTCGGGCCCTAGTCGGGAAGCATCTTCAACAACGAAGTTGTGAAAAACGAAAGCAGAACAACACTTTCGTTAACCACAACTTCCTTGTTCAAGGCCTTAACCGTACATGCGTGGTTAAGGCACAAAAGAAGGGAGTCGGCTGAGGAGGAGGATGCAATCAAGGAGGTGGTAAGTGGGGGTCAGGGTATTTTTAGTTTAAGGGGGTGGGGGTGGCTTAGAGGCAGGCGGGGTCGGGCATTTTTAGTTTTAGGGGCAGGTTGGGGGCTCGGGCTATTTTTTTAGTTTTTGGTGGTGGGGGGCTCGGGGTGATTAAGGTTTAGGGGCAGGGAAGGGGGTCAGGGCATTTTTAGTTTAAGGGGCGAGGGTTGGGGTATTTTTAGTTTAAGGAGTGAGGGTGGGGGGCAGGGGTATTTTTTGTTTTTGGGGTGGGGGATGGGGTGGTTCAGGTTTAGGGGGAGGGGAGGTCAGGCATTTTTAGTTTTAGTGGTGGGGGTGGGGGGTTCGGGGTATTTATACTTTTTGGGTGTGGGAGGTTGGGTAATTTAGGTTTAAGGGGCAGGGTGGGGGGGTTGGGGTATTTTAACTTTTTGGGAGGGGGGGTTGGGGTAGTTTATGTTTTAGGGACGGGGTGGGGTTGGGGTATTTTTAGTTTTGGGGGGTCGAGGTGGTTTAGGGGAGGGGGTCGGGTTATTTTTTGTTTTAGGGGCGGTTTAGGGGCGGGAGAAGGGGGGGGGTCGGGGTATTTTTAGTTTTAGGGGTGGGTTGGGCGGTTTAGGTTTGAGGGGATGAGTATTTTTTGTTTTAGGGGCGGGGTCGAGGTATTTTTAGTTTTAGGGTGGGGGTCAGGGTGGTTTAGGGGCGGGGGGTTGGGCATTTTTAGTTTTAGGGGCGGGGTGGGGGGTCGGGGTATTTTTAGTATTTGGGGTGGGGGTTTGGGGTGGTTTAGGTTTGTGGGGTGGGGGGTCAGGGTATTTTTAGTTTTAGGGGCGGGGATCGGGTATTTTTAGTATTTGGGGTGGTTTAGGTTTTAGGAGTGGGGTGGGGGTGCTTTAGGTTTTAGGGTTGGGGTGGTTTTAGGGGTGGGGTGAGGAGTTGCAATAATTTTAGCGGTGGGGTGTTGGGTTGGTTTTAGGGGAGGGGTGGGGGGCCAGGGAGGACACATGCTGGAACCATGCATGCCGTCCACTAGTGCCTTTACCAGGAATGCCTTTACAACGAAAAATCGTTGTTAAGGCATTCGTAGTAAAGGCATTAGTGGTAACAATGAGGTCATTGTTCTGACCTCAACGTTCAGGCATGCATTGTTCCAGCATGCGTTGTTCCGACGTATAATCCCCCATTCACATGCCTCTGGCCTGTAAACCTTATCACATTACCCGTTTCATGGCGAGGCTGGGGGAGAACAATGTGAAGCATGTCTTGTGACATTAGCTGCTAATGACGCCACCTCATAATTTCTACTTTTGATATTTTTTCCTCACTTCTTGCTGGCTCCGGAGATTTCCGATTACTGTTCAATCTCCTACCTTTGTTTCCAGCTTATTTAATTTCTCATTTAAATCTTCTAACCTTGCTCAGGCAGTTGTCTAAACTTAGCGAGTGCAGACATGCCTCTTTAAGGCAGCAGTTGCACTATATAAGTATTGTTTCATTCATACATTCTGCTCTTTATCTTTTTCAGTGTTATATGCTTCTTATTCTTTCCATGCATGTTCTGCATTCAATCTCTGAATCTGTCCACTGTGCTGCAGCCTCTTATCCATTTCAAATTTGACTGCTCAGTTGGCCCCAACATAGTCATCAGTTTATTTTGCTAGGCCCTTTGGAATCTTACCTCACTCATTGTTATGTTCAGACACAGCTGATTTTTTACAGAGTACAACGTTCTCTTCCAGCATGCCCTAGATGCATGACTGGTGCTAAGAGCAAAGTGCTGGCCTTGATTAAATGGGCTTTACCTAATCTACAAAGAAAGCCCCTACCTTAAAACCATCCATTAGACACTTCTAGTTTAGCCCTTACTATGAGCAATCCTTGTTCCCCAGTACATTCTCTGGCTCACAATGGATCTCTGCTTATAGCCAGCTCCCTACATGATATACGCCATTCAAAAAGCCACAACTTGATCATGTAACACTGGATCTCCAAATCTGGAACTACAAGTACTGTGCCAGCACATGAACATACCCCATTGGTCAGGCTATGCTGATGTTCAGTCTTGGGTACCAAAATTAAGACAAGTATTGACAAAACCAAAAGGTCTGGCTTTTGTTTTAGAACTAAAAATGCTTCTTTAATTAATAGCAAGTGTGGGCGGGTGGACAAATGAGTCTGTGAATGCATCAATTGGAAATTGTATTAATGAAGGAGTGAGTGGCTGAATGGGTCAGATACTGGGTGACCTGGACGGATGAATGATGTATGACTCAGTGAGCAGTAGCAAGATTTGAGACAAAACTCCTGCTCCCAGAAGAACTCGAACACCAACCACGTGCAATTCATACACTAATTATCTTACTCACACCTTTAGCTATCCATGCTAAAGTCATCTAGCAGTCATACCATTTATGCCCTTGCAAGTTCATCCATCTATGCATTCACTCAGCCACTCATCAATGGAATCACTCCTAAATTCATCCATCCAAGCACTCACATATTCATCCACTCTGACTTATTCTCACATTGCTCAATTTACTGGTCTGTGCACAACTACACATCATGTCACAGACTGGAAATTAAAAAAAAGGAGGTATGAAAAGATGCTTATCAGTTCCTGGTATTTTCCTGAAAAATGCTTAAAAAAAAGTAAAGACAAATTGTAGTTTAATATGATTTTCAGTTTGCAGGCAAAACAGTCCATCTTTAAAAACTGCAAGTGACTTCAACAAGTTAGAGAGAAAGGTGATGTTGGAGAAGGCAACTACGTTGAAATCTGCTCCTTAAATATTTAAACATAAGTATTCCTGCTGAGGATCCTAGCTAAATAGGCATTGTGGCATTAAACTAATTTTCAGAGTTAATAAACAGTCGACAACTGCTGCGTGTTTGGGCCCAGCAGACTTTTGCAGCTTGTTTGCGCATGATGAAAGTACAGCTAATAATTAAACAATGTAGTAGGCCTTGCACCTTCCTGAATTAGAAAAGTTTTTTGCGAAATACAGCATTATAGTGTAGTTAGTCCAGTTTCACGAGCAGAGAAACCTTTAGGTAGTAGTGGGTTTATACCTTTCTCAAGGAACTACCTGTAATCCTAGTTCTCTTCCAGGAGAATCCTCATCATATTCACGAGCACTGAATATTGCCACCAATATGGGAAGTCCCAGGAGCATATATCAAATGAATAAGTACATAGTAAACTTTATATATATATATATATATATATCACCTAGTGGTGGTGGCCATTAGGTAGTTATAGTTAGGACCTAGTTTCTAAAGAATTGTTTTTCTAATACCTTTGGCACCATTTGATGAATCTTTCTGAAATTTAGCCAAAAAAAAAAAACAACGGTGCTCACTTCAGCTGCTGTCTGGAAAGTTTCTGGATGATTCGTCAAGCAGGGGCCGAGAAAAAGGGGCGTCCCCAAAAGGCTTTTTCCCATTCATTTATCCATAGGGACTTTGAACAGCGATAGCGCCTGAACCACTGAACGGATTTACACCACTTTTGGCAGAAAGGTAGCTCTTGGTCCAGAAAGATGCCTTTCTGTTATTTGGTGCAAATCCATTCAGTAGTTTTTGAGATATTAAAGAAAATCCAAATGTGTATACATAGGGACGGAAAGCTTTGCAGACACTCCTGATCTCGTGTTGAGATCCAATTTGCTGCCAACACTTCAACAACGAAATGTTGGTAGCCATGTTAGAAAAAAAGAATAAAAAAAACAAAAGGGCCCAGGGTAGGCACACCCTGACCCCTTAGGTCTGTTACTGGGGTCCCAGAGCTAAAAAGCATTAAAAAATCCACACCGGGCCAAGTCCTGGGGGCATTGCCATTCTCATGCGGGAGGCCACCTGTCTCCCCCCCCCCCCCCCCCCCAACAGCCCCAGGGACCACCACCTTCCCAGAGCTTTCACCAAATATAATATGGGGGGGGGGTGGGGTGCCTGGCCCCTGCAGCCCTGGGTACCGCCACCTCCCAGAAGCTTTTACGAAATATAACGGGGGAGGGCCACCCCACAGCCACTTGCCCGGGGTTTTCACCAAGTTTAACATGGGGGGCCAGAGGCTTTTACCAAATATAATGGGGAGGGCCGCCCCCACCCCCGCAGCCCTGCGGACTGCCACCTCTCCAGGGCTTTCTCTAAGTTTAACACTCCCCCCCCCCCCCCCCTAATCGCCCACCCCTGCAGCCCCAGGAACCGCCACCTCCCTGGGGCTTCAATAAAACAATGAAGGGGGTCTTTTTCGGACCCCTGGGCCCTGGGGACCACCACCACCTCCCATGGCAGCCCCCACAAAGCAAAAGCAAACAAAATCTGATTTCTGCAAGTGAGAAGGGTCAATCAGCTCTCACTTACAGAAAGCGGAGTTTTCATCTGTCTTCCCTGCATACAAGTATGCGTGAGGGCAAGACAGAAGAAAACATTACTTCAGCAAACAGGGAGCTGCTGTTTAAAGCAGCTTCCCGCTTGTGGGAGCAATGCCGGCTCCCACAGGACGCGGGGAGCCGGCTAGGACCGTGGGGACCTTGAGGCTCCCCCCACAGTTCTGCCACTCTCTCTTTCATCCCCTAATGGGGTGGAAGAAAGCGAAAGAGAGAGAGAGAGAGAGAGAGAGACCGACTCATTGCACTGGTCTCTCCATGCAATGACTTTTAAAACAATAAACAAACAAAAAGTAATAGTACTGTGGCGAGTCACCTGTGGCATAATGGTTAAGGTCACAGACATTCACACTGAAAGTTGAGGGCTCTAGTCCAGGTGTGTCTGTGGTCATTTCCCTACTTTAATTTATTTTCAAATTCAAAAGTTTGAGGTTCATAATTAAAGGTGATCTCACTATTTTTAATTGACAAATACATTTTTCTTTTCAATTTCTCCCAAAATATCTAATTCTAAGTATATCATTCACCAAAGCCTAAAAAACTGTCTCACTCTCAATTTCTCTTTTTCAATCTTTCTCCCACTCACACCGTTACGCACCCACTCAGACTGACACCCACTCACTCACACACCCAGTAACAGACCCACTTAAGCCCTCATGCACACACTCAG
Source organism: Pleurodeles waltl (assembly GCF_031143425.1). Classification (NCBI taxonomy): domain Eukaryota; kingdom Metazoa; phylum Chordata; class Amphibia; order Caudata; family Salamandridae; genus Pleurodeles; species Pleurodeles waltl. Next base: position 254,232,079 of record NC_090449.1, on the reverse strand, counting down.
AACCACACAGACACTGATGCACTCACAGAACCACACAGACACTGATGCACCCACGCTCACCCCCAGATACACCCTCTCATGTCTATTCTCACACCCAGAGAGGCTGGCCGCGGCCAACTCCTGCCGTGCACATCAAAGGGCTGTGCGTGGTGTGGGGTTCAGTGGTTGGGGGGTTTGCCCGCTGCGCACGCCCTTTGGCCGTGCCCGGCGGAGGTTGGATTAACGTATAATAATGAAAATGTCTTTAAGTTAAAAAACACATAGAAATTCAAAGAAAAAAAACAAGGGTTACAGGGACATTATATTTAGGAAATAGAATTTTAAAAAACACATAGACGTTCACTTAAAAAAACAAAGGTTAAAGGGACGTTATAGTTAGGCTCACACTTTAAACATACCAAACTATAGAAATTCACCTGTTGGAGTTATCTCAAGTAACTATAACTCGTGCCCTAGGGTAACTATAACCCACACCCTCGCCATGCACTGCTAATTACCCCACAAATTACAACACTCATGACACCTTTGATAACATCAGTGATAATATCAATGTTATATTTGCAGTAAAAGTTTTGACGAAAACACTGCATTGCGTGGGGCGTGAGTTATCGTTACCTTAGGGCACGAGTTATAGTTACGTGAGATAACTAACTATAACAGGTGAATTTCTATGGTTTGGTAGGTTTAAAATAGGAGCCTAACTATAACGTCCATAACCTTGTTTTTTTATTTAGTATATATATATATATATATATATATATATATATATATATATATATATTCCAAAACCAAGCGGCTCAGTTTATGGCGCCGCGCTCCAAGTGCCGGTGCTCAAACCAAGGGCAAGCCGATCCCTCAATGAAATATTCAAAAACAACATTTGGTTGAGCACTCCACCAAGAATGATAATTCAATTATTTATTGACTGTGAAACAAAAAGAGAACAACGCGTTTCGACCGTTACGGTCTTTGTCAAGTTCAAACATTTCATGATTCCATTCCCATTCTATTTATAGCCAATTACATTTGTACTCAAGCAATGCAGGCTGGGACTCGTAGTATTAACTAAGCAATGGAGGAAAGGAAAGGAAAAAACAAAAAGTGCCAAACTACAAAACATTTACTAGCTGAAATCAGCAAAGGAACATATATCTATTTCCTGCGTACTTTTTAACATAAATCGAATTATAATAAAATTTATAAATTGAAAATTAATGAATTAAAAATTGATAATTAAAAGTTTAGTACTTCTGCTATCACATACAATGTTGACTCATAATCCACATCAATTGATCAGTACTCAAAATCTTTTCATCTAAGTCTAAATCTCCCAAAATTATATTAAATTAGGTGTAATTTCATACTAGTCCTAATGTGTTAGAACAGTGGTTCCCAACCTGTGGGCCGGGGACCCCTGGGGGTCCGCGAAGCCTCCTCAGGGGGTCCGCGACTGCTTAATTTGTTTTATAATATTAGGTCCCAGCTATCAGTAATGACTCAGTAGGGGTCCCCAGGTTCCAATAATGATTCAGTGGGGGTCCCCGGGCTCCAGTATTGATAAAATAGGGGTCCACAGAAGTCAAAAGGTTGGGAACCACTGTGTTAGAACATCGTACCATATGTAAATAAATGAAGAAATGCTCACTGACCACAGTAGCTAATTCATCATCAAAATTTCTCAAAATTCCAATATTACATTGATATATTTTATAAATGTACATGAAGTTCCTCATCATAATTCATTCCATACGGAATTCTCGTTCGCATTTGAATTATGTACCTAGACTCCAGCTGTCGTAACTTTTTAGTACGGTCACCTCCTCTTTCCTGGTCTGGAATGTGATCTATTCCATAATATCTCAAACTTCTCCAATCATTCAATGTATGTGTCTGCATATGTTTTGCTGTTGCATAAGTCATGTCTTTATTAGTTATTGCTCTCATATGTTCTAATATTCTTTTCTTAAGTTTGCAAATGGTACTCCCAATGTATTTGTGACCACAATGGCATTCAATAATATAAATTACAAATTTGGTATTACAAGTGATTCTATATTTAATTTTCCTCACCTGCCCATTTGCAAATAGAATATTTTTCATAGATTGACCTATTTTGCACGCTTTACAGCTATTACACTTGAAAAAACCTTTTTGTTCCACTTCCAACCAATTTGAGTCTTTATTAAGAGTGAAGTGACTTCTCACCACTAAGTCTCTAATACTGGGTGCCTTTCTAAATGAGAACGGAGGTTTGGAACCCACTAATGGCCCCAAGTCCTGATCCCTTTCAATTATTTTCCAATGTTTCTCAATTATGTTCTTTATACAGCCGCTTTCTTTTGTGTATTTCATAATCATTCTCACTGGTTCCTTCGGATTAAATTCTTTTTTCTTAAATAAAATTTCCTCTCGTTTTTTTGATTTGATTAAGGTCATATTTTTCTTTAATATGTTTTCATTGTATTCTCGATTCTTAAACATTTCATAAGTTTCTAGACATTTTATGGATAACTCTTTATCATTAGAACAGATTCGCCTCATTCTAAGAAATTCTCCCATGGGTATACTCCTCATCAAGGGTTTAGAATGGAAGCTTTGACCGTGTAATACACTATTGCAGGCAGTTTCTTTGCGATATACTGTTGTTTCTATTTTGTTGTTCTCAATATAAATGGTGATATCTAAAAAATTGATCAATGTTGTGCTTGTTTCATATGTAAATTTTAGGCCTACCTGATTATTATTAAGGATAGTGAAGTACTCCATAAATTCAGCTTTAGACCCATTCCAAATAATAAAAAGGTCATCAATAAAGCGGACCCACAATAGTACTCTCTCAACATATTGATCATTCATTCTAGTCCATGCTATTTCTCTTTCCCACCACTCCATTACTAGGTTCGCATAATTTGGGGAAAGAGAAATGCCCATAGCTGTGCCGCATAATTGGTGAAAAATTTCGTGATTAAAAATGAAAATATTATTCTTTAAACAAATATCAATCATAGATAGTAACATGTTAGAATGTTCTAATTCAGAAATATTCAGTTGTTTCAAAAAATATTCTATTGCTTTCAGTCCAACTGTATGATTGATAGATGTGTAAAGGGAGACTGCATCAATTGTAACCAGTAGATATTCTTCCTGCCAATCGGTATCTACCAAAATTTTTAGTAAGTCTCCTGAATCCTGAATATATGAACTTAAAGTTCTAACCATGGGAGCTAAATAAATATCAACGTAATCCGACAGTCTTTCAAATAATGAGTCACATGCCGAGACAATTGGTCTTCCTGGTGGTGATATTAATGATTTGTGAATTTTTGGTAGAAAGTAAATTGTCGGTAAGGTTGGATTTTCTTTTCTCAAATAAGTATGTTCTTCACGATTCAATAATCCCTGTTGAAACCATTCATCCAATTTAAAATGTAAATGTGCAGTCATCTCTTTTAGAGGATTTTTCGTCAGTTTTTTGTAATCATGTGGGTTGTTCAATTGTCTATAGGCTTCTGACATGAAGAATAAATAGAAGTATACAGTGCTGTATGTAAGATTCGTCCAGGGAGGAGGGCAGGTTGCTTATGACTGATGAGGATTCCCCTGGAAGAGAAATAGGATTACAGGTAACTTCCCCTTCTGTTCCAGGGGATCCTTATCAATAGTCCTAAGCACTGAATAAAATAGCAAGCCCATCCTACACTCCTGAGGACGATTCAAGGATGAACAGCAATATGTACCTTTACAACAAACCAGATTTCTTAATGAGGGCTGCCCTATTTGGGTGTCTGTCTTAGTATCTGAATCTAGACAGTAATGCCTTGTGAAAGTATGCACCGATCTCCAAGTAGCAGCTTTGTTGATTTCAGAGATGGGGACATTCATTAGTAGGGTTGCTGTAGCTGCCTTGCCCCTTGTAGAGTGGGCTTTGGTCCTGCCAGGCAATTATTTGTTGGCCAACTGAGAGGAGAATAAAGTACAACAAACTATCAATCTGTAAATAGTTTGATGAGGTGAAACCAGTCCTTGTAGGACCATACTTCACAAACAGGTGGTAAGACTACCTAATGTCTTCAGCGTTGTCTAGATAAAATTTCAGTACTCTCTTCAGATCTAAAGAGTGTAGCGCTCTTTCCGCTGGTGTTGACGAATTGGGAACGAATGTAGGAAGTGAGATTGTCTGGTTAATGTGGAAATCAGATACCACATTAGGAAGGAAACTGGGGTGAGTCCTCATCACTACCCTATTTGCATAGAATACTATATAAGGCTCTTTGGCACAGAGACTGAATTTCACGGACTCTGCATGCCGAAGTGATAGCAACAAGAAAAGTAGTCTTCCATGTAAGATGGTGTAGGGAAGTCTTATGTATAGGTTCAAAAGGTGGACCCATGAGTTTTGAGAGTACCACATTTAACTCCCAAGGATGAGAGGGAGGCAAACAGGAGGAAACACCTCCTTTAAACCATATAGAAAATCTTTAACAGCCATTTAGAAAAATTATCTTTGAGAAGGTGATTTTCTATAAGCAGTAATTGTTGCAAGATGTACCTTAGTAGAAGAAAACTGTAAACCTAATGTTGCTAGGTGGAGGAGGTAGGGTGATATGACATTCTACTGACCCAGAATTGGATGGCAATTATTCTGAATACACCACTTGTAAAACCTCTTCCATTTAAAGGAATAAGAACGTCTAGTTGATGGTCTTTGCAACTCCTTAAGAACATTCATGCATTCCTGAGAAAGACCCAAGTGTCCATACTGCAGGGATTCAGGAGCCATGCTTTCAAGCTCAATGAGGGAAGGTCTGGCCGTCCTGCAAGACGGCCGTCACGCTGTGAGGCTCTGCAGGGCAGGGGCATAAATCCGTCCAAAATCCTGATGGATCGGCTACCCGAGACGTTATTGCCTAATTGCTCCAAGTCAGGAGGCCCCTAGGAGCCACGTGCTAAAGAAATGGAGCCGGCCCATCGGTAGGAGAAGCGTGGGGCCTATGCGGCTCATGTGGGTGGTGTCTGGCCTTGTGCACTTCGCATGGGCCACGGCTGAGCGCGTCCTGCTGGAGGACGAGAGGAAAACACAGGTGGTGTGAGGATCAGTGGCTGCCTCCCCTAAGGACAGAGATCGGAGGCTCTGCTGCTGGGGTCCCTTTTGCCACGTTGAGCCTCCGGCACTAGATACCTGCGGGACCGGATCGGCAGTGACAATCAGGCCGCGGGCCCTGCGGGTATGTGTGCTGGCAAGTTGGGGACCTCTGCGCGGGGCCTGTGGGTGGTGTCTTGCCCTGTGCACTGCTTGTAGGGGCCGCGGTTGAGTGCATCCTGGTGGTGAACTGGGAGTGCTCGTTGGCAGAGTGAAGGACGGAGGCTGCCTCTCCTCTCCCCCCCCCCCCCCCCCCCCCTCAAGGACGGCAATCTGAGGCTGGGTGCCCTTGGGCCACATCAGCCTCTGAAATTGGATGCCTGAGGGGGGCCTGGTTGGCGGTGACTTTTTCTTTTTCTGACTTGGGGGTTTGTTGACGGGGGTGGCACCGTGCGCAGATACTGGCATGTTGGGGCATTAGACGCGCCCTCACCCGCCCCCCACGGTTCGCACTGCTAGACGTGACCGGGTGGTACCTAGCACCCTTTTGGGCGCTTTAATAGCACTTTTTGGGTGACGCACCTTCCCCCCTCTTCCGGGGTGAGTTCTTGATAAGATGGGGAAGGCAGACCAGAAGCAGCCCAAACTCACGTTTGAGGGAAAAAAAGAAGTGCAGTCCAGCTGCCAGGTCAGCGAAAGATCTGCTGCAAGAGGAAGACACTCAGTCGACCTCAGTGAAGGCTATGTTCTTGGATCTTAAGCATAGTTTGGCCAGCATTGACACCAAATTGGACCACTTGACGGAAAAAATGGATCGTTTAAAAGAAAGGGTGGATGGCCACGATACTCGCCTTGAGCATGTGGAATCTTGCACCTCTGATCTGGAGGACGGTCGGCGCGGAGACGGAGAGAGAGGCTACTGCAAATGGAGCGAGTGTAAGAGGTAATCCGGAACAAAAATGAGGACCTTGAAGCCCGCTCCCACCACTATAATATCCGTATTTTGGGTCTCCCGGAATCGACAGCCATGGGATGCATGGAGGACTATGTTGTCTATGCTCTTCCCTGGTGAGCTCTCCCAGATGCTGGTGGTGGAGCGGGCCCATAGGTCACTTGGGCCGAGACCACCGCCTGGGACACCGGCGCGCCCAGTCATTGTGTGCTTATTGAACTATAGGGATAGAGACAGAATGCTTTGGCTAGCTAGAGAGCGCCGTCCCGTGATTTACAACAACAATGAGCTCAACATCTTCCCAGACTACACCCCTGGGGTGCAGGCGGCTCGCAGGGCGTTCCTCCCGGCTAAGCGCACTTTGAGCCAGACGGATGCCAAATATTCCCTCATTTATCCGACCAAATTGTGGGTTCAGCACAAGGCACACTACATTTTTTTTACTGACCCGAAACTGGCCATCAATATACCAAAACGGTCCCCAAAAAAGCAACCCCGTACTGCTCGCAGGATACTGGCGGGGGCAGCGACGCTCTTAGTGATAACCACTGAAAGCAATTGGTTTTGGAAGACACCTGTGGTCCTGAACTGCGATATGGGTCCTGTCGGGCCTTGAGTGAGACTCGAACGTCAGTGCAGCCTGGCTTGTAGTATAACTGGTGTTGTGAGAGCTCCTGCCCACCTACCCATATCAGGTTGGATGACGGATGGCCTTGCTGACGCCCCCATTGGATGAGTACAATCAAGTTGTTTGTTGATATGTTGTGGGGCATGTGTCTGGGTGGGTTTTTAGGGCTGGCTCAATTGGGGAGCCAGCGTGGGCAGGGGGTGTTTGCTGTCTTGTTGGTTATTGCATTATATGCTTTCTCTTTACCTTTGCCTCTCTGTATTTTCCTGTCCTCAATGCTGTTTCGAATTGTGACTAGGTGTGTGATGGCCGTGGGGTTTGCTAGGATGGCTTCTAGGGGGGTGACATATGTGAATTGTATGACCTGGAATGTCCGGGGGCTGAACGATGGGCAAAAGATGCGATTGATCTCGGCCTATATGCAGTGTCATGCAGTAGATGTTTGTATGCTCCAAGAAATTCACCTGACTGTTGCCACGAAGCACAGGGTACGGCTGGCTGGATTGGGGAATGTCATGTGGCTGTGTATTCGAGCTATGCGCGAGGGGCTGCCATTTTGATCAGAAAGGGACTGCATGGGCATACTGAGAAAGTGATTATAGACCCGCAGGGTCGTTATGTCCTCCTGCATGGCACATTGTATGACAGACCGTTTCGTCTGGTGTCCGTATACGGTCCCAATGATGTTGACACGCAGTTCTTTGAGGAGGTGTGGCGCTTGGTGTGCTCCCTGGGGCCAGGGTCGATACTGTCCGGTGGACACTTCAATGTGGTTCTAGATGCAGTGGCAGATCGTGAGAGTCGAGTTCGGCCTCAGCACGTGGCGGCCGCTGGGGCACTTTCTAGAATCATGACGTAGGGTGCTGTGGTGGATTTATGGAGGGTAAAACATGGTAATGATAGCGAGAGAACATGCGTCAACACAGTCCATAACAGCTTGTCGTGGATTGATAGATGGCTTGGTACCAGGGACGTGGAGCTCTGGACGGAGACTAATGAACACATGCCTCACACCCTGTCAGACCTTTCTCTGGTTCTTCTAAAGCTGGGTATTCCCAGGGGTGCGCGCCATGATTTTCTGTGGAGACTACTGCGTAATGCATTGAAAGATCCAGTCTTTAGAGGGGAAGTGGAAACTGCTATAGCGGAGTACTTTACGGTTAATAAGGGCTCCGTTTCGTCAGCTGCCACCTTATGGGAGGCATTGAAGGTGGTGTTTTTGTTTAGTTAAGGAACATGGCATGCTCAGGGTGATACGCTGGGAATTGGCAGATCTAGAGGCCTAGCTGATTGTGCTGGAGAAATGACTATGCGCTGACATGTCCAATGCCCTCTTGGCAGAGTTCCGGGAGAAGCTGTCTGAGTACGAGGAGGCAGCGCTTCGTGAGCTCTGCTTTCTGGGTAGGGAGGCTAAAGAGAGACAGTATGGACAGGGCGAGAGGGCTACCAGAACGCTGGCGGAAATGCTGCGTCGGCCGTGGGCTGGGAATGATATTGTGGAACTATTGGACTCCGCTGGTGACTGTTGGACTGGTGCGGACGAGGTCAGGAAAGTGCTGACTGAGTTCTATGCTTCCCTTTATTCTGCATCAGGGAGACCGGGCACGGAGACACATACAGAATATTTTGAGGATGTCAGCCTGCTTTGGCTGGAGAATACGCACCAGCAGTATCTGGACTTGCGGTTCTCTGTTGAGGATATTGTACAGGTCATCCGCAGCCTGCCTTGAGATAAGGCCCCTGGCCTAGATGGGCTTACGGCGACCTTCTATAAGGAATGTGCAGACTTGTTGACCCTGTATTTAGTAGATGTGTATGCCGAGGCGCTCAAGGGTGGCACCCTGCCGCCATTGTTGTGTGAGGCCCTCATAGTTACTATACTGAAGCTTGGTAAGGATCCGTGCTCTTGTGACTCGTATAGTCCACTACGCTTATAAATCTGGACAATAAGATATTAGCGAAGCTTATAGCAACACGTCTGCAGCCCCTTCTCCCATCTTTGGTGCTCCCGGATCAGTCCGGCTTCGTGCCGGGTCGCTCGACCTTGAATAATCTTCAGACCTACTTAGCGGAAGCTCTGATGGTGACTCCTGTGGACCAAGTTGCGTCTGTTTTTTTGGACGCCACTAAGGCATTCGACTCTCTAGAATGACCATATTTGTTTGGCCTGTTGTCAAGGGTGGGTTTGAGTACCAGAATCATTCAATTAATCTGTCTGCTATATTCGGCTCTGGTGGCACGATTGAGAATTAAAGGAACGATGTTGGATCCTTTTCTGGTGTCCAGGGGTACTCGGCAGGGCTGCCCCCTCTCACCCCTGCTATTTGCGATGGAGCCGCTGGCCACGCACTTGCGAAAGCATCATACCCATAGGGGTTTGGCGTTTAGACGGCGCCTAATCCTGGTCTCTATGTACGCTGATGATGTTGCTCTATATGTACGGGACCCGCGGGCCCACCTCGACATACTTCTGGGTGAGATTGCACGTTTCGATCGGATCTCTGGGATCACTATGAACTGGTCTTGCCTTTGTTGGCCGTTAAGGTGCAGTATAACTCAAGATACCCCCTGAGTTGGGCCGACGGTTCGGTCGTTTTTTGGGCATTTGGGTGTGCAAGGAGCTAGATGAGTTATGGTCAGCCAACTAAGGTAGGGCCATTGTGTGGCTGGAAGACAAGGTCAGGAGTGCATACCTTCCCGCTTTCGCTGACTGGCTGCATAGCCATTGTGAAGATGGTGGTCATGCCCAAATTTCTTTATCTGTTTGCCAACATCCCTCTCGTGCTCACTTCCAGCTTCCGGAGAGGACTTAGGTCTCTACTTATATCACTGGTTTGGGCCGGTAAGCAGCCCAGGATATCATGGGAGACACTCACACTGCTGTTTGAGCTGGGCGGATTGGCCGCTCCAGATTTGGAACTTTATTATAATTGCGCACAGTCCCACTATGCGCATTTCTGGTCGCACCCCATAAAATATTTACCGGACTTGGCTCCGGAACAAGACTCACTTTGGCTGTCCGACTGTCTGGGGTGTTATATGACAGGCCCAGCTCTGGTAAGCGGGGCATGGATATGGTGGCATTCACGGTGCGGGCCTGGCAGGTGCTTCTGCAGCCGGCTGGAACTGGGGTGCCATTTGTGCCTTCGGCGGCAGTGCAGGACGTTGTGCACCCACGTGTATTAGGGGGGTGGCCAGCTGAACGGGCATCTGCACGACTTACAGCTGACGACCCTGGGGTCCTGGTATCCTGAGAACTCATTTATCTCTTCTGAAGCTGCGCTTTGTGCGCCGTGTGACAACATGCAGTATCGGCTCACTTACCTTCAGATCAGGGAATTCCTGCGATCCAGGTACCCTGATTTCCCGGCGGCGCCCCTGATGAGCCACGACTTGGAGTTATTGTATAGGTCCTCATCTCGCTGTGGCCTTATCACAAGCTTGTATGTGTGCATGCGGACGACTGCACCCGTGGCATCATCTAGGGCAAAAGCGAAGTGGGAATTGGATATCGGAAAGACCCTGTCGGATGATGTATGGCGATATTGCTGTGTGCACATGCAGGAGCTCTTCCCCCAATTACAGGCTACGATTTCTGCATTTTAGATTTCTGCACCGCTTGTACTATACGCCCTAGGCCTTAAGAAGATGGGCGTTCGGTCTGACAGATGCAATAGGTGTGCGGTGCCGGAGGCAGATTTCATACATCTGGTGTGGCGCCGTGGGGCTTCTGGACGGATGTGTTGAGTGCGCTGGAGGAAATGGTCGGGCTTGAATTGCTGAGGTCCCTTAAACTTGCTTTTCTAGGATACATTAGAGATCCCCCCCTGAGAACACGAGATTAGTGGGAATACTTTTGGTGCTGGCGAAGCGCAGAGTGCCGATGTGCTGGGGTAAAGGGCAGGCACCTCATTGCCAGGATTGGTTGCGGGATGCTGCGTACTGCCAGGAGCAACTAGGGAATTATTTGGAGCTGATTCCACCCAACTCTCGACCACGGGATGTGTGGTCCCCTCTGCGGACCTTCCTTGAATGTGGGCAGCAGAAGGTGTGAAAGAAACTGGTGTCTAGCACTGCCCGTGTTCTCTGGTTCCCCCCTCCTTTGTTACAATGAGAATACGCTCAGCTCGTTCGGACTGACTGTGATAGCTGCGAGGACTTCCTCTTTTCTTCCTGTTTCTCTTTTTCTCTCTTCTCTGGCTATCCTTTCTCATTCTTCTTTTTCCTGATTCTAGCATGCATAATTGGGCTAACTGCCCCTTGTTTGCCTATACCTTTTTTGCATGGAAATGTATTGCATGTAAGATCGCCGATGGGAACGATGTGATTATTCACCAGGCTCTAATGTTTGATGTGATCTTTTGTTTGTTTCATCTGCAAAAAGATTTATTTGTGGTTGCCCCCATTGCCTAAAAAATGTCTTGCACGACGTTGTCATTTAGAATCCAGTTGTGAGCCTCTGCAAAGGTGCAACTTTGAGAGTCTGCTTGAGTGTTTAGTGACCCTGGTAGTGGAATGGCAGAAACTGTTAGACCTCTGGCAAGTTCCAGGTGGCTTGTGCTTCCAGAGATAGGGGATGTGAGTGAGTTCCTCCCTGTTTGTAAAAATAATGCATTGTGGTCGTGTTGTCTGTTTGGATGAGTAGAGAGTTTGTCTTAATGGATGGTAGGAAAGACTTCAGTGCGAGATGGACTGCCCTGTGCTCCAGCATGTTTATGTAATACAATTGTTCCTTGTCCAACCACAAGCCTTGAATTTGTACAAAAAACGATGTGAGCTCCACAACTCTTAAGGTAAGCATCAGTGATAAGAGTCTGTTTGGGAAGCTCCTGATAAAAGGGCACCCCTATTCGCAGTTGTTGGCTCTGCATCCACCACTTGCGTGATTGTCTGGCGTCTTGTGTAAAGATCACTCTGTCGTCCCATAGGTTGAAATACTGAAAGCACTGATCTTCCAGGGCTTGCTGTAGCAGCCTCATGTGTAGTCTGGCATTCGGGATGATAAAGATGGACAAGGCCACTGAACCCAACAGCAATGCTACTTGTCTGGCCGATGGACGAGGTGTGCGAGGAGAGAGTGACATTTCATGTTGATTGAGGATGACCTCTCCTCTGAAGGATACACTCTTGCATTGTTTGTATCCAGCATTGCTCCCAGGTAGTGGAATCATTGAGTCGGTACTTGTGTAGAGTTTTTGAAGCTGACTTGGAGACCCAGATCTCTTAGGTTTTTGAGGCAGATCTGATAGTGCTGTTCCGTAAGTGCTAGAGAGGAGCTTTTGACTAGCCAGTCATCTAGATATGGGCAGATGAATATCCTTCTTTTCGAAGGTATGCAGCAAATACTGTACTGCCATCCATTACGAGAATGTTCAAGGCGCTGATTTGAGCTTGAAGGGTAATACCTTGTACTGGTAGTGCTTGGATGCCACTCTGAAGCAAAGAAACTTCCAATATTATCTTGTGATTGGAATGTGGAAGTAGGCATCCTGAAGATCGATGGAGCACATTCAGTCCCCCTAATGGAATTGAGGGTAAATCTGTTGAAGCATCCTGAATTTCTCCTTGCGAATGAACTTGTTCAGAAGTCTTGGGTCTAGAATTGGTCTGTACTCTTGAGTTGGACCTTTTTTCTGAAATACAAAACAGAGCGAGTATATTCTTTTTCCAACTGTGAGAATGAAAATTTCTCTAGTGCTTTTTTCAAGTAGTGCATCTACCTCGCTCCACAGTAGGATTTGTAGGTGACAAGATGTTTTCGGTGGGAAAGCTGGAGAAAGAGACTTGAACCTGACAGAGTAACCATTTTGTACAATGTTCCAGACCCATTAGTTGTTTGTTATCTTGCGCCACTCATCCAGGTGTTTGATGATACTTCCCCTCCCCCCAACAGAGCGGGGAATGGAGAAGAGGAAAGTAAGAGATCATTGTTTTGGTTGTGCCTTGGACGAAGATGCAGAAGGACAGGAGGGATGTACCTTTTCTTCGTCCTGGGCACCAGGGACGGTAGAGAGATCTGGCGTGATATTGATGCTGTGGAACCCAGTGAGGGGTTTGAACCCTATACTGGTAAGGTCTCCGATTATAAGGCCTGAATTTCCGAGTGGAATTTTTTCTTCTTCTCGAGGCCCAGAACTTTGAGAGTCTCTAACTCAGCTTTCATCTTTGCCATTTCATCATCAGTATGTAAAGCTGAAAAGGGATGTTCCAGAGAAAGGTAAATTCAGGATTCTTTGTTGGGCCTCAGGTTTTAGGCCTGTAAGTCATAACCAAGAGAATTTTCTTCCACATATTACATGTGCATAACCATGAACCTTGAGGTCAGAGGCACAGCTGCAGCACTGATGACCTGGTTGGCAACCAGACCACCTACTTCAAGAATTTTTTGAAAATATTGCCTGTCCTCCCTTAGTAAATCTTAGTAAACCTGGACAGAGAGACCCACAATGATCTGTCATACCTCCCAAGCAGTGCGGAGGTGCTGGCAACTTTCATGAAGGATGCAGAGGTATTACACATCTTTTTTTTTTCTTCAAGAAATTGAATTCTCTCGTAGGGGATTTCCATGTATAGTCATAAGCACTGAATAGTTCCGCGCGCCTGCGGGGACCCCGGAGCACTGATGTGAAGTATATTCTTAAGTGCAAACACCAGCCGTTTGAAGAAAAGGTCTGTCAAAAAACACTTAAGAATAACATTGTGCAGCCTATGTGAACAGCTACACAGGCCAAATTGTTGAAAAGAAAATCAATAGTAGAGTAAATTCATGTTCAAACACCTATTTATTCTAGAAATGTAATAACAAATACATTCTCATACTTTATTTACACCTCTGATGAGAATAAAACAATGCAGGGCAGTGTAGCCCATAGGCTGCCATTATACAGAATGTAAATAGAGCTGTGCCTTTAAGAAAGCAAAGTCTTCCTGTATCCCATCATGCACAGCAACAGGCAGTTGCCTCAGTTCTTTTTTCCGGCTCCTGCTGACAGGACCCTGAAGCATTGAGCTCTACCTCACAAAGCTTTTTGTGACAGAAATTCATTGAAATATCTTTTGAATTTCATTTTCACTCGACGTTTTTACCTTTGAGTGATCATTTTCTACTGATTTCTGTTAAATTCTGACAGAATTTTGAGGTTTTTCGAGTTAGAAATGCCTTCACTTTTTGATAAATGTCCTTCTTGTGGCAGAAAGAAGGCTAAAACAGATCCACATAGGGTCTGTATAATTTGTCTTCCATCCAGCCACAAACCGGAGTCGTGTGACATTTGTAAAACCTTCTCTAGAAGAACCCTTCGTGATAGAGAGAAGATCCGACTTCAGGCGAGAGAGGACAGGAGAAAAAGTGGCCATTCCACTACAGAGCGAGGAGAAGGTCAGGCTTCTACCAGGGCTCAACCTGTTTCCTCCATGACTCCTTCCAGACCTGCTGAAAAACGACATAGATCTCCGACGACGTCGAGAGCGTCGACGTCGAAGCAGGGAACGGCGCCAACATGTTCGCCGTCGAGGAGTGGTTCGCCGGCGAGAAAAAGACATCGTTCGCCGTCGACAGCTATTTCGCCGTCGAGGCGGCGAAGACACCTGACGTCGAGAGGATCTGGGTCACCGTCGACACGGCGCACACAGTCCACGCCAAGGAGATCCGCGTCGGGCTCGCCGTCGACACGGCGAGGGAGATCGCCGTCGAGAGAGAGTGTTCGCCGTCGGAGGCGTTCACCGTCACTGCACCGACGTCGAGGGTCGTCGTCAAGAGGTTCTCAGGGGCGAGACGAGTCGACGTCTAGAGGCACTCGCCGTCACCGCAGTTCGACGTCGAGGAGTGCTTCGACGTCGAGAAGACCATCTAAGAGGCCTAGAAGGGTTTATACAACCTCGGAATCCTCGGCCTCGCTTATCCTACTTCCAGCATCGCCACAGCTCTCGCAAAGGCAGTCGCCGTTACCACAGACGCCGGTAACACCTACGGCTCCTCTTCCGGCGCCTCCTCCAGAGTCTGTTCCGAGGACTCCAACGCGATCTGCAGGGCGTTCTGGATATTCGTCGAGGCGTACATCTACCTCTAGGCACCGTCGTCAGGAATCACATCATGGACATTCTTCATCGTCCACACGGGACTACTCTCCAACCTTATCGGACTCACCGTCCCCAAGAGTGTCCCCCATAGATGATGTCAACACATTTCAGGAGGTCTTAGTGAGAGGGGCAACCAAGCTGAATATCCCGCTAGCAGCTCCGGCCCCATCGACATCAGTAATCTTTGAGACCTTGCATCAAAAGACATCTTCACGACCTTTACTTCCACTGGTTCCGGGTCTTATTGAGCCAGCAATGGACATTTTTCTCACGCCGGCTACAACAAAGTCTGCTCCTTCCAGACTCATTAAAAAGTACCGTCCACCAGAGCAAGATCCTCTATTCTTGAGGTCGGACCCAGTACCAGACTCGGTAGTTAAAGTGGCAGCGAAGAAATCGCATTCGACGTCACCGTCTTCCTCTGCTCCTCCAGACAAAGAGAGCAGAAAGATCGATGCTGCAGGAAGAAAAGTATGCTCGACGGCATCCATCACCATGAAAGCAGCCAGTGCCACTGCTTTATTAGGGAGATATGATCGATCCCTCTGGGACTCTATACTGCAGTTCGCGGAGCATCTCCCTAGGGACAAAAGGGAAGATTTCCTAGAGGTCGTGAGCGAGGGAGCTATGGTTTCTAACCAGATTATAAGTGCTGCGGCGGATTCTTCAACACTATCCGCACATAACTATGCTCATGGTATAGCGCTCAGGAGACATGCATGGCTGCGGCTTACATCGCTTAAACCCGAAGCACAGCAGAGGATACAGAACCTACCTTTCTCAGGCTCCACTTTGTTCGGCTCTCATGCCGATGACGAGATGGCCAGAATGAAGTCGGAGCTGGATACCCTGAAAGCGGTAGGCATGGAGCGACCTAAAGAACAGCGAAAAGGATTCCGCCCATATCAAAGAAGACTGTTCACCCACAGGTATCAGACTCCACATTGGACGTCTTCACGCCCTCAGCAACAGCAGCAGCAGCATCAGAGGGGCTTCTCCAGAAGGTCGACAAGGGGTCGTTCAACACCTCAGACCCAGACACCTCGACAGGCGCCCGCGTCTAAGCCCTGAATCTTCGCTTCCCCCTCCTCCGTTATCCACTCCGGTAGGGGGAAGTATCTCAAATCATCTGGATGAGTGGCTACGCATCACATCAGACGCCTGGGTTTTGAATATTGTGAGACATGGTTACGTACTCAGATTCACCAGTCCTCCACCATCTGTTCCACCCAAAACAACCAACCGACACCTCGAAGCTCTTCAGTTAGAAGTCACCATCCTATTGCAAAAAAGAGCCATAGAACCCGTCCCGATCAGCCAGCAAGGGAAGGGGATTTATTCGAGGTATTTCCTTGTGCCAAAAAAAGACAAGCAAGAGTTTCGTCCCATTTTAGACCTAAGGACAGCAAACAAGTGGATTCGCAAAGAGAAATTCAGGATGCTATCCTTGCACCAAATTTACCCACATCTTCGTCAGGGCGACTGGCTCTGTGCAGTAGACCTTTGCGACGCTTATTTTCATATTCCAGTGGCCAAGAAACATCGAAAATTCTTAAGGTTCACCGTCGGAAAACATCATTACCAATTTGCGGTTCTGCCCTTTGGCCTAAAATCAGCGCCGAGGACTTTTTCCAAATGCATGGCGGTGGTAGCCGCCCATTTGAGGAAGCATCGAATTTTTGTCTACCCCTATCTAGACGATTGGCTCATAAAGGCCTCCAGTTATCTAGAGACGCAACAACATTTCAAATGGACTCTACAGCTGTTACAGAAACTCGGTCTTCAAGTAAATCTCCTGAAATCCACAGCAACACCGGTTCAGAGGTTGCATTACTTAGGAGCCATTATAGATACAAATCTAGGAAAGGTGTTTCCTTCGGAGGAACGACGATTATCGATTCTCCAAAAGTGCAAACAACTGCAAGAGGCTCCACAGACCACTGCAAGAGTAATAGCTTCCCTACTGGGCTCGATGGCGTCTTGTATCCATCTCGTTCCCAATGCTCGCCTCCATATGAGACCATTACAGGAAAACCTGGAGGATCAATGGAGTCAACTAATGAACGAATGGGAGAACAAAGTCCTCCTTTCTCCCCACGCCTTACAGTCCCTCAAGTGGTGGTGTCTACCCGACAATCTCTTGGTGGGGATTCCGTTCCAACGACAGCCTCCAGCTCAAACCACAGTAACAGATGCGTCACTGCTCGGATGGGGAGCGCACATGGAACATCTTCGAGTCCAAGGCAAGTGGTCACAGAAAGAGAGTCTCTATCACATCAACCTGCTGGAACTTCGAGCGGTCCACCTTGCGCTCAAAGCTTTCCTTCCCTCTCTGAGAGCGGAAACTCTCCTTCTTCAGACGGACAACGTGGCCACCATGTACTATGTAAACAAACAAGGAGGCACCAGGTCCAGGATTTTATCCAGGGAGGCTCAGACAATCTGGCATTGGCTTCTAGCCAGGAACATGTCGCTAGTAGCAACTCACCTGCCGGGCATCCAGAATGTGCAAGCGGATGCTCTCAGCCGAGTAATGGACGAGAACCACGAGTGGGTTCTACACGACGACGTCGTTCATTCCATTTTCGCACTATGGGGTTCCCCCTCTATAGACCTGTTCGCAACCCCAGAAAACAAAAAATGCCAAAACTTCGCCTCCAGATATTACCATCCAGGGACACTGGGGAATGCCCTGTGGATAAGCTGGTCAGGAGCATTTCTTTACGCCTTTCCACCGCTTCCCCTGATTCCGGCGGTCCTCCAGAAGTTATCGAATGCTCAGTCCAAAATGATCCTGATTGCTCCGGAATGGCCACGACAATGGTGGTTCCCAGACCTTCTTCACCGGTCACTCAAACCACACATCAGGCTCCCTTATCGTCCGGACCTGCTCACGAAGTTCGGAGGGCAGATATCTCATCCCAACCTCTCATCACTGAGTTTGGCAGCATGGCTCCTGAGCTAGTGCAATATGGACACTTGGACTTACCTCAGGACTGTATGGAAATCCTGAGAGAAGCTAAGCGCCCTTCCACACGATCCACTTATGCAAGCAAGTGGAAGAGATTTTGTGTGTGTTGTTTAGACAACAACATTGACCCGATATCCTGTGGAGAAGAGTCTATTCTGCCATACCTCCTAACATTGGCAAAATCGGGCTTACAATTATCATCAATAAAGGTACATTTGGCGGCTCTAACAGCATACAGGAAGAGCCCATCACAACCTTCCTTTTTTCGAATCCAAATTATTAAAGACTTCCTGGAGGGTTTAAAAAAGGTCTTTCCCCCCATTAGAAGGCCGTCTCCTCCATGGGAATTGAATGTTGTCCTACCGCGCCTGATGCTACCTCCATTCGAGCCAATACATAAGGCATCGCTTCAACATCTCACATGGAAAACTGCTTTTCTGGTGGCAATCACTTCACCGCGTAGGGTCAGTGAAATCCAAGCCCTTTGCTCTCAGGAACCCTACACGGTTTTTCATTCTGCGAAAGTGGTAATGAGAACTCATCCAAAATTTTTACCGAAAGTCGTCTCCGATTTTCATGTGAATCAAACCATTTCACTTCCAACTTTCTTTCAAAATCCAGCTACTCCTGCTGAGAGAACGCTGCACTCTCTGGATGTAAAGAGGGTTTTGAAATTTTACTTGGACAGGACAAAATGCTTACGTAAATCACAACAGCTTTTTGTTAACTATGGCCCACTTAGAACAGGGTTGGGCACGTCTAAGCAATCACTATCCAGGTGGATTGTTTCATGTATAATGTTATGTTATCAGTTAGCGAACAAGTCCCTCAGTGGTAGGCCAAAAGCCCACTCTACTAGAGGGAAGGCAGCTACTACAGCCTTAATGAGAAATATACCTTTGGCAGAAATATGCAAGGCTGCCACTTGGAAGTCTGTCCATACCTTTACTCAGCATTACTGCCTTGATACAGACGCTAGGGCGGATGCACAGGTTGGACAGGCCTTGCTTAAGAACTTATTTGCATAACTTTAGTGTTTTGGCACTATTTTTCTGTCTGCTCCACCGCGGTTATGGGGATGGGCTTGCTACTCTATTCAGTGCTTATGACTATACATGGAAATCCCCTACGAGAGAAGGAATGGTTTCTTACCTGTAACTCCAGTTCTCTCGTAGGGGTATTTCCATGATAGTCATAAGCAACCCTCCCTCCTCCCCGGTGGAGTTCACATAGAAAAAGTTACCATAAATATGGTTGATGTTGGTACTCCAACAAAGCTTGTTCCAGGTTAAAAGCCTTCAAAAAGAACTGAGGCAACTGCCTGTTGCTGTGCATGATGGGATACAGGAAGACTTTGCTTTCTTAAAGGCACAGCTCTATTTACATTCTGTATAATGGCAGCCTATGGGCTACACTGCCCTGCATTGTTTTATTCTCATCAGAGGTGTAAATAAAGTATGAGAATGTATTTGTTATTACATTTCTAGAATAAATAGGTGTTTGAACATGAATTTACTCTTCTATTGATTTTCTTTTCAACAATTTGGCCTGTGTAGCTGTTCACATAGGCTGCACAATGTTATTCTTAAGTGTTTTTTGACAGACCTTTTCTTCAAACGGCTGGTGTTTGCACTTAAGAATATACTTCACATCAGTGCTCCGGGGTCCCCGCAGGCGCGCGGAACTATTCAGTGCTTATGACTATCATGGAAATACCCCTACGAGAGAACTGGAGTTACAGGTAAGAAACCATTCCTTGTCTGCTATCCTTCTCTGGAGGTACTGTTGAAGAGGATGCTGCAACCTGCGTCTTTCTTGCAGCTGCCACTATGACAGAGTCTGGAGGTGGATCAGACTGGAGAAAATGAGGGACCTGGTCAGTCGTTTGATATTTCATAGCGATATGTGATGGCGCAGCGCATAAAGAGGCTGGGGTTAGGAAAACTTGCATCGCAGATTCCAAAAGACCTGGTGCCAACGGTAGAAGTGGTCTGGAAGCTAACCTGTGGAGGAGTGTTTTCAAAATTACAGATGACTATGCTACTGATGTTGCAATGTCAATATTCAGCTTCACTGATCCTCTGACCAGCAAATCATTGAGAGTAATTAGACTGTCCACTAATGAGACACTTGCTTGTGGGAGGGTGGGGGGGAGTTTGAGTCAGACAAAGTTGGTGAGTAATCTCTTACTAATGAGCGAGAAGATGTGGACCAGGAAGGAGATCTGGGCCTGCGTCGGTGAGACATGGAACGCTAGGAATGGCATCAACTAGATCTCCTATGTGGTGTCCTTGATCTTGTTCTGTGTGACCTCGATAGGTGATTTTTGTCTCTGCGGCGTTCTAGATTTTCTCTGCAGTAAATCCTGCCACTGAGGAGTTGCAGATTGGAGGAGAAAATGTACACAAGGGAGTACGTCTTGGAGTAGGTGTACGTCTGGATGGAGAGGAAATATGACAGTAATCAGATCCCCGGCTTTGATGCTGAGGAGACAGCCTTGGTGAGTGAGCTCAGGATCTTTCTGCCACTAGTGTGGTCAATGGAGGCAAAATTCTGACATCTGAGGAAGGAGATCTGCTTCTTGATGTCGAGGAGCCTGAACGCAGTGTCGACCTTGATCTTTTGCAGTGATGCCTTATATTCCTCAACGCCGATTAATGTCTCGACTTTGGTTGACAATGGCTGTCTTTCAATGTCGGAATGAGATTTTCTGTTGCTGGTGGCAACGTCCATTGCCTGGATGAATGCCTTGATGTTGAACCTTGTGGATGAGAGACTTGTCACACTGTTTTTTGTGCTACGTCATCTGCTTCGACAGCGATTTGTATGATGCTGATGTATGTTGCCTCTGCGTTGCCTGTGTGTGAGGAGGCAGGGCTTTCCTGGAGTATCGCAACAGTGATTTCTCCGTCAGTATCCTTGACGTCGATGGTGAGTCTCCTGACGCCAACAGCGAACAGATAGGTATTTGCTTTGCCAGAGATCTCCTATTAGTTGACGGCTATTTTGAACGTCATTTTTCTCGTGGTCTTTCTGTGTTTCTGAAAGGAAGGCTCTTTGAAGAAGGCTCTTGACCTCAAAAAAGGTCACTTAAAAGGTCCTACCTTTCCTCCCTCCTGGACTGCATGAAATATGTTCTTTTCCCTGTCTCTCAGAGTTCTTTTGGAAAATCTCTTGCAGTTGTATCATGTGTAAGGATTGTGTGAAGAGGGTAAACAGACATGGCACAAAGAGTGTGGAGCGGAAAGAGCCATCATTCTCCCACATGAAGGGCATTTGTAAAAAAAAAAGAAAAAAAAGAAAAAAAAAAAAAAAGATCGCAATTTGACTGGATACAAAAATACTTTTCAGTCAGGCAAAAGATTCAAAGTACTCTAGGCACTTAAACACGTTGAGTAAAGAGATTTTTTTTTTTTCCTAAATCAGTCAAAAAAACTGAGGAGCCAATGCTCTGGGCTCCTCACTTAAGGAGCCAGAAAAAAATGTACTGATTTAACTGTCACCCAACAGTCACCTCTGGGTCATGATGGGATACAGCAGGTCGTAGCGGTCTTAAAGGCACAGTGCCAGCATTTTCCTGCTACACTTTTAAATGCAGCCGATTGGCTATTAATGTCTTTGGATTCCTTTGCAGATTTTGCTTTAATAAAAGCTGTGGTTTTGCACCCTATACTCTTTCTCTTCGGTTTTACAGAAATGTTGGGAGTCTGATAAGAGGTTTATTATGAAAGTGGCATTTTTAGCCCTGACTATAGGCTGATTAGATAAATATAAAAATAAAATTCTCTCTCCCTCTCTATTTATAGGCAAAAAGTTACTTACCCTGTAGACATCTATTCATGGCATGTAGTGCTGAAGATTCACATGCTTTGCATTAGTCTGCTATCTAGTGTTGGGCTCGGAGTGTTACAAGTTCTTTTTCTTTAAAGAAGGTTTTTGGAGTCACGAGATCGAGTGACTCCTCCTCTCAGTCATAGTTCGCATGGGCATAGAGTCCTTTGTTAGATTGTTTTCTCGCAGGAGGGTGAAGTAACGAGTGTAGAAATGTATATGTATGTACCAATATATATTAAAAAATATATATATATAGAGAGAGAGAGAGAGAGAAAAAGAGAGAGAGGGAGAGAGAAATGAAGATGTCCATGCAATGTTTGTACATGTTTACAAATAAAGTATCACAACGGCTACAGGCTTCCAGGGAGGGCGCATGTGAATCTGCAGCACTACATGCCACAAACAGATGTCTACTGGGTAAGTAACATTTTCCGTTCAAAGGAATGTTTAGCTGCAGGTACACATGCTTTGCATAAGCTATAAAGCATTCCCCTCCCAAAATAAGCAGTGGCTAACCTTTAGGTGTTGGAGTAGTTTGAAATAGTGTTTTAAGTACTGCCTGTCCAGTACAGTAGTGTTTAGTAAATGTGTGTGGTGTGGACCATGTGGCTGCTTTACATATATCTGCCATTGGTATATTTCCTAAGAATGATATTGAAGCTCCTTTCTTTCTAGTAGAATGTGCTTTTGGGGTTAGTAGTAACTGTCTTTTAGCTTTAAGATAGCACGTTTGAATAAACGTTACTATCCATCTGGCTTGTTTTAAAATAGGATTACCCCTGTGAGGTTGTTGGAAAGCCACCAAGAGTTGTTTAGACTTTCTGAATTTTTTTGTTCTATCTATATAATGCATGAGAGCCCTTTTAACATCAAGGGTATGAAGAGCTCTTTCAGCAAATAAATCTGGCTGTGGAAAGAAGACTGGCAACTCCACTGACTGATTGATATGAAATGGTGAACCTACTTTTGGTAGAAATTTAGGGTTTGTCCTAAGGATTATTTTATTCTTGTGAATTTGAAAGAAAGGTTCTTCTAAAGTGAATGCTTGAATTTCACTAACTCTTCATAAGGAAGTAATTGCTACTAAGAAAGCAACCTTCGATTACAAAAACTAGAGAGGGCAAGAATGCATGGGTTCGAATGGTGGACCCATAAGTCTTGTGAGCACAATGCTAAGATTCCAGGCAGGAGCTGGAGGAATAATTCTTTTAAGGCCTTCCATAAAAGCTTTTGTAACAGGAATCCTAAACAGGGAGGTATGCTGTCTGTTTTGGAGGTAAGCAGCTATTGCTGTTAAATGAATTTTATTAGAGGAATATGCAAGATTTGCTTATTATATATTAAGCAAATAACAGACAATAACCTGTACTGACGCTTTAAGTGGGTTAATGTTTTTGGGCTGACAGTAACATACAAAACGTTTCCATTTAGCTGCATAACACTGTTTAGTTGTAGGTTTATGTGCTTCCTTTAGAATATCCATGCATTCAGATGGAAGCTGTAGATAGCCAAATTCTATGACTTCAGGAGCCAAAACGACGGGTTGAGCATCCTGGGATTGGGATGCCTGATTTGACCTTCGTTCTGGGTCAATAGGTCTGGTCTGTTTGGTAGTTTGTGATGTGGTACTACAGACAGACCCTATGGTGTTGTATATCAGTGCTGACGTACCCACTTGGGAGATATGAGTATCATAGTGAGGGAGATGTGACGGGTCTTGTTGACCAGAAATGGAATTAGTGGGAGAGGGGGAAAAGCGTAAGCCAATATCCCTGACCAACTAGGTATTGCCCTTGGATTGAGGGTGTGAGTACCTGGATGCAAAGTTTGGGCATTTTGCGTTTTCGCTTGTGGCGAAGAGGTCTATGTCTGGGGTTCCCCACATTTGGAAGTATTGTTGAATTACTTGTGGGTGAATCTCCCATTTGTGTACTTGTTGCTGCGTCCTGCTTAAGAGGTTCGCTAGTTGATTGTGTATCCCAGGAATATACTCCGCTAGTAGTTGAATGTGATTGTGAATTGCCCATTTCCATATTGTCTGTGTAACCAGGACAATTGAGATGAGTGTGTCCCCCCCCTTGTTTTTGCAGATAATACATTGTGGTCGTGTTGTCTGTCCTTATCAACACTGTCTTGTGTGTGATTTGTGTTTGAAAAGCTTTGAGTGCTAGGAACACTGCTAGTAATTCCAAATGGTTTATGTGATAAGTTTGTTGAATTGAGTCTCATTCCCCTTGTATGGTAAGGTTGTTGAGATGGGATCCCCAAAATATCATTGATGCATCTGTTGTGATTATGGTCTGTGGAACAGGGTCCTGAAAGGGCCTCCTTTGTAATAAGTTGGTGTGATTCCACCATTGCAGAGAGTGATAAGTCTGGCGGTCCAACAAAACTAGGTTCTGAAAATGACCCTGTGCCAGAGACCATTGTTGTGAAAGACACTGCTGTAGTGGTCTTATGTATATGCATGCATTGGATACTATTGCTATGTAAGATGTCATCATTCTCAATAGTTTCATGATCAACTTTACTGTGTAAGTGTTGTTGTTTTGCAGTTGAGATATGAGATTGTGAAAAACTTGAATTCTCACTGGGTTTGGGTATGCTAATGCTGATTGAGTGTTCAGAATTGCTCCTAGATACGGTTGTATTTGTGCTGACTGCAGGTGAGATTTTTGTTAATTGATTGTGAATCCTAGGTAGTGTAGGGTGTCCACTGTATACTGTGTGTGCTGTTGACAGGTTTGAATTGTACTGGCTTTTCTGAGCCAGTCGTCCAGATACGGAAAGGCGTGTAAGTGTTGTCTTCTGAAGAATGCTGCAACTACTGCCAGGCATTTGGTGAATACCCTTGGTGCTGTTGTTATTCCGAAGGGTAGTACTTTGAAATGGTAGTGCTTCCTTGCTATAACCAATCTTAGAAATTTCTGATGTGCTGGATGTATGGGAATGTGGAGATAAGCATCTTTTAGATCTAATGCTGTTATGTAAACTTGTTTCTGTAGCAGGGTAATGATGTCCTGTAGAGTGACCATGTGAAAGTGCTCTGACAGAATGTACTGACTGAGGGGTCTGAGATCTAAGATTGGTCTGAGAGTACCATCTTTCTGGTATGAGGAAATATAGTGAATA
Organism: Pleurodeles waltl; assembly: GCF_031143425.1. Taxonomy (NCBI): domain Eukaryota; kingdom Metazoa; phylum Chordata; class Amphibia; order Caudata; family Salamandridae; genus Pleurodeles; species Pleurodeles waltl. Next base: position 254,207,403 of record NC_090449.1, on the reverse strand, counting down.
CACTCCTGACCCTTGTTGGGATACAGGTACCATCTCTATGGCACCTTTGAGTAGTAGTGACTGTACCTTCTGATTTAATAAATTGAGATGTTCCAGAGTAAGTTTGTGCGAGCGAGGGGCAATGTTTTGTGGAGTAGAGATAAGTTCTAGGCAATAACCATGTTGGATAATTCATAGAACTCATTGCCATTGATTTGTAGTAATGTTGTGCGATCGTGGGTAAAACCTTTCCAGTCTTCCTCCCACAGGAGATGTGTGCTGTTTGGGGATCTGTAAAAAGTCACTGTTTGGTTGAGGTGGAAGAACCACTTGGGGCAGTTGATTCACCTTTCCCTCTATAATTATTCCCTCTGTAAGACCCTCTGAAGGACCCTTTGTTGTAAAAATGTGGCCCTTGTGTCTTTTGGGATGTGGATGGCTCTGAGGTTGATTGTTTGAAACTACCCCTGAGCTATGGCCTACGAAAAGTTCCCAGAGTGGGTGTAGTGTAAAGGGCACCCATAGCTTTAGCTGTATCAGATTCTTTTCTCAGCCTTTCTATTGTGCTATCAACCTCTGGCCCAAATAGGTGTTTCTTATAAAAGGGCATATTCAACACTGGGTGTTGAATTTCTGGCTTAAACCCTGAAGCCCTTAACCATACGTGCCTTTTAATGATGACACTAGTGTTGTGCCCTTTTCTGGTGTTAGGTACTGTAACAAATCTTCCATTTGGTCCCACTGAGCTCTATCATATCTTGCCAACTGTGCTCGAGAGTTTGCAACTCTCCAGTGGTTTGCAGCTTGAGTTGCTACGCTTTCCGGCTACGTCAAATTTACAACTTTCCTTGTCTGGAGGAAGGGCATCCCCTGTAGATTGGCTATTTGCTCTCTTTCTTGTTGCACTGGTCAGGTGGCAATTGAGTCCTAATAAAAAACAGATCAGAGGGTGTAGGTTGATATGTTTTATCCATCCTTGGTGTAATAATTCTAGATTTTACTGGTTCCTTGAAAATGTCTTCTGCATGTTTAAGCAAGCCTGAGAGCATAGGGAGACATTCATACTCCTTATGAGTAGATGTTAGGGTATCAAATAAAAAGTCAACCTCAATGGGATCTGTATGTAATTGTACCTTATTATACGCAGCTGCCCTAGTTATAACCTGATTGTAAGCAGTGGTATCTTCATGAGGAAATGGTCTTGCAGGGTATATATAAATCAGGATCATCAGGAGGGATGGGATCTGAATCATATAAGTCCCATGGATCTATATCCTGTTGAATGTCAAATCATCCCCATGTGTTGATAGGGGATTGTGGAGAAAACTGTGTATGTGAGGGTGGTGGTGGAGGAGGAGCAGGAAGTAAAGGAGAATGTTGTGGTGAAGGCTGTTGTGGTGCCTTTGGTGTCTCCTTTTGTTTAAATATTTTAGCAGGTGGAGGCCCAGTTTCTAAAGTTTCTTGGAAAGTCAATTTTCTTTTGATTGCTGGAGGAAGAGAAGCTATGATTTTTCTTGGGTCCTTATGTATACGGATTTTTCGCTGTTTAGCGTCCATTACTTCTAATATGGGCCTTATTACAGAAGACTCCTCAGTAACTGGAGCATATTTTCCACCCCCTGGTTTCAGCTCAGAAAGTCTGGATACCGAATGTTTGAGTCGGTCTGAAAAAGTCGCTCCAAAAGTGTTGTTCGTTTTTTCGGCTCCGAGGTGGAAGTCTCCGATTTTCGGCTCGATCCCAAAACAGGTGTGGCAAGCTGTTTGGTCAGTGTCAAATGCATTTTGGCCTTGTGTTGTGGCGCCGAGCCCAAGGGTTGGTCATTCAATTGTATTTTTCGGGGCCGACCATGGCTGGCAAGCAGTGGGGGACTCAAGACCAGTGCTAAAGTCTTTTTAGTTGTCTTTGGTTAATGGGAAGGTGCTGATGTATTCACGTACGGCTCTGGTGGTATGGACTGGCCGTCGACATCGGAATCTTGATCCGAATCAGAGTCTGCAATGGAAACGGTCGCGTGATGTGCCATTTCCTCTTGTGTGTGTTCTTCTACGAAGATGTTGGGTGTTTGTTCTGACGACTCGGATGCCATCCCCAACCGACGGGCTCTTCGACCCCTAAGAGTCTTCTTTGAACAAAAGGATTGACAAGTGCCACAGTTCTCTGATCCGGAGAGAGACAAGAGATTGCACACCGAGTGCTGATCGGTGTAGGGAAACTTGGCGTGACACCGAGGGCAAAAGCGAAACCGAGTCCGTTCCATCAGCCTAACATTGTTCGACTACCATGCGTGGAAATAGGCCGAAGAAGGGCGAAGTAATTGACCCCGATGATTACGATCGGATCAAATGTAAGATTGGTAAAACCCAATCGAGAACTATACCGATGTTTATAAAAAAAAGAAGAGAGAAGTTCAGATAGTACCGAACCAAGATCTACCGGACCGAGAGGAAACATGTCTGAACTCGACGGCAGAAAGAAAACAATCTAACAAAGGACTCGATGCCCATGCACACTGAGAGGAAGAGTCACTCAATCTTGTGACTCAAAAAACCTTGTTTGAAGAAAAACAACTTGTAACACTCCGAGCCCAACACTAGATGGCGGACGTATGCAAAGCATGTGTATCTGCACCTACACATGCTATTATATATATATATATATATATATATATATATATATATATATATATATATATATATATATATACACATACATATATTCACCAAAAGGACTCGAATTACCGAGGCTCAAAACGTGGCGGTCCGACCATGGCTTCGAGAAATGCCATAAAAATGCAAAGAAAATCTTGTAATGACAAGAAAGGTCAGGACACTTCCAGTATAATTAAAGCTTTTTACTCTTTACAACGAAATTCCTCCAAACGCGTTTCAGCCGTAGCCTTGTTCACAGATGGGGGAGCTTGGCAGATTAGCATACAAATACCTACACTCAACAATATATTTTATATAGTTATGTATTTGATATATTCTTCGATGGCTGGGAATATTCAGTGCTTAGGACTATTGATTAGGATCCCCTGGAAGAGAATTAATGTTCTTTGTAATATATATTACTTTAAAAGGGGTTGTTTCATTGCTGTGTTTTCGATACTGTTCGATACTGTTCCATTACGGTGTGTGAATTGTAACCTTGTTTAATTTAACTGCAGGATGGTAAAGCGGAGGGGTTGAGGGATAGGGACAATAAATAAGAAGTTAATTAAACTTTCACCTAGCCATTTTAATGCAACTCGAACACTTCGAAAGAGCAGCGTTTTACAAATGCTAAATATACTCCCAAGGCAATGAGGACGAGTGGCCTCAGGGAAACCCACAAGACCAGTGCCTCAGAGATAGGTGTGGCTAGACCACGCCCACTCTTGCTGACCAAGCGGTGGCACAGGCGTAGGTCTAGGATTTACTGTGCTATGCATGCAGTATAATAACATTAAATCCAGACAAAGAAACAATACATACCCATTGTTGTTTCTATTTCAAATAAAGGTTGAATGGCAAGGCAGCCATCAGTAAAGTCAAGTCAAAATAACTTTATTCGGCTTATCAAAAGCCATAAAAGTATACAAAAAATAAATAGTTTAAAAATATACAAATGGCAGTTTTGTGATTTGTTCAGTAGGCCTCAACCAGCAACCTAGCCAATACTTGAAATATATTTTTAATACCTAGATCTCTATTAAAAGGTCACCTAGTGAGCTCTCTGTACATATAACCTTCATAAAACACTATCAATAAAATACATCATTGTCATAAAACTACAGGCATACTACATAAAATTTAAAATCTCTCTAAAGTGCTTGAGCATATATTATTCTTTTGATTTTGGCAACTGTTTCGAATTTAATGATTAGCAGAACCATGCTAGATTAAATCTCTCAACTCAACCGAGTGACATAACTGCGTAAAGTGCATATATATATATATTTTGTGAATCATTAAAAGTCTAATAAGTAATCTAATGATAAACAATACCATACAATAAAGTCATAAGTGAGGCTACTCCAATTGATACCCCAATAATTGTCCCCCATTGTTCTCCTACTGTGGCTAGCATTAAAAAAAAAAAACTGCACACCCCAGTACAGACATCTGTGTTACGTAACAGCTGGAGAAAAGTTAAGCCCTCTTTATACAAACGAATACCTGATTTTTTAAACAAAGGCTTAAGGTATGTCTGGAAAAATCTCCTATAAAAACCACAGAAAAACACAAAATAAAGTAGGGATCGCTTTGCTTCGCCATTGCACGGACAAGGCTGAAACAGAGTGCCCGACACATCATTTCCATCATTGAAACAGAGTAGTCACCATACAGTACCTGACCAGAATCTAAACAGTATTGATTTCTCCCATCTTGATAACTCTAATGTAAAATCCAAGGGAGTATCACCAACCGCCAGGGTAGAATAAAAATTACAGATGCTTGGTTTACTAAGAGCATCATGAATTCTCTGTTGGGTGGTGTACTCCTCAAAACTCCGCCTTACCACCATCTTATCTGATTTAACAATCAACTCAGGGTTGTTAAACAAGTCTGGGAGGCCAATGTTGGTCAGGGAATTAGCTATGTACTTTAGCCAAGGAATGGTAGGCCATTTATCCAATTTCAAACAATCCCTGATTATTTCCCTATTAAGGCTCACCTTATTATTGCACCACACTCTAACCCAGAGCAGGAGAGGAGCCCGCTTTATCACATCCTTAATGTATTCAGTGATCAGTTCAGAATGTAAGATAAAACTAGCCCACGAAGGCGGAAGATTCAGTAGACGCCTTAGAATTATGTTTTCTTCCACCTGAATTGCTGTGGAGTTTTGATATCCCTATACTCCAGCACCATAAGTCGCAGTCAGTATACATTGCTTTTGGTAGTTTCATAAATGGCATGATACGTGGACCTTCCGTCTTTCCTCACTAAATTAAGTAGAGAACCAGCAGATCTACCCAAGTTCTGGCGAGCTATAGATACATGAATTGACCAGGAACTATTTGTAGAGAAATCCTATCCCAGATAACAAAAATTCCTGATAGCATTGAGGAATTTTTCCCCCACGCTCATGATCTTTTTCCATGACTAATGGTCATAATATGCGATTTCTTAAAATTGGTGGTCATATCTCTGTTATGCATAAAAGTCACAAAAGCATCAACTAATATTCGTAAGGTGCACAGCGTTCTAGACAACAAAACCGCATCATCACAAGGTCTAAATCCACTCCTAAGTTGATTAAAATCATCCAAAGCTTACTTCTATTTACCCTGTCGAAAGCAGTAGACAGATCCATAAATGCCAGGTACATTGGGCAGCACCTAGCAACAGTATATTTGCTTATCATAAGATGTAGATTCAAGCACTGCTGTACAGTTCCAAGACCTGGATGAAAACCATATTGGCAGGGGGACAGTACTTTGTTCTCTATGGTCCAGGCCTGCAGACGATTAAAAATAACTCTTCCTATTATTTTAACAGAACTGTCAACTAAAGAAATGGGCCTGTAACAGTTAGGTGATCCCGTCTCCTTTTTTTTTTTAAACTGGGACAATTGTGGAGAGCGACCATGACTCAGGTATCTTATTGCTTAAAGAATTGTTGAATACATTCGTGAGCAGAGGTCCCCAGAAACCCAGATGACATCTAAGAAGATCCATAGGGATAGCACGTTCCTTTGATAGAGGCTGTTGACTTTCTCTCAGAAAACCTTACTATTATTTTGAGCAGCAGCCCGTTCCAACATTTCCCAGACCTTGTGAAATAAAAAATGCTTCCTTTCTTTTTATGGCCCCGTTATAAAAGCGTCTTGCCTCCTGAACCTCTTTTCTGTTTGTGGGAAGCTTCACTAACGCTGATCTCAAACGGCAAATGGCAATAGAACACTTTGCATCAAACAAACAGGGACTATTTATTTCTGGTTTAAAAGGTTGTGATAACATTCTTGACTGCTTCGAACAGTAGCATATAGCACTGGATCAACTCAGCCCCAGAGCCTTCCTCCAAGCAACTCAAAATAATTGAACGATTATCTCTTATAAGGCCCATTAGTGTTGCTATAGGGTCTTTTAAGTGCCACACTACCCTTAAGCCATCCCTTGTATGTTTATTAATGTCATCAGACATTTTTGGATTAGCGTCCTTATTCAGGGGAAAACAAGCATCTAAATGGATGGCATTATGATCACTCCATAACGTTTCTAATACCATGCTATTTTTACACCACTGTAGACAGTTTTTGTGACAAATATATAATCAATGACAGAACCATGACCCCCTCCTCTGTACGTTGGCTTATCTGAACCAAGGCCTTGAAAGAAATTAACTACATTGGTCATATCATATTGAGCTACTAGTTTCCGCAGATACAATCCTCTTGCATTATAGGGTACTTCTTCAGTAATCTTACTCCTTTATACAAAAACTGAATTATCAATGCCCATTTTAGCATTAAAATCACTGCAAATTAAAATGCTTGGCTGTTGAGTGATACTCTTCCCATAAAGCTTTAGGCCTCTAATAAAGCTAAATAGCTCCTGAAACAGGTCACCGTAAGTATTGGGAAAGTTATTATAAAAATGTACTAAATATAAGCTGAACGCTTGCTTATTGTCTCTAATAAGTAAGGCCTGATTAGCAGAACTACCTGTATCTATAACCGTAACAGAAATTCTGATACTAATCTTTACCCAAACAGCAAGACCTCTACTAGCTCTTCCAAAAAGAGCAGCAACAGCAGGGCAAAAATAACAAGAAAAAACATTTAAAACTACGGAAGTGGTATCCCAGGTTTCTTTGAATGCAATAAAATCACAACCTTCAATAAAGGAAATCCACTCTGGATTGGCAGTTTTACTTCTCAAGCCAGACACATTCCAGCTTAGCAGGGGCAATTGACTAGTCCTAACCTGGCTATTACAATACATCTCACTTCCTTGGCCCATTTCCCCTGGTATGATATTTGACACAGGCACATGAATAATGGAAGAGACCTCTTCTAAAGTAGGCTCACTATGGTGTGAGAACACACTATGATGAGAAACGGGTCTAAAGGGAACATCCCTATCCGATTCCCTATTTCGGACACATGGAGCTACCATTTGCAGGCCCCTATACTGTCAGTACATCTCGTTAAGATCTGCCAATAGGCCAAAACGGTTATCACACTTAACACTGGAAATCACCTAAAGAGGGCTGTGCTAGGCAAGTCAAGGGAGGAATCTTGTTAGGATCTGCCAGTGGAGCGAAGTGGCTTTTACACATAACTCTGGAAGCACCAAAGGGGGGGCTGTCCTAGACAAGTAAAGGAAGGAGTCATAAAATTTCAGAGGTTGTTTGGTCTATAAATAAAAAAAAGGCAAGCGGTAAACCTCTAGTATTACCCAAATTGCCAGGAGTCTGAGACGGCTGGGAGAGAATTTTCTTTGCCAGATATGTATACCTAAAGTTAACGATAATGCAGTCACCAGCGATACATTTTCCAGAGGGACCGATCCAAGAAACACGTAGGGTCAGCAAGATATTCCCATAATCACGGATATTAAAATTAAGATGATTAACTAACCAATGACAGACCTTGTTTTGTAGTTGAGAGGTAGATTTTAAACGTGGTTTTAGCACAGAAGGGACACCAGCCAGAACAACAAAATATGGACAAGAAGCAGGAGGGAGATTAATCACTGGTAAGTATAGGGGTGATACTACAGCTAAAGATTCTTGTAGCGCCGCATCAGGGACAATTGAAGACACGTTGGGAGCAGATGAATTACCTATTACCTATAGGAGCTAAACTGGGTGCTGGTCACTTATCATGCAAACAAAGGCTAGGGCACTGTCGACTACTTCTTGCTATCTCCTCCTGTCTGGTATTTGCAGGGGGAAGAACGTTCAATAAAAAAAGTGCGTCCTGAAAGGTTCTTCTCAGGATTGTTTGTAATCTCTATAGTGCCCCTTGGTGACAGCCTTTTTGACTCTGACATAATCCTACAAAAGTTTCTACTCTAATGCTACTTCTAATTTCCCCAATCTGTCTGTCAGAGGAGTTAGACACTTGTTCAAAGAAATTATGAACTTTTGGGCAACTATATCCCAATCTGGTATTTGTATCATACTCTGATTGACTATATCACCAAGCTCTTCTATGGTTGGCCCTCTTATAGGAGGCGAGAGCATAGATAGTCTTAGCTTTCCTCTTACGCTTAATGGCAGGTGAGGCTGTAGTTATAGATCGGTTTGGGCGCTCCACATGAGAATTAAGTACCCTACTTCTGACCACAGGGGCATCTGAATTAATTACAGGGGTAGTGCTATTTAAGGGGCTAATAGCCTGCTCTCCTGTCTCAGTTTCTACATTAGGCGTCTCTATAATATCAGTATGGGGAGAACCTGCGCAACCCAAAGACACCTGCCTTTCTGCCAAATCAATCTCCTTAGAGACAACACTAACTACTCGAGCCAAAAAGGAATCAATGGTTGTAGAATTGCCCCCTATGGGCGTTTTACTGCAGGGTACCCTCTTCTTGCCCATGTCTGCTTTCTTGTCTAATACAGCCCGCTACCAATGGACGCAAGCTTGTTATAGCCCTATAGCAATCCTTATTGTGCACCCTTTTTCACTCACCACTTTCTATACTATACAAGTCAACATTCAATGTCTATGCGTAAAAACATACAATAGAAAATTAACAGAAAATCCAAGAAAATGGGCCCAGACCAGCCTCTTTCGGCCGCAGATTGACCCGACCGGGCGCAGCGTGTCCCGTGCTGCAAAGCTCTGGCCGCGCTTTATTGCACTCGTTAGTGGGCTCTTAGTGAGAGCAGCTGGTCCCCAATATGGCCGCCTCCTGGAGCCAAGAGAAGTCTGGGATGTGTAGTCCCCCACAGGTTCCTTAGCGCGTCCCACTCTGCGAAGATCTGGCCGTGCTTTATAGCGCTTGTTGGTGGGCTCTTAGTGAGAACAGCTGGTCCCCAAAATGGCTGCCTCCTGCAGCCAACAGGAGCTTGGGATGTGTAGTCCCCCACAGGTTACTTAGGGCATCCCAATCATTATAATCCTCAATTCGTTTGTATCACACAGAAAGAAAGGAAAGACTAAGATGAAGGCTCTCTTGCCACTGGATCTTCTTTTGACATAAGACAGTGGCGAAACGGAAAATGATGCGGCTTCCCAACCTCCGCCTGCAAAATGTACTGAGAGATCCATGAGGTTCCCAGATCTCACAGGTATTCATGGGCTGAATGGAGGCCCCCTCAAGAATCGGGGACCTCCCTGCACTACAGTGTTTTGCAGGGGCATGTGTGACACCCCTAACATTAGTATAAGGATTGCCCATGAGAAGTAGAGAGATGGAAAGAGTGGCAGGCAATGAGGAACATTCAGGAAAAGGGGATGGGGGCAACCGTGAGGCAGGTGGTGGGAAAGCGGGACACAGAAAGGAAGGAAGAATGCGCAAGGGTAAAAAGTGGCACACAAAGAAGGAGATAGGGAACACAGAGGAGAAACAGTAAGACACGAGAGACAGCAGGAGAGCACAGAGAGGGATATAGTTGTTAACATGTTCCTTATGCAGCTGAATTCAAGCTCTCAAGTAGAGGTGGCAGGATACAGCATGTCTATATCATTAGGTGAGAGATTAACACTCCACATGCTTGAGCCAAGAGTGACAAAGTCTCACACAATAGTTAAAAAGGGCTGGTTGAAGAAATCCAGTGTCAGAAAGAGATGGTCCCAAAGCCCACTCTATGTACTCTGTAGGTAAGAGTGGGCTTTGGAAAACATCTGTTTGACAGCTGGACTGGCAAAACTAAGACCTAATAAAAACGGCAGCTGTGTTTCAAGATACTACTGGCATATTAAAGTCGCTGCTGGGTAGCTCTCCAACTTGCATTGAACCAATTATGTTGCTTGCTTGCATGTTGCTTGTATAGCTTAAAGCTTACAGTAACAGGAAACCTATGCAGTTTTAGTGCAGTGACACATAATCAATCTTAATATGACCTTAATTGCAGAATTCGGTTTAAATAATAAAACTTTGTAATGGAACCGGAGAAACCCTTGATTTAGCAAAGGTGCTAGCTGAATAAACACCATCCTATCCCTTAAAAGCTTTGGAAAGAAATGACAATATGGAATGATGGAGGTACGCTGTTATGTTATCCTCGGGCCTCACACAAGGTGTAGTGAGACTGCTGCATGGCTTGGGGCAAGTGAATAGTCCCTCCATGCTGACTCATTTTGTCACATCCACAGGCAAAGCTGTGCAGGACATGCTAGCCTATGAGCATTCCTGAGAGCATGCACAAGCCACCCAGGGTTGTTCTGGCAGTCTTCTGACTGCAGATAAGCCATAGTGATGGTCTTGACTGAGCGTCTCCCAGCCAAATCTTTCAATAAAAAACAAGCAGCAAGGTACCATGCAATCTCGGTAACAGTTAACTTTGCAAACCTAAAAGACACTGTCTGCTTGTGGTTACTGCAGCATGCATTCCCCAGACTCTGCTCACACCGCTCCACAACCTCTACATCTTTTAGCAGAAGGCAAATCTGTGTTGACTTCCCTAATGTGTGGAAACCGTTCACTCTAGGGTTTTTCCCAGCTCCTCCTAGGTGGGTCCACAACTGTTCTCAGGGGCTACTAATTCAGCCTCTGCAGGTGCCTCACCGACCAGGGGCACACAAAAGTTGGCATGGTGGGGCTGATGGAGCACACAGCCTCTGGACCCCCTTCAATTACGTGTTACATAGAACTGCCCAAATGATTCACAGCAGTGATGGGGTTTAGAGATGCTGTTCCCATCACCCTGTGAGCATGGGGCTCGTGGAGTGTCTCTGGCATCACAACACCCCAGACATCAGTGTCACGGTTTTGATGGAGTGGAGATGTGTGGATGGCCCAGTGTGCTGGGCATCTATGCTGCATCTTGTCATTGCCCACAAGTAGATGCCATGTTCGGTAATGCATTGCAGACATGATGGCACAGATACAGGCAAGCTGGCACGCTGTCAAGTACCCCACAAAATGCGACTGCACCTTCAGTAGAGCGAACACATGTTGTGGGCTCTTGAAGTGTTATGGACTTTAGCGTTTGCACCACCATCACAGTATGCACTTCCACAAAGCAGGGCCTTCGAGCACTGGTGTGCAGGAAACATAAAGGAGCCTTTTAGAGAACGAGTTTGAGTCTCAGGCACCTATAGTCAAGTGAAAAAATTACTACTCGGAATGGTTTTAATGTGCGCTGACAATTACGAGCAACACAGAGTCCAATGCCTCAATCTGTATTATGCATCAAAGGCACACACCTGGCAGAATGTAACACTGCCAGCCCTAAAAAGACATTCAATAACTGAAAAAGGACAAAGAAGGCAATAAAGAAAATAAGAGTGTAGGTAATTTCAGTTGTACAGACTTAGCTAATAAGGATTGCTATACTTGAGGAAAAAAAAAAAGGCCAGTGAGATTTCCTTATACTCGAAAAAATACGTCATGTAATAATTTGACATGAAACACAAGCACATAGTACAGTAGAGTGAATAGGTTACATACTTTTGGTAAAGGCATCTGCCCATTTTTATCTTTCAAATATCCTAGACAAAGAATTGAACTCGGCCGTGACGTCACCTTGGAAATAAACAGCACTACCCGGCCAAACTAATAAGTTCATTCACATATCAAATGTTCTATCCCATAAGGGCCAGAGGATCTTAAGCACTAGGTGGCTAGGTAGGTGGGACACAATTTACAGAAGGACCCTATCAGTACAAACAAATCCAAAGGAACTTTTTTTTTTTTTTTAACAGTATATAGCATTTCCTTTCGAAGAGTGCTCTTCAAAACGTAAACAATTTGGATGGCTGATGATCAGATAATTAAAAGAGCCAAGACAACCTGTGAATGTGCTGAACCACCAATCGGGCAAACAAGGCTTTAGCTCTGGTGTCTCTTTCAAGGCCATACTGCTTTGCAAATGTATAAGGAGAAGATACATTAAACAAATTCCTGCAGGAAGGAAAAAAAGTCCAAAAATACCAGACTATAACTCATAAGTTTACCAATCACTTTTAACATCTACAATAAACCCCTCACATTAAATGAGATTGCGCCACTAAAGCAACACCTAAGATGATTTAGCGTCTATCCCTTGAACATTTCATCTGTTTTTTATGGCTTTCTTCGCTGATTTCACCCCTGAAGAATATAGTTTATCCACTGTATGAATCCTAGTTAACACTTCAGGTGGACTAAATTGTGCATATGTTTAAAACAGTTATTTGAGTTTTATTACTCTCAGATTAACCTTATCTTCTCTGCGTCACTAAAAGCAGCCCCTGAATTTACCATCACATAGGCATAACATCGGCAATGTCAGGAAACAAACACTGCAATCGCACAATCAAAAAATTGCCCCAAACTTTATAACACCTAAAATGCAGAGCTACAAAAATTCCTACAACCCCTAAAAAGAAAATGAGTAACTTACCTGTAACTTGAGTTTTCCAGTATTGGTATCTTTCATGGGTTTACATGCTTGAATCTTCCATGTCGAAGTGGGAGTCCCATGGTATATTAACATAGCAGTATATATCATTCCATAGGCCCTAATGGCAATGAACAGACTCTTTAATAACATATCCATGTCCTTTAAAAAAAAAAAAAAAAAAAAAGTACCAAACTTGAGATATGACCAGTCAGGGCGACAACACTCCCAAGAGAGGCTGATCCCTTCAGATTTTCGGGCACAAGTGGGCATTTTTATCCCTAGATATAAAGGGAGGGTGGGTTGCATGTGAATCTATGAAAGATACCAATACTGGAGAATTGAAGTTACAGGTAAGTAACTTATTTTCTTCTGCAGTATTGGATCTTTCATAGATTTACATGATTGAATTAGATTTGAAAGCAATAAGTGGAATATTTGTCTAGTGTGTATAAGCGGATGGTGGGTCTTAATATGAAAAATGTTGGTAAGGTGACATGCATACAGCAATATAAACATGTATACGTATACCCATGTGTATAAAACTGTAAATATATATCTATATCAATATATATGTATATATAAAATAATAACAGTAAGGACAGTTATAATCACGATAATAACAATAAAAATCAATCAATGAAAAAAACGATTTCAATATATAGATTTAGAAGCATAAACAATGGAGGCTCACCTTACTGAAAGAGAAGGGATAGCACTGCCTGACCAAATGCAGCATCAGTGCGTTGAGCCAATTCTAGGCAATAGTGCTGCGTGAAGGAATGCCCACTTCTCCACGTTGCCGCCCGACATATCTTGTCGAAAGGTACACCAGCAAAGAGGGCTGTAGATGTAGATGTAAACACTGCTCTGGTTGAGTGCGTTCTGACCTTGCTCGACAAAGGTCGACCAGCTTTACAGTGACAGAACTGTATTGCAGCTGAAATCCATCTGGCTGTCGTTGCTTTAGTCACTGGAGTTCCTTTAGTCACAGGAGTCCTGTATGCTTTTGACTATAGGATACCAATAGTTGAGTAGTCTTCTTGAGAGTTTTTGTACGATGCAAGTAAAACTTGAGGCATCTTTTGAGATCCAAGGGATGCAGAGATCTTTCTGCCGGTGAGTTTGGATTCGAAAAGAAAGTTCTTAGAATTATAGCTTTGTTAAGATAAAAGTCACAAGGTACTTTAGGAATGAATCTCAAGTTTGTTTGAAGAATAACTGCGTCATCTGTGAGGCAAAAGAAAGGTCCCTGTGGTGAAAGCCGGAATTTCACTTATCTTCTAGCACTTGTAACAGCTAGGAGTAAAGAGACCTTCCAGGTGAGGAACTTGAGGCCAGCCTTGTGAATGGGCTTCAATGGTGGCTTCATTAGTTGTGCTAAAACTATGTTTAGGTGCCATTCAGGTGGTGTAACCCTCACTGGAGGAATAACTCTAAAGAGCCCTTTAAGGAACTGTTTAATGACTCTCCTGGAGTATAAGGAGGCAAAACCATGTGAACTAGCATATCTTGAGATTGCAGCCAGATGTACTTTTAAAGAAGAATGAGCCAGACCTGACAGAGCCAGTAAGGCAGGGGCTGTTTCGGTGATATTTGAAGAGGATGTAAGCCGGACTTCGAGCATCACATGCAGAATCTTTCCATTTTAATCTGTATGTCTTCAACATTGAGTCTCCTTGCGTCTTAGATAACATCTCTCAACAGTCTTGAGAGATGTTCAGGTCTTTGAATTAATTGAATTCAGGAGCCATGCACACAAGTGGAGAGATGCTGGGTCCGGACTTGGCCATTGTTGATCGATAACAGATGAGGCACTGGCTTGAGGCGAATGTGGTTGACGTCAAACAGCAGGAGAAGCTCTGTGAACTAGTGTTGCCTGGGCAACCTGGGAGCTATCAGTATGATTCAACATCTTTCTGATTAGATTTTCTGAGAACTTTCCGGATCACAGAAATTGGGGGAAAGGCCTAAGCAAAGATTATGGACCATCTTATCAAAAATGCATCCCCCCACAATCCTGGATGGGGATACCAGTTTGCAAAGTACTGGCATTTGCTGTTCTGTGGTGTTGCAAAGAGGTCTAGTGTAGGTTTGCCCCACAGAGAGAATATGTGGTCCACAGTGGCTTGATCCAGTTCCCTTTAGTGGCAGGTTGATGTCATTCTGCTGAGGCTACCAGCTAAAGTGTTGTTGAGTCAGGCACCGTGCTCTGCTCTATGAGTGATGCCATGCTTCATCGTCCAATCCAAATCCTCTGCACTTCTGACGATAGGGGAAGTCATCTGGTACCTCCCTGCTTGTTCATGTAAAATATGCTTGTTGTGCTGACTGTTTGCACGGGGACTGAAGCATTTTCTATTCTCGGCAGGAAGGCTTGAAGACTGAGGTAGATCACCCAAAGTTCTAGGTGGTTGATATACAGAGTTTTTTTTGAGCTGCAGTCCACTGTCTTTGGACCTGTAATTCTTGTAAGTGTCTTCCCCATCCCTCCAGAGATGCATCTGTGGTGATAACGTAGTTGAGGAGCTGAGGAAGGAATGAGAGGCCTTTGCCTAGATTGTGCATAACTGTCCACCAAGCCAACGCTGATATATTTTGAGGTGAAATCTTGATTGGATCCTCGAAAGACCCGGTTACTTGCAACCACTGTTTGTCAAGCTCTTCCTGCAAGGGTTTCATCTTCACCCGAGCAAATGGTAGGAGATCTGTAGAAGAGGACATCATCCCCAAAAGCCATTTGTAAATCCATTCTGAAACGCACTGTTTGTATTTTCACTGCCAGACGTTGTAATCGTTGTTGTCTATCCTGCAATAGGTATGCTTTGTCTTGTTGAGTTTTGAGAATTTCTTCAAGAAATAGTATTTGCATTGTTGGTAAGGTGGATGATTTGAGATGGTTGAAAGTTAATCCCAGGTTGTTTAAGAGCTTCAGGCAGGCTAAGGTGGTTTATGTTGCTTAAGCGGCCGATGGTGCTTTTATCAACCATTTGTGGAGATATGGGAATGTTTGATGCCCTGAACTTCTGAGCGAGGCAGCCACTGGGGCTAGGGACTCTGTGAAAATACGTGGCACCGACTTGAGACCAAAGGGAAGAACTTTGAATTGGTAGTGAGTGTCGGCCAACGTGAATCTGAGAAAACTGAGATGTTAGGGATGAATGGGGATATGAAAGTATGCATCTTGCAGATCCAAGTTGATCATATATTTCTGGTTCAAAAGCTTGAGAATGTCTGAAAGTGTGATCATATGAAAATATTGCTTCTTCAGGAATTTGTTCAGCTTCCCTAAGTCTACAATGGGTCTTCATTACCCTGATTTCCTTCTGATTAAGAAAACGCTGGAATATAAACTCATTATCCTATTGGATGGAGGAACTCCCTCTATTGCTCCTTTCTCCAGCATGATGCAGGCTTCTTGACCCAGTAAGTGAAGACGAGGTGGGTGCGCACCTGTTGGCAGAGTTTTTGGTGGTTGTTGGATGGACTCCAGAGTGTATCCGTGGGCAATAAGGTCTAGTACCCACTTGTCCGATGTTATGCTTCACCAATGGTGAAGGTAGTTGGTAATATTAGCACCGAGTTTAAATTTGGGAGAGGTGGTAGACTACACTCGATACAAGGTCACTTTGTTCTGTTAAGAGTCCTTCCCATGAGAGACCTGTCTCTTGCGAGGCCCTTGCTTGTGATAAGCTGCTAAAGGTGGCTGCCTATATGTCTGCTGTTGGATATAAGGCCTAAGTTGGTGGTAAGGTTGATGACATTTTTGATAAGCACCTCTAGATGGAGAGGCCTCTCCCTCTAGCTCATCTAAAGGGAGCTTTTTACGGAATTGCAGTGTACCTAACAACCGGGCTGTGTCTGCCTTTATAGTCTGTAGCAGTTCATCAAAGTGTTTCCCAAAAAGCACTTGTCCGTCAAAGGCTATGTCTATAATCTTTATCTGTACTTCCGGCCTAAAAGTAGTACATTTTAGCCATCCTTGTCTCCGTAAGACTGCAGCTCCTGCAAACTGCCGGAATCCGGTCGATGCTATATCCATAGCTCAATATTTATATCAGAGGATGTTCCTTCTCGTTCTTGCAGCAATTTCTTGCTTCTGCTCTTCTTTCTTCAGGAATGAGTTTGAGAAAATCCCCAATGTCAGACCATATTTGTCTGTCATAGTGTGCCATTATAGCCAGTGCGTTAGCTCCTTATACTTTAACTGCAGAAATTTTATTGAGCGTTTCTTATGTTATAGAGATGCCTGCATTCTTTATCAGGAGGAGCTGAAATAGGCGTTGCTGGATTTTTGGAGTGGTGTTGTGCTGCTTGAACAAAATATAACCAATTATCGGTATGGCCCTTACCAATTTTCTTTGAGGTTATTTAAAATCATACAAGGAGCAGTTTGTCTGCTTTACTGACATGGGGAGATGGAATCGGTCAGCAGCCCTTACCATGATTGCATGAAACCCACCAATATCCTCAAGCAGAGAATCAACTGAATGCTAAGGCGGTGGGGACGTGTTGGCAAAAAGTATTCATCCCACTCATGGTGAGAACGAGTGTCCTGAATTTTGCCTTCTTCATGCTCATCACTAGATGAAGAAGGATCATCCTTCGGAGGAGCAGCAATGGTAGACAGACGAGCCATTCTTGGGTGCAGTCGGAGAAGGAGCAGGTAGCTGATCTGTATCTGGTTGGCGAGGCGCATCTTGGTCCCTAGTTTGGTAATCGTTCAACATCCTTTGCGAATCTTGCAGTAATGTTACAGGTACTTATACCAAGTCTTGAGGCACCCGATGTTGCTCTTGTAATCTAGAACTCTGAGAAGGGGAAGGTCTACTAGCGTATCTTGGTTCTTTATACTAGCCACCATAATATTGGTCATCATCCTCTCCAAATATTGGCATTTTACTCCTAGCTGCTATGGATGATATTCGAACCCGGATGGACCCTCAGCGTCCGAATCCTCTTTATCTGAAAAGTGGCTAGGAGGATAAGGAGAAACCTTGCTAGGAGAAGGTATGCTCTGGTCTAATGATCTTTTTTGATATCCTGATAACCGTTGACAGTGTTGTTGACAATGACGTTGACGAGGGTTGTGGAATTGTAAATAGTGGCAGTTTTGTATTTGAATCAGTCTTCAACGAGGTCATCGGTACCATCGACGGTGGGATCGTCAGTGGTAAGTCGATGGTGGAACTGTTGTTGGTAGCATCATCGATGATGTCAACGGCCGTGGAGTCTTCTTGGATGGAACCTTCGTCGGCAGTAATGCTTGTGATGTAGTCGACGAGCTTGTCAACGGGATAGGCGTCAGTGCGAACATTGACGGTGTCGTTGTCGATGACGCCACAGTCGATGTTAGTGTACTTGTCCCCGCCATCGTCAATGTTGCCGTCGACGAGAGCTTCAAAGCTGATTTTGCCGTTGGCAATTCTGAAGACAGTTTAGAAGAGGTGACAGACTTTCTGGATGGAGTAGAAGGACAAGATCTACTCCACCTAGCCGCATGTCTTCTTATTTGTGTCAGCTGTGCCTTTGGCAGTCTGAGTCATGTTGAGACTTTTTAAAGGCTTTCTTTGAAGACTTAGATTGTTCCTCTAAGAATATTTTCCTTTTTGATGTTTTTTTGGGAGGAATAGGAAAAGGGTCTGAGTCCTCTTCTGAACTGAGTGATATTGAGGCCTGAGATTTTTGTAGCCATAATAAGAGTCTGCCTTCTCGAGCTTTAAGAGTTTTCGATAAAAATTTGCAGCAAATCTTGCAGTCCTTTACCTTGTGGTGAGGATGTAGGCAGTATATACAACCCTTATGACGATCATCAATAAGTAATCTTTTTTCCACATGTAGAACAGGATCTAAATAATCCTTTTTAGGTGTGTCAGCCATATCCAATCTGAAATACCTGAAGAAAGAAATGGGAAGATCCCAGGGAGACTCCCTCTCACACAACATGCAGTAGAAAATCTGAGGGGATCAGCCTCCCTTGGGAGTGTTCTAGAGGGTGTTGTCACCTGATTGGTCATAAGTCAAGTTGTCTTTTTTTAAAAAGGACACTAATATGCTATGAAAGAGATTGTTCTTTACCATTAGGGCCTATGGTAATGATATATACTGCTATGTTATTATACTGTGGGATTCCCATTTTGACGATGGGGATGATTCAAGCATGTGAATCTATGAAAGATCCAATACTGGAGAAACACATTTTACACAAATGTATTTGGATATTAGTGCCTCTGCATTCCCTTTCCTCAAAGAACATAACTCGTTCCTCCTTCTTTGCTGCACATTCCATTCTATCAGTCTTCTGTCTTTCTATCTAAACTAAAGCAAATTAGCTTTGAGATCTGCTTCAACCTGTATTCTTAACACTTACAATATGACTTTTATTCTGTTCTTTCCACATAAACCTAGCTCTTAACTGAAACTAATGAGCTCATCACTTTATTCTTTCAATATATTTGATCACCCTATTATGTACATTGTGCATCTCTTATTGCCTGAATGGCTTGTTCCATTCTGTAGTTTTTTTCTCTATGGTATGCATCAGGGCTCTCATAGCCCACTTCTCCATTAACAACAATTCTATATGACCAATTATCATTTTTATGACTTTGTCTATTTAATGACAAAATCCATATGTATTTTTTTCTTTAACCTTTCAGATTCTTTTCTACTGATCTGCTTCGGATGACTACCCACTACTTTCAGCTTTACCTGTACACAACTAAAATCCTCTTCTTCCAAGGTGTTTTCCTTTCACCCCACATTTATTTCTACCTGTCCTTCCTGTTGCTTTCAACTGTTTATAAGTTCCTAACAATCACTGCCTTCTCTGTCACTAAACAAATTGCTACTAACCATCTTAAACACACACTCTTGTTTTCTCAAGTACTGGTCTTCTTTTTTTTTTTTTGCATCCGCACTATACAAAGCCAACTTACAAAAAAGCTTCCCCGTGGTTTTCAACCATCTCTCTTTAGTATCTTTTATCTCACTACATCTCAGATTCCAAATCATATGAGTTTGCACCCACTCACTTCTTTTCTTAACTCTTTATTCACCACGTTGAACTATGTGCTTATATGCCCAAGTTCTTGACTTCCCCTATGCTCCCCCACACTTCTACTTTTATTCCTAAAAAGTCTCAACCTGATCACTCTCATGTTTAAAATTAAATTTTAATTGTTTCTTACTTTTTGAAACTCAGTTTAACCTTTTAAATTGCTATCCTATCTGTACTCTCTCCGACATTGTTTCTTCTAGACTTACAGTGCTTCCCCCACATTGTTCCTATGCAGCAGTTCATTTATACAGTTAACAAAAAAATATATACATTTTATTTGCTGAATATAAAATATTGTTTTAAGGATGACATTTGATGATGCTGGGGGCTAGAAACTCACTTGTTATGAAGTAAAAAACAAAAACTAGGATTGTTTTTTGGGGGTGGAGAGGTGGGGGTAAGCGGAGTAGAGACACAAGCTTTTAACCTATAAAGCTCATTTATAATCCTCAATGTACCAATGCACTCATTTTGCATAGATCAAACACCTTCAAAATAAAATGCCAGCCTTTTTTTTTTTGTTTTTACTGAGACAATCTTAACTGTCTTTTATTATTTGAAATTGTCCTCTGTAATTTAGTTTTTAATACATTTGATCTGCGGCTGGGGTCTCACTTAAGCCGGAGTGTCTTCTGCCTCCTGCAACACACCTAATTGTGTATGGATTGTTTTATGAGTGAATGGCAAGTTTTCCACATAAAAAACTCAGACTAAAGCATCCACTAATGCGTGTGGGAGTTGTTTGAATGTGACTTCCCTGAGGTCACAGGTAAAAGGCCCGGCAGATCTTAATCAGCCTTTATTTCTTCAGATTGAAACAGTGATTTAGACCAGTGGTTCTTAACCTTTGGTCTTCTGCAGACTCCTACTTAAATCCAGGGACCCCCACTGAATCTTTATTGGTATTCGGGGTGTGTGGGGGGGAAGCGGGGGGGAGGGCTGGGGGTGCGGGGGACGGCACTGAGTCATTTCTGAAAAAAGAGGAGCCCGATTTAATTAATGTGGATGATTTGAACCTCAAACAAATACATACAAATACAGAAATAAACATTCATCAAACATGTACACAAATGATAATTTATTTTAATTCACAAATATATTTAAAAAAATAAATATATCTAACTTTATCATATACTATTTTTTTTATTCTTTCACTGAGTCGCGAATCAGTCGGAGGACACCAACCTAATTTTTAGGCTCCAACTGCAAATTCCTTCACATTTACTTCCCATTGCAAAATGTTCAATGTTATATTTTTATTTTTTTACAAGGTCTTTATTAATCTATTATTTAATCTGCTAAGCAGTCATGGACCCCCGAGTAGACATCGTGGATTCCCAGGGTCCCAAGTCTACAGGTTACGAGCCACTGCTTTAGACTATCAGCTTGCCTAAGAGCCACTGTGTTGATAACCACCTGCTCTTTATTTTTCAAGTATATATGCAGCACTCGTGATTCCCTCGTTTGTTCAATAACATACCCAGGAAACTTTCTGAAACATTCCAGCTTGCATTCAATCATCAGAAAGCAGCTCAAACCCTTTAACAATGGGACACTCTTTGGTCCCCACGTACATTCCACCTTTAAATGCAGATCTAAACCATTATACCTGAAATAATTTATTTGCATTTTGATTTCATTTATATAGTACTTCCTGGGCATGGAAGTTCATTATTGGATGTGTTGTGAGATGCTCGGTGGGAAGTGTGTTGTATTTGCTGTGAGCATAGGGGGAAGTGTTTCATCAGTGACATCTGGAATCGCCAGAGTTGCACTCTTATGTCTTGGGTCTCAGTGCTTAGCGATATGACAGAGGAAGAATAAGTGTGATATCGGCAGGCTCAGATCATAATTAGCTAGTAATTGTAATTTACTCTGCCAATCCAATCTCGAGTTTATGGTGTTTTTGTTCCAGTACATCCACTCTATGGGCCTGATTACAACTTTGGAGGAAGGTGTTAATCCGTCCCAAATGTGACGGATATACCACCAGCCGTATTACGAGTCCATTATATCCTATGGAACTCGTAATACGGCTGGTGGTATATCCGTCACATTTGGTACGGATTAACACCTCCTCCAAAGTTGTAATCAGGCCCTATGTCTCGAGTCTCGAAATTAAATGAATTGGTAGACAAAAAAAGGGCAGGTATCCCCCTGTATGGTGTGCATTACAGTCATCCGTATATCAACAATATAGGTTTATTTTTAATTATGATGAGAGGATATGGTGGCCATCCATGCAGGATCTGCATGGAAGGACCATATTAAAATCTCCCAGGACGCTATAAGTGGCAGACCTTTTCATACATTGACCGTGTCCCCCTTTTTGATATGGAATGGTTTGGGGTTAGGAGAAATACTAGTTGTCTTTAGTGAATAAGCATACACTGTGGAAGTAGCAATAAGCATACACTGTGGAAGTAGCAGAATGCTTCAGAATGTATATTCCTTAATTCAGAGGACTGCCAATTCCCTTCACCTCATATGAACCTTAATAATTAACCTTATGGAAAAGGAAAGTTTGATAGCATTCCATGGAACTCCATTTCCCGCTCCACCACCACTTAAACCAGGATGCGGGGATCACTGAGAAACTGGTAGAAGCATGGTTTGAAAATAACTTACAGCTATGCATGGAACTCTGATGTGATGAGGCCATCCAGACCAAGGTGTATTTTTCGCAACCACTACCACTATGGATGACATTTTTCCTATTATCTTCATTGATGTTCCTGCTTCAGTTTAGCTCATTAAATATATTAGCTTTTATTAACTGAAGCATGACAAGTCTTGGTGATCATTCGCTTATTTCATAGCATTATGCCACTCTTAGCCTCCTTTGCAAACTGAAAGGTATACATATTCATCTCTTTGGGATTTTCTGTGTTATGCCTCGCCAAACCGTTAGTTTTGAGACTCTTAACGCTTCTAAAGTCTGTCAATATGTTTAATTTTGACATGAAAACTAAACACATAATTCAAAATATCATCTTATATATGTTGTATGCATGATATATGTGATAGTGCAGTTACAAGTTACTTCACTATATTTTTCTTAGTTTAAAGCTACTTCTTGGCGAGTATGTTGCATGTGCCATCACTTACTGGGCAATCTTACAAAATTAGTGTCTAGTTTTTACCATTTAGCTTGTCACTCAGTAAAGTATCAAGAGGACTGTCAACTCAAGACCAATGCCAACTGCATATCTCTGTTATAATTCCGAATGTTAAACGTTAAGCATGTTACCATGGTAAGTATGATCTGTGAAGCAGCCCAAAAAAATGAAATGACATATTAAAATTATCCCATGGTACTAATATAAAAGAAATGCCACATGGAAAAAAACACATTTATTCATGATGAAATGCTTCGGGCTCTCAGGTACTTTAAACTAAAACAGGAGCGAGTATGCGAGCAAGAGGATCATGAAGGGTGCCAGCCAGTCAATCTTCACTCCATTCTGTCCTGCACAAACACTGGCAAGATTACCTGGAGGATATTCAAGCCAGGATTTTCTTAGGCCCACAGCAGCGCATTGACAGAATGTAAAAAGCAGCTGGAGACTGGTGAGGATAAGAGCTATCTGGGCACACTAGTCATCTATCACCATTTATAAGTACACCCCAGTGCCACGCCCACTTCTCCTGTAATGCTCACCAATGGAAAGAAGCTAAACAATGGAGGAGTCAGGGTTCTAGTCTGGCCTCAGTTTCTCACTGGCTGCCACACAACAGTGTTCTAAAATAACATAAAAGTATTAATTTTGTTGCCATAGAGTAGATCCTACTGGTTTAACTAATTTAACAAAGGGTAAATCTGCTCATTTAGGTCTTCCAACTATTCGCTTCTACTAACCCAACTTGCTTGTTTGCTCATTGTCTCTTTCTGGTGCACAATTTGGCACTGTAGTCTCTACTTCAATATATTTCACGTCTTTATTCACTTAAAATTCGTTTCCATCATTTGGTTAGATTTTATTTTCATTTAATTTTCCACAACAACCTGACTTTTGGTGTTTTAACTGCATCCGATAAAACTGCCTTGTCTTTTTATGTACTACTTTAAGAACATCGGACCTTTCTCAGATGTGTTTAGAGTTAGAATCGGCTTTTAAAACAAATAATTTGGCTGTACTTTCCATCTGCTTCACATCTCGTATATGTGTGCACTTCATTTATTCATGATCACTTAGCCGATGGATGCTATAAAATTAAAACAGTGATCAACATATATTCGTTTTTTTCCAAAATACAAAAAGCATGACGACATATGTCTTCTGACGATTTTATTACCTGGGAAAGCCATATTCTTGACTGCCACTGCAGGAAAACTCTGAAGTAGCACACATTGACAAGGCACACCAAAGAAATTTCATTGCAAGTTTATTAACCCACAAATTCCTGCTGCACTACACATCTCCCCATCTCGTTCTGCCGAAGCTACTGCAAACCACTGTAGTTATGATAGGTAGGATGGGGCTGCGGGGTCTTGCAGACATACGCTTCCTGATCAGCAAATTCTAGCGGCATTTCTTCAAGAGAAAGAATGTTAAAAGAAAACATACGGTCATTGTAATATCTAAACAAGAAGTGTTCTTGTTAAGCGGTGTGTGAGCGCAACAATAGCTTGAATAACAAGACTTCCTAAGGGACCTCAAGACTAACAGTAATGTCTCTGTAAGTTGGGATGGAGCGCTCCGAGTCACAACCATTAATGCATATTTACTCTGTTAATAACTCTGGGAAACCTGCCATATATACAGTGGGTTAGCTTTGTAACATAAGCTTTTAAGGGAACACGGTGTGCTAGGATGCAAGTACATCACAATACCTATAAGAGCAGTGGTAAGCCTCCTTCCCCTCACCCGAGTGAGAAGAAAACTAGGCCACTTCCAATAAAATGAACAAAGTGAAAGCAGCTCACTGGACAGTCTGGGGCAAAGCAACAGAGACTGGGTGTTCAATTAGGCTAGCGATCCACCTACCTGGGGGCCTAGGTTTCCTGATGGTCTTTGCAGTCAGATCTTAGTATTCCATTCAGGAAACTAATCCTATCTCATGACATGCAGTTTAAAGTTAAGCTCCCTTCCCTCCGAGTGGATTACCAAAAAATGTTAGCCCAAAGAACCTGTGGAAGTCCAGAAGTCATTGCTTTATTTGCATAGTGTTGTGTTCCCTGGGGGACAAGACACACAAGAATAGGGAGGATCAACATCAACAGATAAGGAGAGCAGTAAAACGGAAAAAGCCAGTCACCCAACCTGAACAATGGGTTCCCCAAAAGCCCACACTAAGTATATTATTTTGTAGACAATAGGTCTAAAAGCTGTCTCTAGGTGAGGCCTAAGGAAATTAAAGTTAACTTGAGGAACTAGAAACCCTTTGGTAACATCCATTTCCACTAGATTCCTGAAAAAGGGTACAGAAGGCATTTGATGGAGTGAAATTACAGGTCCGAAATTTAATTTATTAGGCAATGACATTTCGCCTCAAAACTATCCAACAGAACAGATGATACTTTACCTATTAATCCAACAACAAACCTCACCATCAAACAAGTCACAGGACATATGTACTCATAAATACCTAAAACAGTGAGCCATGCTAATGGCAAACTGTATTATACACATGCTCAAAAAAGATATAGCCTTTAACTTAGATAGAAACATCTGAAAAGGCTCCTTAGGAAACCAGCGAGTAACATAAGCATATGAAAGATCCAATACCAGAGAGGACACGTCATGAAAAACGTTATTAATAAATAGAAGATAAAAGAAACAGGCACATTTGGATATAGAAACAAAAACTGGAGGGCACAGGTGTGCAACTATGTACCCTTACAATTTAAGTCCATATTTCATATATGCGTGGTGGTCTTTATAAATCATCCAATTTTAGATTCCTATAGCCAAATGCTAAGGGTAAAAGTGTAAAATGTTAATTTTCGCCAAGTCTTATTAGTGTTGCATTTAAGTCTTAAATATAGTATACTTGAGTTTTAACCTCTGCTGATCAAAGTATTATCATGGATACTGAACAGGTGAAAAGTGAACTCAAACTGAATTCTGGCAACCGTAATAACACAACTATAGCCTTGTCTAGCGGTTTACCCTAGCAGCTTCGTGTAGAAAAATATTTCAACAGTATATTCACAGCTTGTGAGGGTGCAGACTTTGAGCGAGAAAACCACAAATTTTTCCCAAGTGTTTTCTACCCATCTACTATGAATCAGAGCCAGCACCACGAGTTATAAAAAATTGTGAAGTAACCACAGCACCTTAAAATCAGTTTAAACAGGAGAAGATCTCTCCAGCTAAACATTAAAAAAAACGCAGGCGATGAGAACCAAAAGTAAGGCAGATAATGCATGCACAAAATAGATAAAGGCAAATATACCTACAGCAGCAGTGTTTATTGACGAGAAGATAGTCATGGTATGCCACACTGTAGAATTCCCAAGAGCCCTTTATGTAATTTTCAGAAACCTAATGACTAATACATGCCTTAATTGTTTTCGGGTACTCCACAATTATGCCATGTTACATATAAAAGTATAAATCCATGTTATCTGTGCTCTAGCCAAGTCCAGTCGCTAAAGGACAAGCAATGCCAACGTAGTTATCTCCTATTAAGAATACCCCAGTTCTGCCCTAAAGACTGATGCATGGTTATTTACAGCAAATCGTCTGGCAGAAGAATGCCTTCCACTCTCTGAAAGTATAACCTTAACACCAAAACTCTGTGACGAAAGTGGACAGGTCAATTTTGGGAATGGCAATTTTGTTTTGGCTGGCACATTATTAAAAATATTTAATGGAGTCAAAGGGGTGTGTAATGAATCCTGCCTAATGTAATGCCCAGAGGTCCGCTGTGCATGTGTGAAGACATGGTTACCACAATTCTCTACCTAAACTCACCTTCTGGGAAGACTCGCTTTCCTTTTGGTGCTTATGCCGTTCACAGCCGAGCTTATCTTCAAGCTTCTTTGTGCAGGAATGAGCCTCCTTCAGTTCATGAGAGGTCTCTTCAGCCTTGTCCATCATTCGACGCTTGATCTGTAAATCAAAAGTCCAAGAGACATGAAACAAACCTAAAAATATATTTTTGCTGAGTTGGAAATCACATCCTTTCACGTTGTAGTGCTTAGCAATTTACACCAGTGTCCTGTGCCAATAGGAATGCACACATCTTAATGGGATTGACTTTATAACTCCAAACAGTTATCCAATGCAGGTCCAGGAGGGCTTGATGCATGCCATTTTCAGGATAACAAGATAAATGGGTTCTATTCAAGTTTACTTTATGCAAATATTTTCTGTGGTGATATCCAAAATAACTGGCATGGATCAACACCGCCCACGCTTGTATGGGCTAACTGTAAGGTAGAATTTGTCCTGAAAGGCAACATGCCTCCTAACCTCCTAAAAAGAACAATCACTCATGTTCCCATCCCCTGATCACATTCAACACATTTATATTGTTTGGGAAGAATAGGAACGTTCAAGGGCCGTATTCATTTACCTAATGGTAGACGTTAAGATATGAGTGGGCAGTTGGCACAATTGTTTAAAAAAAAAAGTGGACTGCATGTAAAAACAAAGGTACCAAATGAGACTAAAACAGAAAAGGACAAACAAGTGTTCCACCATTTTAGCATCCAAATAGGGAATTTAGAAATTCTGATTTGTGTTAAAGGGTGGGGAGATAGTTTCCTGATGTCAGAGAAATAGCAAGGGATCCTATGTGGAAAGACACCAAGTTGCAGTAGAGGGGATAAGGACAGAGGATTAAACCAAGGCCTATAGTGTCAAGAGTAACATGTTTTTATTCTCACCTCCTCCAGTCTTTCAGCATGTGCTATGATGCACGGGATAGTAGATCTTAATTCGCGATTCTCATGTTCAATAGCCTTTACTCTTAAAACAAAACAAAAAAAAACCAAGTTTAATGAACTTACATCACCCCCACAGCAAAGGTATCATATCAGATCAGGTGCTTAGAGCTTTGGTTCAACAATGTAGCTAGCAGTCTCTTTGCCGCTCAAGGTTTAACGATTTTGTAGCCATGCATTTACCATACACATTTACAGGTGGATATTTACGTTAGCTTAGCAACAGAGCTACACAAATCTACACTATGCTCTCAGTAACTAAACAGTTATATCATGCTCTGTAGTCAGTAAAAGAACTTCACCAGACTAAGGCATAATAGTAAAACCAAACATTCAATAGCACATGCAGCAAAGGCAGCTTCTGAACAGAGGAATGAAACCATGATCTTAATAGAGAAGACAAAAACTGACACTCTCATATGATAAAGGGGTGGAACAGGGATAGAAATAGCAGCTGAGGGAGAAAAGGTGAATTAGACCATAACTGACACTATCTGAAATCAAGATAAAATAATCAGTGGCAAAGTTCCTTAGATGTTGCATGGGAAAATTAAATCAAGCTGCTCCTGCAGAGAGTGTATTATGCGTTTGGGCAATGCAGCGCTTGGAATTAAGTCTTTTTTTGGTTGCATTTTTTACCTACATTTTCTTTTATTATGAGGCTGGCTATCCGACCGCCACATTACAACCCTGGCGGGCAGACCCACCAGGAGACCGCCGTTCCCACTGGGAACGTTGTTCCAGACAAGGTGACAGCAGTCGGAGTTGCTTTGCAGACAGTGCGCATTCCGAGGGTGCTGTGTGCTACAGTATTGGCCTTGGCTCCCTTAAAGAAACGGAGGCCAATATCATAGTACTGTTCCCACCAGTCAGCCCAGTGGGAACGCGTGTTACAATGTTCCCACCGATCAGCCCGGTGGGAACATTGTAATATGCTTGGAAGCGATGCCACCGCCATGGATAGGGCCTTTGCAGGATAGGGCTTTACAGTGCAGGATAGGGCTTTACAGGATAGGGCTTTACTGTGGCTCCTGCACCTGATGGCAATGATGTCGCTACTCCAACAATCTTTAGCCAAGTAAAAGTAAAGAAAATAAGGGACATACGCATCCTAAAAAAAATTTACACAGCACATACATTACAGTTTACCCTGAAAAATAATTTTTTTTGCTGTATTTTAACAGTCTTAACTGCTTCTAATGGCCCCCACTACGCCATAACCACTATCACCAAAGTTGGAGCATGGAAACCCGGGTGTGACATGGTCATCTCAAATTCCCATTTGCAGAGAAAACTGTTATTCATAGATTAATGTAAAAGAAAAAAAACAATACCATGGTACCAAGCAGCCAGGAAATAGCTGGGTTGCGGGACTCTTAAGAAGCAAATAATATGCAACAACGCAGTAGGTAAACCAATGCATGTTGGCTGGCACAACAGAACTACTAGGGAGGGGTGTAACTGTTAACCTTCCTTTCTGCTGTAGCAAGAATGGGGGAGGCGTAATGGGAACGTAATGTCCCGAGAGCTTTGGTAAGAAAGTAGGCTTTATTTACTTTTGCTCACTGCGAGAACTGAGGAATGTAACAGATTACTCAAAGTAGAAATGAGCATACAAATTCATTACCATGGCAAGAAATTGATCATGAACCTCCTTGCTCCCACTGTAGTGATGAGTGGATAAATGCCCACAACCAGGGCATTCCTAGGACATGCTACACCAGTCCACAATGGTAGAATGAGGTTATGTAAGCAATTAGTCCTGGGACCGACATGTGGGGATGTAAATACTTATACAGAAAGTGGCATGATAGCTAAATATCCATTCCAGGGTCCAAATGATCATGTGTCAAAGAAATTTAAAGAGCTTTTTCTTGTCAGACAAATGTTAATAAAAGAAAGCACTGGATGATGACATATCATTAGCCGTGGGAGACCCTTAAATTCTTTTAAAATTAGGAAACAAGTACCTGACAAGTTAACACGTTCCCAAACATGCCTTGCATTTGAGGAAAAAATGGAATGCTACTGAAAGTCAAATGTTCTATTGCAAAACAATTACATAAAAAGGGGACAACCTAAATTGGTCCGAGTTGTGAGCTCATTACCTGCAAGCCAACTGCTCATAATCCATGTCCTTCTCTCTCTCAGTCTTGCTCAGGAGATCTTTATGTCTTCTGATTTCCTCAGACAGCACCTCCTCTGCTTTTAATTCCTGTTCCTTCAGCTGTTCCTCAAGAGCGTTAGCCCTTCACAAACAAATTACATCAAAGCATAAGGGGATTAGTTGTATTTTCAGTCACTTTACACAAGTCAAAGAGACCAGCTACTCAATAATTCAGCACTAATGGTACAATAGCAGCGACTCATATCCATACTCAGTTTGTGGCCCTATGTCATTTGTCAGAATTCTGACTCGTTATCTGAAAGTATTGGAGAGCCATAAACTGCTGCGTTAGTGCAAATTAGCCTGCATTAAAAAAAAAAATCTATATTGAAAAGTTAATTTTCATGGAAGGATCCTTAAGGAAGAACAGTCGCTTTAAGATTAGCTCTTCAGAATTATTATGGCCAAATTTATAGGCTTTTACAAGAAAAAGATAGGGAGAGACTGGAAACATTCTACTAATTTAAATGTTTTCATACTACGGAGACGTGCCCCCTAAGAATTCTAAGCTTTTATGAGGTACTGACTCCCAGAAGTTTCTGAACGTTTAAAGAGGTAGCTGGAGTTTGAGACATTTAAGGTGCATTTTAAGGTTGTGTGGCATGAGGGTTCCTTGAATGCGCATGTGTGAAATCATTTCAACTGAAGAATAGCCTCACTGTGCAGATGGGTCCCGGTCATTATTGTATTTTATAGCAGTCTCCTGAAGGAGAAAAAGCTTTGTCCAGGGCAGCAAGGCTTACTAAACACAATAATTAACCCTAATTATGAGGTAATTCTGATATCAACAAGTATCATCAGGGTATATAACATGTCTCCACCTGGTGAAGTGGCACTTAAGATACAGTTGGACAGCATGCAGCTTGTGTTCCCAAATAAAATAAAAAACAGTATCCTGTGTGGTTTTCCCAGAAGTAAATATATATCAAAACCCTGTCTCCAAATACTTCTATTATTTGAAGCATTGCGACTAGAATAACCCGTTTTAAGTGAAACCTTCACTGCTTCACCGCACTACACAGCAGTATTTTCAAACTAATCGTTAAATGTCATGTAATGATAATTCAGGATACAGATTCCTTTTCTGTTACATTGTTTTGTAGCGTGGAAGACTGCTCTCCCAAATGGCATAAGAGTGCATGATTTTTAAGAAAAACCTTGGAGCCCTTCCATAACAAATAAAATGCGGACTGGAGAGTTATGCAGAGGGTAGGTGGAATTTCTTACCTGTGAACAAGCTGCAGGTTCTCCTGCTTCAATCTTCGATGTTGCTCCTCGTTGGAAGCAGCGTCCTTTTCCAACTCAGTTACTCTCTTTTCCAAGAACACCACCTGGGACAAAAGCAATCAGTTACAGCCAGAAATTTAACATATTATAATCTTGCTCTTAGGTGATCACTAATAGCCAGATTGACAACACAGCGTCCGAGTAAAACCTCTTTTTACCACTGCAAGTTACTGACTCCAGCTGGAGGGCTGCTTCCTTTTACTGTTCGCGCTTTAAAAAGAAATTTCTTTACAAATACATTTTTGAGTTTAGATCTATAACTGCCTACTATTATTGAGAAAGGTATTCTACGAACATATATGTTGCTCATCATGGGTGCACATCTTTTGGAGGCAAGACTAGAAATGTGTTGATGATCAATCTTTGTATGCCACTAGAGAATCAAACAAATTGGACTAAGTGGGGAGAAACTACCACTAGCCCACCTTTCTGTCAAATTATATTTACTTTTAAAAGTTAAAGCAAGCATAGAACCACCTATTGGAGAACTAAATCCGACTACAACAAAATTCTTTCTTTATAAATCCTAGTCAGGGTAGATTTCATAAGCAAATCTACAACACAAGCCTTAACAAAAGTCTGAAACTTTCTTCTCAATGATAATTAGTGGTCTCAAGTTCTTTTAATCTCAGCTACACTCTAAAAAGGTAAAGATAACCCACCTGCTACTCCACTACCATTAGCTTCATCCAACGCCATACACTGACTGGCTCAACACTACCAACTGAGCCTACACCAGCTGAGCCACCTTGGTTACAGAGATGCCACAATGCTGCAATTTTGACATCACAATGCACCAGCAGGTGATGTCTCAGGGCTGTAGTTGAAAAGGCTTGCTGGTTATGGCTGCCACATTGCAGTAATGCCTGTGTGATACTCTAAGGGGTAGATGGTCAACTTTTAACAGTAAGAGATTTAAGAAGCAGAACACTAGAAAATTTAATAACACTAAAGAGACAGTAACACTAAAGTGACATCACGCACAGTACTACAAACTCAAATCTTTAAATATTGATCAAAAGCACAATGTGGAAATGCTGCAAGTCAGATATCTAAATACTCAATTTTTGTGCTCACACAGACAGCAGTGTGGCATACAAGGGCAATACTTGTGGTGTTGAATTTACAGTGCTCGAGCGGTTAACAGATGCATAATGAAAAGGTGTGAATTAGGGGAAGCAGACCAGCACAAATGGAATTGAAGGATCTCAATGTCAATGAAAATAATCATAAGAACGATGCCCAGCAGGCCCTTAGAAGGAGAATAAATATGAAAAAACACAAAGGCTAGGAAACCACCTTATGGCTTGGAAATCGCAGCACTCAGGCAAGGTAGGAACTGAATGGCAACAATTTATGGGTGGACAATTTATTTTTACAACACGGATAAGCGTCAGCAACCATTTCATAGAAATGGATCACTAATAAGATAGTGGAGCTTCACTCCAGTTAAAAAAAATATATATATTGCATTTTTTTTTACTAATGAAAACCTTATGATATAAATTATGCATGTTAATAACATTCTGTTGCAGTGATCCACCTCAGTTTATAATTCTTTTGTTTACAAAAGGAAAGCCTAGTTGCCATTTCCAAATGCCCAAAGAAAAGCCCAAAAGCTTTGGCTGAAAATGCCCAAAACATTAGTTCATCAGTATGTTCCTCAATGTAACTTTGTCTAATAGACAAGCACATTAAAACTATGGATATCGGATTAGCACAGTAAAACTATGGATATCGGATTAACACAGCAAGCTCACTTTCACAGCACATTACTCATTCACAAAGAAGAAACTATGCATATTTTTATTTTTCTGTCCCAAATTTCTGATACCATTGCCATTTTATCTCAAGGGGCTTAATATGTGGCAAATCCGAATAGTTATTATTGTTTTTGGCATCTGCAGACTGGGGTCTCAAATACGAAAGCCAACCATAGCAGTACTGCTATCTTCCAGAAGCAGGTGAACTTTTGCTGTGCTTTGTTACAATTCTGTAGTGGACTATT
This sequence comes from Pleurodeles waltl, assembly GCF_031143425.1. NCBI lineage: Eukaryota > Metazoa > Chordata > Amphibia > Caudata > Salamandridae > Pleurodeles > Pleurodeles waltl. Next base: position 254,174,528 of record NC_090449.1, on the reverse strand, counting down.
TAGTGAAGTTACAACTAGATTGTTACAATCCTCATTTTCTGCACAAGAGTGAACACAATGAACTTGACCTAACTTAATGGGAGAATATAAGGAACGCATGTGCCAGTGTTTGAATGGTAGGAATGTTATAGATTAAACAATAAGTTGCAGAGTAACACCAATCAAAGTGTTCCTGCCTCACCTACGTCTATAGGTGCATATCCATAGGAAATGGCTGAATAACATACAAATAAGTGCACCAGAAATAAAATGATTGTTCATTGACATTCCCCAATATTAATTTGTGTGTATTATACAAAAGGAGAATTAAAAAATTAACATACCTGCTTGCTGTGACCAGCAGCCACTGCGGTGAGCCTCCCCCACCCAAGGCACGGTGCCTATTGACACTTAGCCCTGGCTGCCAGCCCTTAACTAAACTAGCTCACAATGTTGTGATGCAATCGCAATTGTTGGCCCAGGTTACTGGGATGTCTGCAGCATTCAAACTGGTGACTGCACGCTACCTAATGTTGCTCCCATGTTTTCCTGTAGGTAGATATGCTCAAAATACATTCTGTCTTTAACCTTGCTTATTTCATGTGAAGTAGCGAATCGATGTGTAAAGAACACAAGCACTCTAAGCAAAGATTCCATCGAGCCACCTCTGAATGAACAAGCCAGAGTTCTCTGAAACACTGTTACTAAAGGTCAGACTTCTGAGTAGTGTACAATTTCAGAGCCATGGACTGAAAGGAGCTATCTTTGTCCCAAACACAAATCCTCCACCCAACTGGCTAATGGCCTCACTGAGCAAGGATGGTAGCCTTCGCCTTTGAAGAAGGGGGCATGCCAGATAACGAGATTAAAACATGCAGTGAAAACAGGAAACTACATAATGATACTGGCACCATTAATAGTTGGTCTCCCTCGTTCACAAATTATTGGGAATGAAAGACTACAAGCAAACCCATAAAAAACATACCAAAGATATTGTTATGTTACTTTTTATATGGGTCCCCAAAGGGTGTCCTTTCACCGCAGGCAAGCCCCATACTCTCATCACATGATCCAAGACCTGTTGCCACCTGTTTGTAGTGACATATGTGATTTTGTGTTTCATTAGGGAGTAACTTGGTTGGTGGAAAGAGCAAGCAAGATCTAAAATCATCACAAAGGTCGTTTTTCTCTACTCAGTCGTTCTTGCTCTCTCTCCTTCCCAACTCGCTGGGGACCGGATTCCACAGCTCGAAAGGCTGTGGAAGGGTGAAAGAGCAAATGTTGGACAAGTCTACAAGCAAAAGGAATATGCACAAGCTTCATGACAAAAGCTGCACCTTCGTGGGAGAATGCCACAGATGTATAATGCTCACAAAAGGCACATTTGGTAATTTAAGGCGCTGCATTTAAAGTTACAAATTTCCACAATATAATGCTTGCTTATTAGGTAGAGTGCGCTTGAACTATTTAAGGACCTAGAATTCCCCAGTTCGTTGTACACTTTGGACATGCACAATCCTAGCCACCAGCAATCGTTGTCTTACCTTCTTCATCAAAACAAATGATTATTTTGCTTTTGAGAGGGAACATTTACATACAGAATGTGAAAGCCTTAGAAACCTTTATTTTATGTAAGGGTTACCTAGCTAGGGCTTGGTTGAAAGGCTGGAAAAGCTATTTCCTCTTAAGGGTGGAATTTTGCCTAAACCATAGGTACAAAACAAGTGACCATTTTCAAAAACACTCTCCTTTTGTAAAACAAAAAAGATATATGGATCTTGTTAGACCTTGCATCCTTGGCGTGGTCTCCCCTAATTTTTTGCCTTCTGAACTTCTGTTTGCTGACTTCTTTTTTGCTGGCTTTAGGTCTAAGGGCACTTTACCATTGCTGACCAGTGCTGAAGTGCATATGCTCTTCCCCTAAAAGATACCACTGACTTATCCACAATTTGGCCATTTAATTTGCTTATAAATCCCTAGTAAACTGCACTACATGTGCCCAGGGCCTGCAAATTAAATGCTACTGGTGGGCCTGCAGCACTGAATATGCCACTCACACCAGGAGCCCTTTAAACATGACACAGCCCTGCCCTTGCAGAACCCGTGTGTGCAGTTTTAAGCTGCCTTGTAGGGATGACAAGCTAACTCTTTTACCAGGCCCAAACCTTCCTTTTTACTGTATAGAAGTTACCGCTAACCTCAGCCATGGACAGCCCCAACGGCAAGGTGGAGTGTATTTAAAAGTTGGACATATACTTTTAAGTTTTACCTGTCCAGGTAGTGAAACACTCTAATTAATTTTTCAGTACTGCAGGGCCTATCTCTCCCATAGGTTAACATTAAGACTGCATTATTACATTTTCTAAGTGTGATTTCCAAGTGTGAAGGGATGGTACCACCAAGTGTGTTGTCTTTGGAATCACAATTTAAAATCACAACTTACGGTGAAGTCGGATTTTAAATTGTAATTTTTAAAATGCTACTTTTAGAAAATTGGTATCTTCTTACTTTAAATCATCTAGTGCCTTCCGCCTGTCTCTGAATGCACATCTGGGTGGGTGGCAGCTGGGTTCTTGTGGATTACCTAAAGGCAGCCACACATAAAGGGAGCTTAGGTGTGACTGAGTGGCCATCTGCATGTTGATGGCCCATCCTGGACAGGATGGGAGGAAGGAGCTGACACACATGAATGGGCTGTGTCCTGAGCCCTCACAAAGGGCTACAATAACCTCCTGGACCGTGTCTGGAGCTGGAGCACAAAGGAAAGGGAATTTGTGCACTTCAAAGACCTCTTATAAGATAACTGAGCTTCACTCTAGTAAAAAAAAAAAAAAAAAAGTATTGCATTTTTTTTTAATAAGGAAAACCTCATGATATAAAGTATGCATGTTACAAACATTCTGTGGCAGCGATCCACCGCAGTTTGTAATTATTTTGTTTAAAAAAAGAAAGCCTAGTTGCCATTTCCAAATGCCTAAAGAAAAGCCCAAAAGCTTTGGCTGAAAATGCCCAAATCATTAGTTCATCAGTATGTTCAAGCAGTGGCGGCTCCTCCGTTTGAGCGTTGCCCTTCCCCCCCCCCCATCTACCCATACCGCCAGCAGCGGGAATAAACGATAATAAACTATGTTTATTATCATTTTCTTTAAAAATGGTGGGGCCATGGGGGTGACGTGCACTGAGGGGAAGTGGTCAGCACTCCCCCTTCACAGCGCATGTGTGTTTGGTCGGCCGTCTCGAGCCAGCCAAACGCGCATGTGCTGTAGCCTGCACAGGCTCCCAGTCTGTCTGGGAGCACCCTGGCTGGGCACTCCCAGCCAATCCTGATGCTGCTCTGAGCAGCGTCTAGATTGGCGCACGGCAGTCGGGGAGCCTGTGCCTGCAGAGGAGCGTTGAGGGCAGAGGAGTAGCGGAAGAGGTGTTTTTTTATAATTAAATTTCATGTTTATTCCCTCCCGCGGTCTCCCTGCCCCTTCCGCGGCTCTCAAGCCACTACTGTGTTCAAGGTTGGTCCCTGTATCCAACCTGTGCTCCATCGCGGTCAGTTTGACTTTTCAGATTTGACCCAGTCTAGGGCTACCAGTTAGCCCCGGCTGGCGCTTCTTAGCACTATGTTTGCAGATATTCCTAAAAATTAATCCCTCAAATTTTACTAGCTAGATTTTTGTTGTTATGGTCTTGTTTTGTTTATTAAAGTAAGCTCTATTTTTCTAACCTAGTGTGGATTATTTTTGTGTGGTGGTTTCATTGTTTTAAGAGTTGCACAAATACTTTACACACTGCCTCTTAAGTGAAACCTGCCTGCTCTGTGTCAAGCTACTGAAGGATGAGCACAGGTTAATTTATGGTGTGTAAATTACTTACCCTGACTAGGACTCTGGACCCTACTTGAGCAGGGTGCAGTCCTCTGCCAACCAGAGACCCCATTTTCAACAGATCTTTTGAAAGGAGAGCTTGATCCCAGTCGAGATAAGAGCAACTATGGATGTTATGCCGTTCTCAATGTCTGCGGCTCAAGGTGCTTTCTGTTGAATCCCTGTTCAGTGGAAGGCACTGATTATCCATACCTCACTGCCACTTCTGAACTTCACAGCTTGGTTCCTGAGGAACTAGTCTATGCCCATCTGCCCTTGTCTGAAACAAACATTGGTGTTATCTATGCAGCTAGGCAAAACTCATCTAAGTGCCAAAAGCAAATGGCTCTGCTTTTCTTATTAGATCTTGAACATCAGCTTAACCTTTTAAACACATTTAAAAACTAACATTTATGAGGCACCTAGCTATTTTGGGGAACCTAGTACAACCTACAAACAATATTTCTTGGCTATCATGTTCTGCCTTACTGTACTTGAAGAAAAACAAAAAAGTGATGGGAAGAATGCTTGAATTAGTCCCAACCGATGGTAAATGCTCGAGGCTGCAGGCCAGTCAACCTTTATCTGCTGAATGTGCACAAGACTTAATTTAAAGAAAGTTTATCAATAATAACCTATCAAATAAGCTACTTACCTTCTTCCTTCAGTATCAATCATTTTACTGGCTACCCAATCTAACAGCAGATTCCGTTAGAATATCCAGAGGCACCAGACCGGATCTGAAGAATTCTTCAGCAATGTTTCAGCACAAAGACATGTGGCGCCAAGAGGCACCGTGGTGACTCCGTTTTATCCCTGAAGTGACGGAGCAGAGCTGCATGTAAGTTCCATCCCTTTGTGCTGACTTATTTAATCTTTCTCTTCCGTGCCCTCAAAAGGTGGTAGACTCAAACAAATTGTAGGAGTCAGTTTGCCAAAATGTACCTATTATGATGGTCAGAAGCCCACCACACAGAACAGGGAGGACAAAGGGCATTGAGGAATCGACTACACAGAACATGGAGGGGGAAGGGCATTGAGGAATCTGTGGCTAGACAGAGTAACCATCGGAAATCGATTTACCTAGGAGAAGTAACTTGTTCTTCTGATGGATACTTCTTACCACGGATTCCTCATCTATAGAACAGATATCTCAGCAGCATATCCCAAAGGAGGAGGATTTATGGAGTGGGCTCGAAAAAAATACTCTGACTTTTCTCTGTACCATAGGTAGCACAAATAGCAATCTCTCACTTGCTCTGTGGTCCTCTAGGCCAACAGTAGGTTGATTTCATGGAGCAAGATTAGTAAATGGTCCACAGAAAGTGGCTCTGATGGTGAAAGACAAAGGGGAAGTTTGGAGGGGGCAATGATACGTAGGGTGTAGCCCCTCTGAATGCTGTGCAAGTCCGATTAGTCTAACGTGATGAATCTCCTGATAAGCAGGAAATCTCCTGCCACCTATTGATTAGACGTGGACCTGTTTTGGTAAATTAAAGTGGTTTGGCTATTGAGACTGGAGAGAAATAGATACAGGAAAGCTGTCCCTGCTGGTGTGACGTCCTCTGCCACCATGCTGCTGCTGCACAGGGTGGGAGGGTCAGTGTTGTCTGTAAGCACTTTGATACAGTCTCAAAATGTTCTATACGGTTTGTGGAACTGTGTGGAGGAAAGAAGAGCCCTCAAGGTTAGCGCAATTGCTCTACTGTTGTTTGTGAGCTGAATCAGCCTCCTCTTGAAACAGTCTGGAGTCATGCTCATCAAGGAGCCATGTTCATCCCCTGAAAACCCAACTGATATCATCCAGGCATGCCTCAAAGCATGACACTGATGCCAAGAGCTCTGCCTGTACAATCAGTGGTGCCCTTCCAGCACGCAAGACATACTTTGCAACGTCCTGTCCATCATGTATCCTTTGAGCCTGTGAGGGGCTGAGGTCTCCCTGGCCTGCTGGCATGTTCAATGCAGTGTGGATGTGCCTGCCCAGAAACCACACCAAGCTCATGGATCTTAAGGCTTAACTAGCCAAAGAGAACATTATTTTCCTGAAGGTAAGACATCAATATCTTTACTCTATCCAGATAGTTGGTGAGATAGACATTAGGAGTAATTTTATTTGTGGACACCTGTACCATCAGGATTTTAGGCGTAGAATGGTTTATGAAAACATTGGGATCACTGGGGGCCTGCTTATGTTGCCTGGACATAGATCAACTGAACAGAGGTCCTGAGCACGGCTCTTATCAAGTAGCTATGATGTGTCTGGAAGAGCCTTGTGTTAAATGGCAGTAGTGTCATGATGCAGTTAGACATAGTTGAAGGATCTCCGTTAATATATTTGCCTTAGTTTCAACAGTAAGTAACTAAGTCTAGGACTTCAGCTGCCCATGGCACTACCACTGAGAAAGAGACACTTTCTTCCATTTGTATCCCAAGTGTCATGTCCAGCTGTGTCTCTATAGATTTATCAAGCTCACTGGAACTCTGTAAATGCAGATGTAGCCTGTCAGCAGTAGAGTAAGGGGGAGAAGGTGGTCACAGTCAGATCCGAATAAGGCCTTTCATCTTGGATAGTGTTGGTGTTGAGGCAGAGGTGTCGTAGGACTCCATTACTGGACTGAGACTGCTGGATTCTGGGCAGCAGGACCACCATTTGCGGGTGACTGAACCAATCCTACACCGTCTTGGCAGCTGTCGGCCCAACCCGTTTGGCTAGTTAGCAACACATCATCAAAACCTGTAAGAAAAGGTGATTTGTGGCTGTCTCAAACATGACACTCTGGCCTCTCAGGGGAAGTCATGGTCGACAAGTATCACCCCTTTAGCAAATCAATCAATCAATCAGGAATTTGTAAAGTGCACTACTCACCCGTGAGGGTCTCAAGGCGCTGAGGAGGGGAGAGGAGTGGGAGGGGGGGGGGGGGGAGGGGTGCTGCTACTAATGCTCAAACAGCCAGGTCTTGAGAAGTTTCCTGAAGGTAAGGAGGTCTTTGGTCTGGCGCAGGTGGGTGGGAAGAGTGTTCCACGTTTTGGCGCCAAGGTGCGAGAATGATCTACTTCCAGTTGTAGTTCTGCGCATGCGGGGGACGGTTGCGAGGGCGAGGCGGGCGGAGCGGAGATGCCGGGTTGGGGTGTAGAAGTAGTCTCGTCTGTTGAGGTATTCTGGTCTGGTGTTGTGCAGTGCTTTCTGAGAGTGGGTGATGAGTTTAAAGGTGATTCTCTTGTTGACTGGGAGCCAGTGCAGGTTTTTCAGGTGGTCTGGGATGTGGCAGGGAGTGTCCAGGATGAGGCGTCCGGAGGCATTCTGGATGCGTTGCAGCCTCTTCTGGAGTTTGGCCGTGGTTCCTGCGTAGAGGGCATTGCCGTAGTTCAGCTTGCTGCTTCCGAGGGCTTGGGTGACTGTTCTTCTGGTTTCGGTGGATATCCATTTGTAGATCTTTTGGAGCATGCAGAGGGTGTTGAAGCAGGAGGAGGAGATGGCGTTTGACTTGCTGGGTCATGGATAGTGAGGGGTCCAAGATGAATCCAAGGTTGCGTGCGTGGTCGGTGGGAGTCGGAGTGGTTCAGAGAGTGGCAGGCCACCAGGAGTGATCCCATGCAGCGGCGGTGGAGCCGAAGATGAGGACTTCCGTCTTGTCGGAATTGAGCATGAGGCAGCTGCTCTTCATCCATTTGGGGATGGTCTTCATTCCTTCGTGGAGGTAGGTCTTGGTGGAGTCCTTGGTGAGGGGAGGATCAGCTGGGTGTCGTTGGCATATGAGATGATGTTGAGGTTGTGGGATCGGGCGATGTTAGCGAGTGGGTCATGTAAATGTTGAAGAGGGTCGGGCTGAGGCACGAACCCTGGGGTACGCCACAGATGATTTTGGTGGCCTCCGAGCGTAATGGGGGAGGCGGACTCTGTGTTCTGCCGGTGAGAAAGGAGGTGACCCAGTCCAGGGCTCTGTTGCGGATTCCAGCATTGCTGAGGCGTGAACGTAGGGTGTGGTGGCAGACGGTGCTGAACACAGCCGAGAGGTGCAGGAGGATGAGGGCCCTGGTTTCGCTGCTGTCCAGTATGGTTTTGATGTTGTCTGTGGCGGTGATGAGGGAGGTTTCAGTGCTGTGTTTGCTGTGGAATCCGGATTGCAAAGGGTCCAGGGTGCCCGTCTCCTCAAGGATGCGGGTTAGTTGTCTGTTGACAGCCTTCTCGATTACTTTTGCCGGGAAGGGGAGCAGGGAGATAGGCCGGAAGTTCTTGAGGTCCTCTGGGTCTGCCTTGGGTTTTTTGAGGAGGGCGTTGATCTCGGTGTGTTTCCAGCTCTCCAGGAAGGTGGCGGACTTGAAGGAGCTGTTGATGATCTTTCGTAGTTGGGGTGCGATGACGGAGCTTGCTTTGTTGAGGATGTGAGGAGGGCAGGGGTCAGATGGAGAGCCGGAGTGGATGGTGTTCATGATTTCCATGGTGTTGTCGTTGATGAGGGTCCAGGAGAGCAGGAGGTTGGTTGGAGGTGAATCTGTGGTGTTGGTGGTTGCCGGGGGGTCTGGGTGCTGAAGCTGTTGTGGATGTCTGCAATCTTTCAGTGGAAGTAGGAGGCTAGGGAGTTGCAGAGGTCTTGGGATGGCGGAATATCATTGGCATTGGAGCTGGGGTTGTAGAGTTCCTTCACGACGCTGAAGAGCTCCTTGTGGCTGTGTGCATTGTTGTTGACTCGGTCTTTGAAGGCGGTTCTCTTGGCGGCTCGGATGAGTTGGTGGTGTCTGCAGATGGCATTTTTGAAGGCTGTGAGGTTGTCCAGAGTCTGATCTTGGCGCCACTTTCTTTTCAAGTCTTCGGCAGCTTTGCGTAGATTCGTCGAGGTTGGCGGTAAACCAGAAGGCCTTTCTGTCGGTGTATCTGTTGGAGGGATTCTTGATTGGGGTGAGAGTATTGGCACAGGTGTTGACCCATTGCCTGAAGTTGTGGGCAGCTGCATCAGTGTCGGTGGTGTCAATGGGTGGGTTCCGGGAGAGGGTTGTGATAAGTTGGTCTTCGTGACCTTGTTCCAACTGCGGTGGGGGATCTGTTGGGGGGGTGGTGTGTTGTGGGTTTCTTGAAGGAGAAGTGGATGCAGGGGTGGTCTGTCCAGTGGAGTTCGGTGGTGTGGCTGAAAGGGACGTGACTGCAGACAGAGAAAATAGGGTTGAGTGTGTGTCCTGCGGAGTGGGTTGGTGTTGTGACGAGCTTTGAGGCTGAGGTTGGAGAGGTTGTCCAGCAGGATGGCGGTGTTGTTGTCACTTGTGTTCGCGAGGTGGAAGTTTAAGTCTCCGAGGACTATGTAGTCAGTGGATGCGAAAGCGTGCTTGCTCATGATGTCGGTAATGGAATTGCTGAACTGCTGCTGTGGGCCGGGGGGCCTGTAGACGAGGATCCCTCGGAGGGTGGTGTTTGGATCAATGTGGATTTGGAAGTGCAGGTGTTCGGCGGTGCTGAGGGTGTCTTCGGTGTTGGTTGTGATACTCAGGATGTTCTTGTGGATGGTGGCAATGCCTCCTCCTGGTTTGTTGGAGGGGGCCCTGTGGGTGATCTGGTAGCCGCCTGGGATGGCTATGGCGATGTCAGGCGCTAAGGAGGGGTTCATCCAGGTCTCGGTCAGGAAGGAGACGTCTGGGGAGGCTGAGTCGAGTAGATTTCATAGCTCTACTGCATGCTTGTGGACGGAGTGGGTGTTGAGGAGGATACATCTGAGATGGTTGCGTCCTGCCTTGGCAGGTGGGTCGTTGGCGTGGAAGCTGCTGAAGGTGCAGTTCCGGTAGGAGAATGGTCCGTGGGTGGCCTGCTTGAAGGCAGGCGGGAGAGCGGCTGGTCTTTAGGGCGCAGAGGGTGGCGTTGTCGTAGTGAAGACGTGCACGGCAGCGGTTGGGGGGTGGGAGGGGAGCCAGGGGTTCTGGCACTGGGTGTGGTCCAGGGGCGGACGCGCACAGACTGGCTTGCCTTTGGCGCGCCTACTGCATGCGTCCACTGCGCCGCCATGCAGCGGCCGCCATTAAGTAGGGAGTTGGGGGGGGAGGAGAGGACAGCTGGGAGGCCAGAGGGGGATGAAAAACAGCTTGAAAAAGGGGGGAGCCGAAAAAGGGGGCGGGCTGCAGGGGCAGCAGCGGCGGGGGAGAGAGACAAGGAAGGATCCACAGAGCATACATGTGCAGATGCCACAACAATATTTCTTGCAGCGGCAGATGTTGAACGAGACAGGAAATCCACAAGTATGGCTCATAGGATGCTTTGCATATCAACCGCAGTCTCAATAGACATGTCAGTGAATGAGCCCTCAACAAGAACATAAACAGATCTCTGTCCACAAAACGTGCTGGCTGCAGGGCAAGAAACACCTTCTGTGCACCCTCGAAAAAGCACCAGAAACAGTGGAAAATCGGCTGCACACAGGTCAGTATTGGTCAGAATGTCAATGACCAATTCAGCTCCAGCTCTTCCAGCAGTGAAACTCTGAAGTACTGCATCATGCAATCACAACACAGGTGGGTTTGTGGGAGCGCCATTACTCCACTTAGCTGAGATGGGACAGTCACTGCATATCAAAAACAGCAACAGCAAAATGCCGTCAATCAATGCCAAAGTAATTGGGAATCCACCAAAGACACTTGCAAAGAATGAATGGGTGGCTGAAGGTATCATTCCGAATATAGTCTAGAAGGTGCTACCAAATCCAGATCCGACAGCCTTAAAGAAGTGCACAATTCCTGCAGTATTGGATGCGTGGAAAATCCTGACCAACTCTCCAAAATGATTGGGGAAGTTGGTATTTAGTAAGCACTGTATCTCTGCTGACGACCTTGCTACTTGGAGGCCCTAGGTTTCTCTGGTTGTCTTAGCAACCTGTTTTTGAAACAATAGCACCTTTAGTCTACTCAGCTTGTAAAAATTTACATTTGAAGTAGCAATGTGCGCCCACATTTCTGCTACTTTTATCTCATGTAGAGGGATATAACAGAAGACTGCAGTAAGTTACAATTTCAGAAACTGAAATCACATACTGAAATGTGGAAATGGGCAGATTAATCACTCCATGTATTAGCCATACTGCCGATGAAATTTCCACTACAGGAAAAGGCAAATTTACCAATCTTGACATGTTAAGCATGATGTAACCCACTTAATTTTTGTCCATTATCTGTTGTTGTCTGGTCAAATTGAAACCAGCAAATAACTCAGTAGAGTTAACATGCTGCCAGGGCATGTGCCACTTTTAAGAACCTGCAGGGTCTAACCCAGCTGCATAATGGACTAAGTTGATTCTGTCCATGATTCAAAAATGACATAGCATTGTCAGTGATGTCTATCGCAGATGACATGATGGTATTTAGCATGTAAATGTGGTTGGACAATGTATTCATACCATTATCGACAACGGTTAAAGCCTTTCCCATGTTTTCTTTATGAAGCTGCCTTAAACGTGCAACAACTTCCATTTGTGAAAGCTTCCAAATTTCATTGTATATGGCATATAGAAAAACTTTGAGCGTGGCCTTCTTGGACACAACATGAAATCTTGTAAGTCAACCTCTTCTGAAAGGAGACTAAGGTGCTCTTTGACAGCTGCTAATGTGGAAGAACGTAACTCTGTTTACAAGGTTTACCCACACTATATGTTGCAATGATAAATTAATGTTGATGTGTGATGTAGCGAAGGTACAGTCGGCTTGCTCTGGAATCCCATGTGGAATTTAAAAAACATGCCTGTCCAATGGCCACAATAACCATGCACCAGGACGTGTAAGTGAGGAATTGAAGGTACCATTCTGAACCCAACTAGTAAGCTGTTCTTCAGTGACATTTAAAAGTGTCTGCCAATTATGAAATTTTGCTGGTGTTGGGATGCTGGGCGCATGCAGTTCGTTTATTTTTGCTAACCCCATGCAAGTTGTTTGCTGAACTGTGTCATTCAGAAATATTATTTGTAAAGAAATATGGCATGCTCTAAATAAAGCTTCCCTACTCTGTATTTGCCAAACATGTGTTCCCCATACACTCTTTGTATCAACAGTTTTTCCCCAAAATTCCCAGCCCTTAATGGCCAGCCAGGAAACAAAGGAATCCAAATAGGTTAATTTTGTGTTGGTTAGCAATATTTTTCTTACTTTAGAAGGAGGTAATTAAAAGTAGTATGACACTGCATTTATAGCACCATGCCCAGAAAAATATGTAAACTTTTCAACATATGTTTTGGAACTTCTCACTGGAGGAGTCCGACAGTGTTCCCATTGTGTGCAATTAAAAACTGATCTTGTTGGTGCAGAAAGTGATGTCCATAATGGTGGTAACAGAACATTTCACCATAATTCACTGTACTTGTATATACATCTTCACTTTCAAATACAGTATCCTATCCTATTCAAGCTCAGAAAGCATGGAATCATCTGTTTTAACATCCGAATCATCAGAAACAATCGCAGGTGTAATAATAAAATTGATAGAAACTTAAAAAATATATCAAATTTGAATGACCTCAGTTAGGACTAAATATATCAAGTGGTACTTTATCCTACAAATCCCATAAGGAATCAGGGCAGCTGAAATGTTCACAAGGGACAACTCTCTTCAGACCTTATGGGAAGAAAGGTAAGGTGTCAAAACCTCATCCACCAGTTCAACAGCAGAGCATTAAGGAACATAGGGCCAGATGTAGCAACCCGTTTGCGACTCGCAAACGGCGAAAATCGCCGTTTGCGACTCGCAAACGTGGGTTTGCTATGCAGAAATGCATTTTGCGAGTCGGATCCGACTCGCAAAATGCATTTCAGACTCGCTAATAGGAAGGGGTGTTCCCTTCCTATTAGCGACTCGCACTGGTATGCAATTCCATTTGCGGCCGCGAAAGCGGCCGCAAATGGACTCGCAGTTACCATCCACTTGAAGTGGATGGTAACCCAGTCGCAAACGGGAAGGGGTCCCCATGGGACCCCTTCCCCTTTGTGACTGGACCAGATATTAATTTTTCAGGGCAGGGAGTGGTCCAAGGGACCACTCCCTGCCCTGAAAAACCGAAACTAAAGGTTTCGGATTTTTTTAAAGTGCAGCTCGTTTTCCCTTAGGGAAAACGGGCTACACTTAAAAAAAAAAAAAATCCTGCTTTATTGACAAGCAGGTCGCTAACATGGAGGCCTGCTGACGTCAGCAGGCCTCCATGTTAGCGAGTGCCTATACTCGCAATGGGGCCGCAATTTGCGACCCACCTCATGAATATTCATGATGTGGGTCATTGCGACCCCATTGCGAGTTGCAGTCGGTGTCTGAGACACCGTACTGCATAGCAATTTGCGAGTTGCAAATTGCGAGTCGCAGGGACTCGCAATTTGCAAGTCGCAAATTGCTTTTTTCGTACATCTGGCCCATAGTGACCATTTATCAATAAAAAGTAAACAATGACAAACCCAATCGAAAGCAGGAAGACAAGCAATGTCAGTAGTATCCATAGATGGTGCCATGGACGAACCAAATAACTATTTAAGCCAGTTATAAAGCTTATGTGCTGCTGAAACAGGTGCTGTTTGAAGCAGAGGAATTTGAAAAAAGTCATAAATGTCAACAAATTAACAAGAAGCTGTGAAAAGACAGTGGCCGGTGCATAACTGGTAGATGCACCCAATTGTTGAGGTTCATAATAAACTATATCATCTGCCTTTGTTGAATTGGAGTAGTAGAGATGAAAACAAGTTACTTACCTGTAACTACATTTATCCAGTATTGGTATCTTTCATAAATTCACATGCTTGAATCATCCTAGTCGTCGAAGTGGGAGTCCCACGGTACGTAAAAAAGAAGTGAGTAAAAAATGTCCATAGGCCATAATGCTAGCAAAATCACATATAGCCTATCCTCGTCCTTTTGTAAAAAGAACCAAACTTGACTTATGACCAATCAGGCTCCAGCACCCTCTAGAATATTCCCCAGAGAGGCTCATTCCCTCAGATTTTCTAGCACAAGAGTGAGGCATATGTAATGAAAAGGACCTGCGAGCCTCAAAGGGGAGGAGGGTGGGTCACATGTGAATTTATGAAAGATACCAATAATGGATAACTGTAGTTACAGGTAAGTAACTTGTTTTCTTATCCAGTATTGGATCTTTCATAAATTCACATGCTTGAATCTGAATAGTCAGCAGTACTCCTAATAACAGTTATGCCTGCAGTGGATGGTGGGTGCGAGCATTGCAATCTTTCTAATTATATTACTATATAACATATCTATATACATTCCTCTACTCATATTGAGTAAAACATATCAAACAATAATTGCATAGGAATTATAAACTAGTGCATATAGAATTAGGTATACACATTCAAGGAAAAATCTCAAATCAATGAAAAAGATGACATAGGACCTCCTGTCCAACAAGTGAATCAGCTCTTTGTGTTGATTCCAAACAGTAATGCTGCGCAAAAGAATGCATAGTCTTCCACGTTGCAGCCTGACATATCTTGTCCAAGGCGATCCCTTGAAATAGTGCAACTGATGTGGAAATTGCTCTTCTAGAGTGTGCTTTCAGGCGGGTAGTTAATGGTTTTCCCACTTTTGTGTGGCAAAACTCAATGGTGGATGCAGTCCAACGAGCTATCGTAGCCTTAGTGACTCCTGTACCCTGACGACCTTGGGCATATGAGACTAATAGCTGGTCTGTCTTCCAGAGCTGTTTAGTATGCTGAATGTGGAACTTCAAGCATCGTTTGATATCCAGTGTGTGGAGAGTCCTTTCCGCCACCACTGATGGATTCGGGAAGAAGGTTCTTAATATCACTGGTTCATTCAAATGAAAAGATGAAGGCACCTAATAGATGTATCTCGGGTTTGTTCTAAGAAGAACAAAGTCGTCTGAAAACATAAGCTAGGGTTCATTAGTGGTAAAGGCCTGTATATCACGGAATCTTCTTGTGGATGTAAGAGCAAGTAGAGTTGCTACCTTCCATTTAATAAATTTCAGCTCCACTCTGCGAATAGGTTCGAACAGGGCTTTCATTAGTTGTGAAAGAACCACGTTTAAATGCCATTGGGGCGGAGGTGGTCGCACCTGAGGGAAAGTGAGAAACAGACCCTTCATACACTGTTTGATTAGTCTGGGTGAACCAAGGGAGGACGTATCCGCAGAGCATCTATAAGATGATATAGCAGCCAAATGGACCTTAACAGATGCATGACCAAGCCCCGCCTTTGATAGAGTGAGAAGGTATGATATAATTTACTCTGGCAAGACCTTTAACTGATGCAAATTGTTTTGATGGCACCAGATTCAAAACCTCTTCCATTTGAGCCTGTAAGTCCTGTTTGTACTGTCAGCTCATGCCCTAGACAAAATTACTTTGTATTCTTCATCAATGCTCATGCACTGGAATTCATGGAATTCAGGATCCATGCGTGAATTGGAGAGATGCTGGATCTGGATGAAATATCTGACCTTGACTCTTCGTTAGAAGGTTGTGCTTGCAGGGAAGATGTAAGGGATTGGCCACTGACAGGAGAAGGAGTTCTGTGAACCAATACTGTCTGGGCCACCTGGGTGCTATGAGTATGAGCTTGCAACCCTCTTACTTCATCTTCTTCAGAAGCCTATGGATCAATGGGAAGGGGAAAAAAGCGTACGCAAAGATCCCGGACCATCGCATCGAAAGAGCATCCCGCCACGATCCTGGGAGTGGGTATCAATTGGCATAAAATTGCCATTTGGTGTTCTGATTGGTGGCAAACAGATCCAGGGTTGGCCGTCCCCAGCATAGAAAGATATTGTCTAGTTCCCTCTGATCAAGTTCCCATTCGTGGCAGTTGTCGTCCGTCCTGCTGAGAGAGTCTGCTAGGGCGTTGTTGATACCTGGAAGTGTTCCGCTCTCAGACAAATCTTGTGAAGTGTGAGCCATTTCCACAGAGATTGAGCTTCTCTTGAGAGGGAAAGAGATCTTGTTCCTCCCTGCTTGTTGAAGTAGAACATGCCTGTTGTGTTGTCTGTGCGGACCAACACTGAGGATCCTGAAGTCCGCGGAAGGAACGCTTTGAGCGTAAGAAATATTGCCTTTAATTCTAGCAGATTAATGTGCAGTCTCCTCTGCACAGTCGACCATTTCCCTTGAATGCACGTCTTGCAGATGACCTCCCCAGCCCTCCAATGAAGCATCTGTTGTGATAATGAAATCGGTCATTGGAGTTAGAAAGGTCAATCCCTGAGAGAGATGGTCGGTCTGGGACCACCACCGCAGAGTCTCCACCATCCTTGGTGTAATATTGATTGAATCCTCAAAGGATCCTTGAGATTGGGTCTATTGTAGCTGCAATTCCTCCTGTAATGGTCTCATTTTCAACCCTGCTAGGTGGACTAAGGTGATGATGAGGAAATCATACTAAGGAGTGACTTGAACGTTTGTACTGAAACAGACCTTCATAGACATTTTAGTCAGTTTCTGTTGCCGTGCCTTTGAAAGATAAGCCTTGTTCTTGATGGTGTCGAGTTCCGCACCCAAAAAGACTATCTGGCATGGCGGAAGAGTGAGCGATTTTTGGAAGTTGACTGATATACCTAGATTGTGCAATAGTCCTAGGCAGGCGTTGGTATCCTTGGACGCCAGCTGTGATGTAGGAGCTTTTATCAGCCAGTCGTCCAGATATGGGAAGACTTGAAAACCCTTGCTGCGGAGGAAAGCTATGGGAGCAAGACATTTTGTGAAGATTCTTGGCGCTGACTTTAAACCGAATGGGAGGAATTGATAATGGGCACCAGCCACAGTGAAGCGGAGATATTTGAGATGCTTTACATGTATCGGTATGTGGAAATATGCATCCTGGAGATCCAACAATGTCATGTAATCTCCAGTGTTCAGAAGATGCAGGATATCAGACAGTGTGATCATATGAAAGGATTGTTTCCTTAGAAACTTGTTACATTTTCTGAGATCTAGGATTGGTCTCCATTACCACGACTTTTTCCGTATTAGAAAGAACCGGGAATAGAATCTGAGTCCCCTCTATTGCACAGGAACCTCTTCTATCGCCCCTTTGGAGAGCATTAGGAAAACCTCTTGCTGAAGCAAGTGAAGATGAAGTGGTTGCGATTTTCCTGGCGGATGGTGTGGTGATTTTTGTAAAATTCTAGCGTATGACTTTGAGCCACTATATACAGCACCCATTTGTCTGATGTTATGTTTTCTCAATTCTGAAGATGGTTCAAGATGTTCGCTCCCACTTGAAGGAATTGTGGAAAATATGGAACCGTAGCCAGTGCCAGACAAGGATCATTGCTTGCGAGGTTGATCCCGGGTTTGAGTGCTCTGTTTCCTTCTCCCATCTTGTCGGATGTAGGAGGCCCTGGATGGTTGCCCGTAAGTCTGCTGATAGGCCGGTCTATATTGAGGCTGTTGGTACTGCCTACGGTAGGAGCCACGAAACATAGAGAAACCTCTACCTCTTGCTCCCCGAAAGGGCTGTTTCATATACTGCAAAGTACCCAGAGAACGAGCAGTGTCCGTGTCAGTCTTGATGGCCTATAAGGCATCATCTGTATGCTTGCCGAAGAGAGATTCTCCGTCATAGGGCATATCTAATATCCTGGACTGGACCTCTGGCCTCAAAGAGGTTGCTTTCAACCATCCCTGACAGTGCAGTACAGCTGCTCCTGCCAGCTGACGAAAGCCCGTGAAGGCTATATCTAGAGCACAGTCAATTATCTCTTCTGAAGTACATTCTCCCTCCTGCAGAATTTTACGTGCCTCAGGTTGCTTGTTCTCAGGAATGAGCTCTAAGAAGGCGTTCAAGTCAGACCACATGTGGCGATCATAGCGACCCAAAATTGCTAGAGAGTTGGCTGCACGGACAGTTACAGCCAACATGGCCGAGAATCTCTTTCTCACGTTGTCTAGGTGCTTTCCTTCCTTATCTGGAGGAGTAGGTATAGGCGTCGACGGATTCTTAGAACGCCTTTGGGCAGCTAGAGAAATGACCGAATCTGGCTTTGGATGACCTGTCAAACACGCTGGAGAGTCCTGTGTAGCCTTGTACTTTTTATCCAGCTTTTGTGGAACTGGTGGAACAGTAGATGGATTCTCCATAATTTTAATGCCTTCACTCCAAATAAAGTCTATGATTGAAATTTCCCTCACCGACTTTCTTGCCTGTTCTTTAAAGTCATGGAGGAAGCATTCCGATTGTGAGACAGAAGTTGGTAAACGAAATCGTGGGGCCGCTCCATCCATTAAATTATGAAAACCTCCTATATCCTCCGGTGGAGAATCTGATGGAAGAGGACGTGGTGGTGATGGAGTAGGAGCTGAATATTCGCCCCATTAATCATTAGGATGTTGGGGTGTTGAAATCTCTCCTTCTCTTTCATCTTCTGAAGAGGAGACGTCATCTCTGGGAGGGGCGGCTATTTTAGACTGCGGTGTAAGCCTGGGAGTTGCTGGAAGTGGAAATATACTCCTTGGTGTAGCAGGAGAGGAAGGAAGAGACGGCTGTGTCTCAGCTGCGATTGGAAACCTCCTTTTATAATCCTGTGACATAGACTGCAAGTCTTGAATGAAAGAGGGAGGCATTTGTACAGTGTCTCTTGGCTGATGTAAAGGCTCATAATAGCGTCTTTGATGAGTATAATAAGACTGATACTGTTGCTCGTACTCATCCTCATCTTCCTCCTCCTGATACTTGACATGCAACTGGGATGGGCTGCGTGCATCACCAAACGGCCCTTCATCTGACTCCTCCCAGTCTAGCAGATGACTAGGAAGTAAGGTTGTTACCTTACTTGGTGATGTATCTGCCGGATAAACAGTAGACCTAGACATCGTGGTAATTTTCACTGTGGCTTGGAGGTCAGGAGATCCAGAGGAAATGGGATCATGCTGCCTTGACTTACAGGAACTAGTGGCATCGTCAATGGTGTCGACGACAATGGTCCAGTCGACGGTATTGGCGGCGTCGACGATTTATCCGTCAGCAACGGTCTTGTCGACCTTGGTGTTGTCAACGGTACTCTTGGCGACAATGGTTTCAATGACGATGCTCTTGTCGACGATGGTGTCGAGGACAGTGCCCTTGGCGTCACACGTACCCTTCAACAACGAGGTCTTTTCTGAAGCAGCTTTGGTCAATGGCTCCAACGAAGGATGCGACTTATCCGTGACTCTTACTGAAGGAAGTGGAGCCTTTATTACAGACATCGACAGTCATAGTCAACAACGGTCTCGTCGACGAGACGGTAACTGTGGAAACCGTTGTCGTCGTCAGTGTGGACGGTTGTGTTATCGTCGGCTTGAATTTAAGAGAAACATTTCTAGAAGTGGAAGGCTCTGATGAAGGAGAAAGAAAGGTGACAGGACTCCTTTCTGCGACGAGGAGAGGATGGCTCAGATGAAATTGAGCTTTGTATGTTCTTGGCAGCCTCCTTATGGTGCGTTTTGTGGTGTTTTCTGGATTTCTCACCCTGCCCCAGGGCCACAGATCTGGTCCTTTTATGATGTCTTTCTGAATCACTCTCCTCGCCAGAAGTACAGGATTTAGCCTGTAACCAGATTAACAGTCTTCCTTCTCTGTCTCTGAAGGGTCTTCACAGAGAAGGTGCAGCATATTTTACAATCATTTACCTGATGCACAGGATGTAAGCAATATAAACAGTCCTTATGTGGATCATCCACATGCAGCCTCTTCTTGCCACAGGTCTTACAAGGGTGGAAAAGGCCTTTTCTTGAAGAATCAGACATTTTCTGAAGAAAAAAATTGTCTTGAGAGGAAAAAACTGAGCAGAGATCAGGGAGACTCCCTTCACATGACGTGCGGTAGAAAATCTGAGAGAATGAGCCTTTCTGGGAAATATTCTAGAGGGTGCTGGAGCCTGATTGGTCATAAGTCAAGTTTGGTTCTTTTTACAAAAGGACAAGGATAGGCGATATGTGTAATATTGCTAGCATTATAGCTTATGGAATTTTTTTACTCACTGCTTTTTCATGTACCGTGGGACTCCCACTTCGAAGACGGAGATGATTCAAGCATGTGAATTTATGAAAGATCCAATACTGGATAACCATAGTTTGGATGTTTCTTGTCGATAAAGTGGTCACAGGAAAGCAGCAGAAGTTCATTCTCTGCCCTCCCCAAGGTAGGGGAAACAACTTTAGCACTGGTACTTGTAGAAGCATTGTTGAGTACTTAAAGTGGTAGATCTCCCACTTGGTACTGAGGGAGGCTAGGAAATACCAAGGAATCCTCATAGTCTACTGTGCAGGATTGGCCACATGGTGCAATTTGAAATTGTCGATTGAAACAAAACGGTTTACTTTAGAACCAGGCAGCGGCAGTATGATGACAGTTCTGGTACAGTGTATTCCCAGAACTGGAACCAGTGATTTATAGGATGGGCCAAACTCCTTTTTACAACAATTTTTTCTTGTACTAGATCCCCTGCTTTAGGAATCCAGTAGGTGGACTTTGGCAATTCCCTCATTCCCAAGGTGGCGGCATAGGCAGATTAATTTTCATCACAAAATTGCTGTGTTTCTTGTAAAACAGTGGCATGTTCATTAATGTCAAAAAGTGTTTCTGCCGCCACTGCACAAGGGCCATCAAGATCTGGGACATAGATAGGTATCCCATAATAGGACCTCGTAAGGGATGTGTCCTGCCAAGTACCTTCTAGGCAGATTATTTAGTGCTCTCTGGACCCCATATATACGTCATGAAGCCAACTATGACCAGAACCTAATACCCTTGCTGGTAAGGATTGCTTCTAAGTCTCGGTTCTTCTGCTCCACAGCAGAATTTCCCTCAGGATGATATGAAGACGAGAAATGGAGTTGAACACCCATTGTTGCCATGGTGTCCCTGAATGCCCTAAAGGCAAATGCAGGGCCCTGGTCCGAGTGGAATGCAGCAACTGCATATGTCCAGATGAAGACTTGCAAATCTTTAATAACAGTTCAGGCATCAGTCGATCATTGTGGCAATACCCACAGGAATCTATGACATAAATCAACAGTGACTAAGATGTATTTGTAGCACCATCAATGGCCAAGGTCCACAAATTGTAGTGGTTTGTTGGACACTAAGAGGGGTGTGTTCGGTAGGCATTTGATGGTGGACCTTTTACTTTGTTAACAGATGTCAGAACAAAGGACATACTGTGTGGTCTGTTTGTATAGACCTGGTCACCAATAGCATTTTTAGCAGAGAAATACTAGCCGCCACACCAGCATGGGTAGAAACACCACCCTCATGCGCAGCTTTAATGAGATCTGGTCTCTGATCTTGTTTGGTGATCACACGATCACCCTCCCCTAGAATTGTTGCAAATGCAATATTTGGGGCACCGAGGTGATAGGTATACTTAGAAGGGTATGCTTTTGGAAAGGCTTGCCTTCAGCCGAAGCTTTCACAGCAGCCAATGTCTCATTGTCCAGTCTCGTGTGAGAATGAATAATTGTAGCAACAGAAGCCAGAGCTAATGCCCATTTGGCAGCTTCGTCAGCCAAAGTATTTCCTACAGCATGTACTCCTACATGTTGGCGGCCCAATGTATGAACTACATGAGCTCTTGGTAGTCTGCCCTTAAGATCTGTTACACTCCCCCACAGGCTTTTGTTTTTGATGGTGTTCCTTTTGAGTCTCTGAACCCATTCAGGTGCCAATGATGTAAGTAATCATTGAAGGACTGGACACAGTAGTACAAATCACACACAATCAATGTGGGCTATTCAAGATCTGTATGCTCCAGTGCCAGAATTAAAGCCTTAAGCTCTGCAAGTTGTGCAGTGCAGTCCCCTAGAGTATGCATGTAGGTGTCTTGAGGGTAGAATGTACCAACGCTCATTAGGCCGCTATCAGCTGCACAAGCAGCAGAGTACTGGTGTTTTGTACCTACAGCTGGTTGTGCTGAACCATCAGTGTAATGATTGTTCTGTATTGATCAAGAGGCATGATGTTTGAGGGCATGGATTACTTGAGTTCATATTTTAGAAATTCTTGGTTCTGTAGTTTGGGGTTGAAAACATAATCAGCATCAGTGGCGGTCAAGGATGTTACCCATTGAATCCAACGTGGATGTAATGCTTTCGTGACTGGAACCCCAGCTTTGGTAACCGCCTCAAGGCCTAGCACCGGGGTAACAAAAATAATGTGTTTCCTTTGTGCAGGGTGCATCTCCTTAATGATAGCCATCTGTACAGTAACCAGTAATTTTTTTTTGTGTGCAAATCTTTGGTCTGCATTGAAGTACAAGTGTGATTTGTATGCCATGGGTACTGTGTCACCCTCATTAAATGTGACACAGGTGAACCCAATGTCACCAGGAATTATTCTGATGACCAAATTTGTTTTGTTGTCACCTGTGTGTAAGAGTTGTGCTTCTAGCATGTCTTGCTGTAATGTTTTGAGTATGCATGTATGTTCTGGTGTCCAGTGTTTGCTTGAAAAATCTGGACAAATTAAATCATCAAGTGGTTTTATTTGTTAGGCATAGTCAGGAATGTATGTTCTGCCAAAATTAAAGAAACCCACTAATGACTGCAGCTTTTTGATGGTATTTGGAGGTTTAAGTTGAGCGCACCTTTCTAGAAAGTGCAAGGCTAGGCTTTTGTCTTCATTGGATAATTGGTATCCTAAAAATAGGGCACTAAGGAAAGCAGTTTTGGTTTTGGCTGTATCAAGGAATAGGTATCAGAATCGGAAACACTAATGGGGGAATCCTTTACAGGTTCTAGCTTGAACAACCTGCAGCCTAGATAGGTGCTCCCTATTGAGCTGTGGAGGATTATACCTAGGACCACTGCGGATATGTTTAGGTACCTTTAGTGTGTGTGAGACACACATACTCAGGGTACCTGTATAATTAGTGCCTTACCAACGTTGGCGGCGCTATGTCGTAGGACTCCTGTTATGGGAACAAGACTGCTGGATTTGGAGCAGCACCACCACCGACTGTGTTAATCCCCCCACCATCTTGAAAGCTGTCAGCCCAACCCTTTCGGCTAGCAAGCAGCACCTCACCAAAACCTGAAAAAAAGGTTATTTGTGGCAGCCTGAAACATGACACTCTCTGGCTTATCAGGGGAATTTGTGGTCAACAAGTCTCACCCCTTTTTCTTGTTAGCAAAAGGTCTAATTCGCACACATAGGTCAAAGAAAGATATGCGGGGTAGTTTTCAATACATTTATTGAAAAGACTGCAATCTACGATAAAATATATGAGCTGCAAGTATTAGGGCAACAAGACATAACAGGAGTCGAATTGTGGTGACCGGTAAGAAGCAAATAAACAGTCCCAACCTATTGGAATAACATACAAAGATTAATTCTACCTAACCCCTAACTCCTAAGCGAGAACATAATGGTGATACCCCAATCTGTCCGTACTTAGTCCAGAAGAGGAGCACTCACCCCATTACCTGGAAGATAGGGGTCTGCCCGCCATCTCCTGGGCTGGCTGCAGGGGTCAGCAATGAAATGGCATGCAGCATGGATGGAATCCTAGGTGGGTGTAAGGAATCTGCAGCTAGATAGTCTCTCTACCAGATGAAACAAGTTACTTACCTGTTACTGTAGTTCTCCAGTTTTGGAAACTTTCATAGATTCACATGCTTGAATCATTGCCCGTCGTTGAGATGGGAGTCCCCGGTGTAATACAAAAACCTTACTCAATTGCATAAAAAGCTCAGAGGCACTAGGCCTCTTAATTAGTAACATCTTATAGTCATTTTATAAAAAAGGACCAAACTTAAAAGACAACCAATCAGCCCTCACCACCCTCTAGAACCCTCCTGTGAGGAGCTGATTTCCCTCATATTTTCTAACCACAAGTGCAATAATGGATCTAGGACTGAGGAAAATGAAGATGTGCTCCTCAGGGGAGGAAGGCTGGGTCGCATGTGAATCTATTAAAGTTTCCAGTACTGGAGAACTACAGTTACAGGTAAGTAACGTATTTCTTACTCCAGTATTGGAACTTTCATAGATTCACATGCTTAAATCAGAATAGTAAGCAGTGGATAACACATTTTTGTCCTATAGATAGCAGCATAGTACTCTGAAATGCGAACTGACATGATAATATGTACATTCACGTCTTGCTATTATCTACAGCATTATTATAAAGAAAATGTGATATAACAAAAAACAAGAGGATGGAGGGAATGAAAATGTCACTTACCCAGTGTACATCTGTTCGTGGCATCAGTCGCAGTAGATTCGCATGTTCTGCAATAGCTCGCCATCTGGTGTTGGGCCGGAGTGTTACAAGTTGTTTTTCTTCGAAGAAGTCTTTCGAGTCACGGGACCGAGTGACTCCTCCTTTTGTCTCCATTGCGCATGGGCGTCGACTCCATCTTCGATTGTTTTTCCCCGCAGAGGGTGAGGTAGGAGTTGAATTGTAGTAATAGTGCCCATGCAATGGAGTGACTAAGTATGCACCTATTTAAGGTTGAGATGATACATATATAAATAATTGAAGGTAACTTCCAAACTGCTACAGGCTCCCGGGGAGGCGGGTGGGCACATGCGAATCTACTGCGACTGATGCCACGAACAGATGTACACTGGGTAAGTGACATTTTCAGTTCGATGGCATCTGTCGCTGTAGATACGCATGTTCTGCAATAGACTAGTAAGCAGTTATTTCCCCAAAAGCGGTGGATCAGCCTGTAGGAGTGGAAGTAGTCTGAAATAATGTCCTTAATACAGCTTGACCTACTGTGGCTTGTTGTGCGGATAACACGTCTACACAGTAGTGCTTGGTGAATGTGTGAGGCGTAGACCATGTGGCTGCCTTACATATTTCTTGCATTGGGATGTTTCCTAGAAAGGCCATGGTAGCACCTTTCTTTCTGGTTGAGTGTGCCCTTGGTGTAATGGGCAGCTGTCGTTTAGCTTTAAGGTAGCAGATTTGGATGCATTTAACTATCCATCTGGCTATACCTTGTTTTGAAATTGGGTTTCCTGCGTGAGGTTTTTGAAATGCAATAAAGAGTTGTTTAGTCTTTCTGATGTTTTTTGTTCTGTCAATGTAATACATTAATGCTCTTTTGACATCTAATGTATGTAGTGCCCTTTCAGCTACGGTATCTGGCTGTGGAAAGAACACTGGAAGTTCCACTGTTTGATTTAGATGGAACGGTGAAATAACCTTTGGCAAAAATTTAGGATTGGTCCTTAGGACGACTTTATTTTTGTGTAGTTGTATAAAAGGTTCCTGTATAGTAAACGCCTGAATCTCGCTTACTCTTCTCAGGGAAGTAATGGCGATGAGAAATGCCACCTTCCAGGTTAGGAACTGTATGTCGCAGGAGTGCATGGGTTCAAAAGGTGGACCCATAAGTCTAGTTAGGACAACATTTAGGTTCCATGAAGGAACAGGTGGTGTTCTTGGTGGTATAATTCTCCTAAGGCCCTCCATGAATGCTTTAATGACTGGTATTTTATATAGGGAAGTTGAATAGGTAGTTTGCAGGTATGCAGATATTGCTGCAAGGTGTATTTTAATGGAAGAGAAAGCCAGGTTAGATTTTTGTAAGTGAAGCAAGTAACCCACTACATGTTCTGGAGTTGTGTGTAATGGTTGTATTTGATTAATATGGCAGTAGCAAACAAACCTCTTCCATTTACTTGCATAGCAGTGCCTGGTGGATGGCCTTCTTGCTTGTTTTATGACTTCCATACATTCTTGGGTAAGTTGTAAGTGCCCGAATTCTAGGATTTCAGGAGCCAGATTGCTAGATTCAGCGATGCTGGATCTGGGTGTCTGATCTTTTGGTTGTGCTGTGTCAACAGATCTGGCCTGTTGGGCAATTTGATGCAGGGTACCACTGATAGGTCTAGCAGCGTTGTGTACCAGGGTTGCCTTGCCCAAGTTGGTGCTATCAATATGAGTTTGAGTTTGCTTTGACTGAGTTTGTTTACCAGGTAAGGAAGGAGAGGGAGAGGAGGAAAAGCGTAAGCAAATATCCCTGACCAGTTCATCCATAGGGCATTGCCTTGGGATTGTTTGTGTGGGTACCTGGATGCGAAGTTTTGGCATTTTGCGTTCTCCCTTGTCGCAAACAAGTCTATCTGAGGTGTTCCCCAGAGTTTGAAATAAGTGTTCAGAATTTGGGGGTGAATTTCCCATTCGTGGACCTGTTGGTGATCTCGAGAGAGATTGTCTGCGAGTTGATTTTGTATCCCTGGTATAAACTGTGCAATTAGGCGAATTTGGTTGTGAATTGCCCAATGCCAAATTTTTTGTGCTAGCAGGCTTAACTGCGTGGAGTGCGTCCCTCCCTGCTTGTTTAGATAATACATTGTTGTCATGTTGTCTGTTTTGACGAGAATGTATTTGTGAACTATTATTGGTTGGAAAGCTTTTAGTGCTTGAAAAACTGCTAGCAGTTCTAGGTGATTGATATGCAGTTTTGTTTGATGTACGTTCCATTGTCCTTGTATGCTGTGTTGATTGAGGTGTGCTCCCCACCCTGTCATGGAAGCATCTGTTGTTATTACGTATTGTGGCACTGGGTCTTGGAAAGGCCGCCCCTTGTTTAAATTTATGTTGTTCCACCATAGAAGCGAGAGGTAAGTTTGGCGGTCTATTAACACCAGATCTAGAAGGTGACCCTGTGCTTGAGACCACTGTGATGCTAGGCATTGTTGTAAGGGCCTCATGTGCAGTCTTGCGTTTGGGACAATGGCTATGCATGATGACATCATGCCTAGGAGTTGTAATACCATCTTTGCCTGTATCTTTTGTGTTGGATACATGCGTTGTATGATGGTGTTGAAATTTTGAATTCTTTGTGGACTTGGAGTGGCTACTCCCTTTGATGTGTCTATTATGGCTCCCAGGTATTGTTGTACCTTGCGTGGCAGAATTTTGGATTTTGTGAAATTGACGGTGAACCCGAGTTTGAAGAGGGTTTGTATGATCTGATTTGTGTGATTTGAGCACTGTATGAACGAATGGGCCTTGATTAGCCAGTCGTCCAAATATGGGAACACATGTATTTGCTGCCTTCTTATGTGTGCAGCGACTACCGCTAGACATTTGGTAAAGACTCTTGGTGCGGTTGTTAATCCGAAAGGCAGTACCTTGAATTGGTAATGTATTCCTTTGAATACGAACCTTAGGTATTTCCTGTGAGATGGGTGTATTGGTATATGGAAATAAGCATCCTTGAGGTCTAAAGTTGCCATGTAGTCGTGTAGTTTTAGCAATGGCAATACTTCTTGTAGTGTGACCATGTGGAAGTGGTCTGATTTGATGAAAGTGTTCACTACTCTGAGGTCTAGGATTGGTCTCAGCGTTTTGTCCTTCTTTGGTATCAGAAAGTACAGTGAGTAAACTCCTGTGTTTATTTGTGTGTTTGGCACTAATTCGATTGCATTCTTTTGCAATAGTGCCTGCACTTCTATCTCCAGGAGATTGGAATGGTGTGTTGTTAAATTTTGTGCTTTTGGTGGTATGTTTGGAGGGAATTGTAGAAATTCTATGCAATAACCATGTTGGATAATTGCTAGAACCCAAGTGTCTGTAGTGATTTCCTCCCATGCTTTGTAATAATGACCTATTCTTCCCCCCACTGGTGTTGTGTGGAGGGGGTGAGTGACATGTGAGTCATTGTTTAGTAGTAGGGGTTTTGGGGCTTTGAAATCTCCCTCTATTTCTAGGGAATTGCCCTCCTCTATATTGTCCCCGAAAACCTCCTCTATACTGTCCCTGGTAAGTGGACGGTGTTGCTTGTGAGGTGCTGGCTTGTGTGCTTTGACCCCGAAACCCCCCTCGAAAGGGCGTTTTACGGAATGTGCTGTAATTCCCTCTGCTCTGCGGGGAGTAGAGTGCGCCCATGGCTTTGGCAGTGTCTGTATCTTTTTTGAGTTTCTCAATCGCTGTGTCCACTTCTGGACCGAACAGTTCTTTTTCATTAAAAGGCATATTGAGAACTGCTTGTTGAATCTCTGGTTTAAATCCAGACGTTCGGAGCCATGCATGCCGTCTGATAGTTACAGATGTATTAATTGTCCGTGCAGCTGTATCTGCAGCGTCCATGGAGGAACGTATCTGGTTGTTGGAGATGGTCTGTCCCTCCTCAACCACTTGTTTCGCCCTATTTTGGAAGTCCTTGGGCAGATGTTCAATGAGATGTTGCATCTCGTCCCAGTGGGCTCTGTCATAGCGCGCAAGTAGTGCCTGGGAGTTCGCGATGCGCCACTGGTTTGCAGCTTGTGCTGCGACTCTTTTACCAGCTGCATCGAACTTGCGGCTTTCTTTATCTGGGGGTGGTGCATCTCCAGATGTGTGAGAGTTGGCCCTTTTCCTAGCTGCTCCTACAACAACAGAGTCTGGTGGCAGCTGTGTAGTGATGAAAACCGGGTCCGTAGGAGGCGGCTTATACTTCTTTTCCACCCGTGGTGTGATTGCCCTACTTTTGACCGGCTCCTTAAATATGTCTTTTGCGTGCCGGAGCATACCAGGGAGCATAGGCAGGCTTTGGTAGGAGCTGTGGGTGGAGGAGAGTGTGTTGAACAAGAAATCATCCTCGACCTGTTCTGAGTGGAGGCTTACGTTATGAAATTGTGCTGCTCTAGCCACCACCTGAGAGTACGCGGTGCTGTCTTCTGGTGGAGATGGCTTTGTAGGGTAGGCCTCCGGGCTGTTATCTGACACTGGGGCGTCGTATAGGTCCCATGCGTCCTGATCTTGGTCACCCTGGCTCATGGTGGTGTGAGCTGGGGAGTGAGATGGAGTTTGTGCTGGTGAAACGTTAATCACGGGCGGAGGAGAGGGTGGTGGTGTAATTCTTTTAACCACTTTTGGTTGTGGTGCTTGTTCCGTCTGGAACTCCAACCTTCTCTTTCTCCTAATGGGGGGAAGGGTGCTTATTTTTCCTGTCCCCTGCTGAATGAAGATACGCTTTTGCGTATGGTCCACATCAGTTGCTTGTAGCTCTTCCTCAAACCTATGCTTTTGCATTTGGGAGGTTAGCGAGTGCTCTTCTGTATAAGAGCCTGAAGCTGGGTCGCTTGCAGTTTGTTTCGGCGTCGAAACTTTGTCTGCGTGTTTTTTCGGCTCCGAGGTGACTTTTTTCCTTTTCGGGGCCGAAACCTCTCGGCGTCGATCTGTTTCGGTGCCGCTGTCTCGGCGTCGAGCCGTGTCCACACCGGTATCTCGGTGTCGAGGCTTGTCTCCAGCACTTTCTCGGTCCCGAGAAGGCTGCGTGCCGGTGTCTCGACCGGAGTCGGACGATCTCGGCACTGTTTTGGCCTTTTTCGGTGCCGACGGTCGGTCACCGAATTTATGGGTCGAGCCATGGCCTGGTGGCAGTGGCGTCCCCTGGGCCTTGTAAATGTTTCTCTGTGTGTTTTTCGACGTCTTACTCACGGTTTGTGTATCGTCGAATCCTTCGGAGTCTGAGTCTTGGATCGAGAAGGTACCTTCCTCCTCCTGTTCCTCGAACTCCCGTCGGGCTGTCGGTGCGGACGCCATTTGAAGTCTTCTGGCTCGACGGTCTCGGAGTGTTTTTCGGGACCGGAACGCACGACAGGCCTCGCAGGTGTCTTCGCTGTGCTCAGGTGACAGGCACAGGTTGCAGACCAAGTGTTGGTCTGTGTAGGGGTATTTATTGTGGCATTTGGGGCAGAAACGGAACGGGGTCCGTTCCATCGGCGTTCCTCAGCACGCGGTCGGGCCGACCAGGCCCCGACGGAGGATCGAAAAACTACCCCGAAGGGCACCGGAGCTCTTCGATCTTCGATGCGGTGTTGAATCTAAGTACGCCGATCCCGAACGCAACAATACCGACGAAAATCTTCCGAAATTAACTATTTTTTCCGTTCCGAAACTCGGAGCGACAGGAACACGTCCGAACCCGATGGCGGAAAAAAAACAATCGAAGATGGAGTCGACGCCCATGCGCAATGGAGACAAAAGGAGGAGTCACTCGGTCCCGTGACTCGAAAGACTTCTTCGAAGAAAAACAACTTGTAACACTCCGGCCCAACACCAGATGGCGAGCTATTGCAGAACATGCGTATCTACAGCGACAGATGCCATCGAACATAATGATTTGGCTCACCTTCATTGAAACAGGATTTGAAGGATCGCTTGACCAACAGCTGCATCCCGAAGTGACTCAGTGTCCAAGAAGTAATGCTGCGCGAAGGTGTGATTTGTCCTCCATGTCGCAGCATGACAGATGGCTTTAATTGATACACCAGCAAACAGCGCACAGGACGCAGTTATAGCTCTGGCAGAATGCGCCCTTACGCCTGTGTGCAATGGTCTTCCTGATTTCTAATGGCAGAATATGATTGAGTCTTTAATCCATCGGCATATAGTCTGTTTCATTACAGAGTGACCTTTTCTAGCGGCAATGAATGCTAAACATAACTGAGTGGACTGTCTGAACGACTCTGTTCTGTCCAAATATAATTTTATGCATCTTTTAAGGTTGAGTTCTTTCCGCAGCAGTTTGCCATTGACCGCAAACCTCAGGTACTTTCTGTGGAGCGGGTGAATGGAAATGTGAAAGTACGTGTCCTGAAGGTCTAGAGAGGCCATGTATTCTGCTCTGTTCAGAAGCTGGAGGACGTCTTGTAGGGTGACCATCCGAAATGTTTGCTTCTTGAGGTACTTGATTAGCTCCCGTAAGTCCAGAATTGGCCTCCATAGGCTAGACTTTTTTCGGATGAGGAAGAAGCAGGAGTATAAACCCTTTCCCCTCTGGGAATGCAGAACAGACTCTATAGCCCCTTTCTTCAGCATGGTTATTACCTCCAACGGGAGTAGACGAAGGTGCTTTTGTCGAATCTGGGATGGAGGCATTGAAGGGGGAATCTGGGTGAATTCCAACAGTTGTCCGAAGTGGACGACATCCAGCACCCACTTGTTTTTGGTTATTTGTTGCCAGCATTGGATATGATGTTTTAGAATTCTGTGATAAATTGTAGGAGGAGAGTGTATAGGATGTGTCGTTAGACAGTCATTGTCTACATGCAAATTCTTTAGGTTTTCGCCCCGACTTGCTCTTGTGGTAGGGCCTGGTATATGCTGTGGGAGGCGGTTGCCTCGGCGGGTATTGTGTCCTAGAAGGCTTAAACGTGGAGGAATAGGATGGGTACCTATATTGCTGGTATCCCCCACGAAAGGTTGACCTCCACCCCTAGCACCACGAAAGGGCACTTTTCTGTACTGCAGAGTGCCTAAGGATTTCGCCATCTCCATATCCGACTTGATGGCTTGAAGGGCGTCGTCGACGTGCTTGCCAAACAGAGCTTCACTGTCGTATGGCAGATCTAGTATTTGTCTGTACTTCGGGATGAAAGCTGGTGGCTTTGAGCCAACCCTGACGCCTCAACACAGCTGAACCCATGAGCAAACTGAAGCCCATTGCCGCTATATCCAGTGAACAATCTATCTCTGCGGAAGATCGCTGGCCCTCTACAAGAACTTTCCTAGTTTCTGTCTTGGAAGCGTCTGAAAGCTCCTCCAATGAATGGGATATGCCTGACCAGAGCTTTCGATCATATCTGCCTAGTAGAGCAAAGGAATTGGCCGCCCTTACCACAATAGCAGACATAGAGGAGAAACACTTGCCGATGTTATCTAAGCGCCTCCCTTCTTTATCTGGCGGTGATGTCAATGGCATAGAGGGGTTCCTGGAGCGACGTTGGGCAGCTTCCGATATCACGGAGTCTGGCTTCGGGTGTCCTGAGAGGCAAGCCGGAGCATCCTCCGTGGGTTTATATTTCTTATCCAGTCTCGGCAGAACTGCAGGGACTGTTACCGGATTCTGCATAATTTTCAGGCCCTGGCTCCAAACATGGTCTATGTTGGGTATAGCTCCGACCATTTTCCTGTGGGGCTCTTTAAAATCATATCGGAAGCAATCCTGCTGAGTTGCGGGCATTGGAAGATCGAATCACGTTGCGGCACGCTTAAGCAGGTTATGGAAACCACCTATATCTTCAGGTGGGGATTCAACCATGGGTGCTGTAGAAGAAGCAGGTGCCGGTATAATGTAATCATCCCACTCATCATGGTCAGGTTGTATCTCATCTTCGAAGAAACAACAAAAGAGGGGCAGAAAAATGGGATATTCGGAGTGAAAACTCCTGGTCCCGTGTGTAAGTATCCCAATAGACAGTAAATCAAAAAAGATTACACATGGTTCCATATAGTGCTGTGGGTTTCAATCAAGTGAAAAGCTTGGTCAGTAGATAGGAACCGAAGCTTCTCGAAGCAAGAGCCCTCACTCACCATCCAGTGACATGCTTCATCATAGGGCCAGCTCCTCGTCAGGCCGGCACTGCAATGCCTGACGGGCCCGCGAGGGGGCTCTTTGCCGGAGTTCTTTTGAGAATCGAAAATAGCCGGTCAGGAATAATGAAGTGAAGGATTGGTATATGAAAAAAACTATTACAAATGCCTAGAGGTAACAACTAATTATTTTTAATACTTGTGCTCATACCTCTGACAAGATTAAAAACCAAGAAAACGGGGAGTCGGTGGAGTAATGACCACAAACCCCATTGAAATATAGGTAGGTATAATAATGTCTCTTAAAGAGAATTTAACATACAAGAGACAGAGCACACAGGATCCCCTGTGTCACTCTACGTAGTTGGTCAACATGTTTCTCGCTTGTAACAGAAGAATTACCTTATGCGATTCATCAGGACCTAATAACAAACCTAATCCTTTAAATCGTGGAAACTTCCACAAATATGTAAATCATAAACCCTCCAAAAATTTAGGGTAGGGCCACATCGGGGGAGACCTGGGGGGCTGCGGGTGCAGGGTCCTTACCAGGCTTCGGGTTCTTAGAAGCAGGCAGTCGCGGTCAGGAGGAGCCTCTGGATTCCCTCTGCAGGCATTGCTGTGGGGGCTCAGGGAGGTCAACTCTGGCTACTCACGGGCTCGCAGTCACCGGGGAGTCCTCCCTGTAGTGTTGGTTCTCCACAAGTCGAGCCGAGGGCGTCGGGTGCAGAGTGCAAAGTCTCACGCTTCCGGCGGGAAACGTGTGTTCTTTAAAAGTTGCTTCTTTGTTGCAAAGATGTTACTTCTTTGGAGCAGAGCTGCTGTCCTCTGAAGTTCTTGGTCCTTTTAGATGCAGGGTAGTCCTCTGAGGCTTCAGAGGTCGCTGGACCCTGTGGAACGCTTCTCTGTTGCAGTTTTTCATTAAGTGGGGAGACAGGCCGGTAGAGCTGGGGCCAAAGCAGTTGGTGTCTCTGTCTTCTCTGCAGGGTTTTCAGCTCAGCAGTCCTTCTTCGTCTTAGGTTGCAGGAATCTAGTTTCCTAGGTTTTGGTGAGCCCCTAAATACTATATTTAGGGGTGTGTTTAGGTCTGGGAGGGCAGTAGCCAATGGCTACTGTCCTTGAGGTTAGCTACACCCTCTTTGTGCCTCCTCCCTGAGGGGGGGGGACATCCCTATTCCTATTGGGGGAATCCTCCAAAATCAAGATGGAGGATTTCTGAAGGCCGGGGTCACCTCAGCTCAGGACACCTTAGGGGCTGTCCTGACTGGTGGGTGACTCCTCCTTGTTTTTCTCATTATCTCCCCTGGACTTGCCGCCAAAAGTGGGGGCTGTGTCCAGGGGGCGGGCATCTCCACTAGCTGGAGTGCCCTGGGGCATTGTAACACGAAGCCTGAGCCTTTGAGGCTCACTGCTAGGTGTTACAGTTCCTGCAGGGGGGAGGTGTGAAGCATCTCCACCCAGAGCAGGCTTTTGTTTCTGTCCTCAGAGAGCACAAAGGCCCCCACCACATGGGGTCAGAAGAATAAGTTACTTACCTTCGGAAACGCTTTTTCTGGTGGATACAATAACTACCCGTGGATTCCTCACCTAAAGAATTCTCCCTCGCGCCAGCCCTCGACGGAAATTTCTTCTAGCTCTGCACGTCGACGATGACGTCACAATCGCCCGACTCCACGCGACGCCACATGATGTCATCCAGGCAATAAGAGGCCCTCGTCGACGTGCAGACATCAGTTTTCACCATTTTTACGTGCCATAGAGGCGAACAGGTTAAACCTAAAGAGTACACATTCATCCAGAGTAGATGAAAATAAAACATTTAATATAAAACTCAACAAAAGTCACAGATATGGCTGCTCAAACCGAGATAGAAGAATAAGTTACTTACCTTCGGTAGCGCTTTTTCTGGTGGATACAGTTACTACCTGTGGATTCCTCACCAAAAGAATTCTCCCCTCGCGCCAGCCTCGACGGAAATTTCTTCTAGCTCTGCACGTCGACGATGACGTCACAATCGCCCGACTCCACGCGATGCCACATGACGTCATCCAGGCAATAAGAAGCCCTCGTCGACGCGCAGACGTCAGTTATCACCATTTTTTTGTACATGCCATAGAGGCGAACAGGTTAAACCTAAAGAGTACACATTCATCCAGAATAGATGAAAATAAAAATATTTAATATAAAATTCAATAAAAACCACAGTTACGAATGCTCAATCCGGGACAGAAATAAATATATATCTATATGTACAATTCCAGTCCAAAATGTCCTTTTCACTATTTTAACTTGCAAAGGAAAAGTATATACAATGAAAACAACCATAAGCATGTGAAAGCTATATACATATATATACAAGTCCAAGGATGCGCACCCAAAGAGATCTTGGCTTGACCAGTCAGGCAACGGGGAGGTGGGTGGGACCGTAAGGAATCCACAGGTAGTAACTGTATCCACCAGAAAAAGCGCTACCGAAGGTAAGTAACTTATTCTTCTGATGAATACACCTACCTGTGGATTCCTCACCAAAAGAATTGAGTCCCCAAGCAGTATAACCTCCGGTGGTGGGTGCCCGAATGGTCAAACCAAGAAATCTTGCAGCACCGAGCGAGCAAAATGGCCATCCCTCCTGACCTCAGAGTCCAAACAGTAATGCTTGGCAAAAGTATGGAGGGTGCCCAGGTCGCTGCCCTGCAGATGTCAGCCACAGGAACACCTCTAGCCAAAGCTGATGAAGCTGCCTTGGCCCTGGTGGAATGGGCACGAAGCCCCTCAGGTGGGTCTCTCTTCGCCAAAGAATAGCAGATCTTAATACATAGAATGACCCACCTGGATAGCGTTCTCTTGTGGACCGCTCTACCTTTCCTCTTCCCTACGTATCCAACGAAGAGCTGTTCATCCTGTCTGAACTCCTTGGTCCTGGCGACGTAGAAGCTCAGTGCTCTTCGCGGATCCATCCGATGGAGCCTCTCCTCCTCCTTGGATGGGTGAGGGTGGAGGGTAAAAGGAAGAGAGAGTAATTGACTGCCCCAGGTGAAAGGGTGTAACAACCTTCGGTAGGAAAGCCGCCTTGGTCCTCAACACCATTTTGTCCTTGAAGAAGGAAAGGAATGGGGTTTCTACAGTTAGAGCCTGAAGCTCACTAACCCTTCTGGCAGATGTTATGGCCACCAGGAAAACAGTTTTTAATACCAGGTACCATAAAGAACAAGAATGCATTGGTTTGAACGGAGCCCCAATAAGAAAAGTTAAGACTAAGTTAAGGTCCCACTGAGGCATAACGAATGGCGTGGATGGATACCTATTAGTGAGCCCCTTTAGAAACTTTAAAACAATTGGTGATTTAAAGAAGGACGGCTGATCAGGAAGGCACAGAAAAGCAGATAGTGCTGACAGATAACCCTTAACAGTGGCAATTGCGAAACCTTTCTGTGCCAGATGGAGTACAAATGACAAAATGCCAGACAAACCAGCTTTTAAAGGATCTAAACTAGTCTCTCCACACCAGCTTGAAAATTTAGCCCAACGATTAGCATAGATTGACTTGGTGGAGTGTTGCCTGGCCGATAAAATAACTTCCACCACATCTGGAGGGAGAGAAAGAACTCAGGATGCCCCGTTCAATCTCCAGGCATGAAGGTGCAGGCTCTGGAGGTGGGGGTGTAAAACCTGCCCCTGCGACTGCGAGAGGAGGTCTGCCCTGAGAGGGAGACGGAGCGGAGGGCACAGTGAGAGTTGGAGAAGGTCCGTGTACCATACCCTCCTTGGCCAATCCGGAGCTATTAAGATGACTTGGGCCCGGTCTTGGCGTATTTTCCTCAATACTCGAGGAATCAAGGGTATGGGGGGAAACGCGTAAAGCAACTGGTTGCACCAGGTCCTCTGAAACGCATCCACCAATGCTCCCTGTACCGGATACTGGAGGCTGCAGAATAACGGGCAGTGCGCGTTTTCCCGGGTGGCAAACAGATCTATCCGAGGAAACCCCCACATCTGGAAGATTAGATGGACTTGATCTGGATGGAGACGCCACTCGTGATCGGCCGAGAAATGGTGACCGAGACCGTCCGCACGTACGTTCAAGACTCCGGCCAGATGATTTGCTACCAAGCAAATCTGATGGTCCTTTGCCCAGGACCATAGCAGAAAAGCTTCTCTGCAGAGAAGGTACGACCCTACCCCTCCCTGTTTGTTTATATACCACATCGCGGTAGTATGGTCCGTCAGGACCTGAACCGACTGACCACGAAGGGATGGGAGGAAGGCCCTGAGAGCCAGACGTACAGCCCGTAACTCCAACAGATTGATATGAAACATCTGTTCCACTGGAGACCAAAGCCCTTTGATCTCCATGTCCCCCAGATGAGTTCCCCACCCTAGAGTGGAAGCATCCGGTATTACTGTGGCCACTGGTGGAGCTTGCGAGAACGGCCTTCCTCGTGAAAGATTGCCGCCCGCAATCCACCACTTCAAATCTGTGGAAGCATCTCTGGAGATCCTCACCAAGCCTTCAAGATCTCCTTTGTGTTGAGACCACTGCCTTCGGAGACACCACTGAAGAGCCCTCATGTGCCAGCGAGCATGCGTGACCAACAGTATGCAGGAGGCAAACAGACCGAGCAGACGTGGGACCTTGAGGACTGGAATGACCGCTCCACTTTGAAACATTAAAACCAACGCCTGAATGTCTTGAATCCGCTGAGGCTGAGGAAAGGCTTGATTCAATGTTGTATCCAGTACTGCCCCTATGAACAGGAGGCGCTGAGAGGGCTCTAGGTGAGATTTGGGCACGTTCACCGAAAAGCCCAGGTTGAACAACAACTGGGTTGTCGACTGCAGGTGATGCAACACGAGCTCCGGAGACCTGGCTTTGATCAACCAGTCGTCTAGATAAGGAAATACTGCTATCCCCTTCCTTCTGAGCTCTGCCGCAACCACCGACATCACCTTCGTGAAGACTCGAGGTGCTGAAGTAAGACCAAACGGGAGGACCGCAAACTGATAGTGCTGCAACCCCACCACAAACCGGAGGTACTTCCTGTGCGACTTGAGTATCGGGATATGAAAGTAAGCATCCTGCAAGTCGACAGACTCCATCCAGTCTCCCTTGTTCACCGCCAAAAGCACCTGAGCTAGGGTCAGCATCTTGAACTTTTCCTGTCTGAGGAACCAATTCAAGATCCTTAGGTCCAGGATTGATCTCAACCGACCATCCTTCTTGGGAATCAGGAAGTACCTTGAGTAACAACCTTGACCCCTTTCCTGCTTGGGACCAACTCCACCGCACCCTTTGAAAGGAGGACTTGAACCTCCTGTTCTAACAACAGGAGGTGTTCTTCTGAACAATAAGATGGACGGGGCTGGATGGGGGGCGGAAACTCCCGAAAGGGAAGGGTATAGCCCTTTCTCACAATGCTGGTAATCCATGAGTCTGAAGTTATGACCTCCCACTTGTGGAGAAAATTCAGTAACCTCCCCCCTACAGGAGTGGAGTGAGTGGGAATTGGTGGAAGCCTAAGGCTGCTTTCCCTACTGCACCCCTCCAGAGGAAGAGGAAGAGGCAGAGTGCTGCTGAGTGGCTCCCCTGGTACGGACCCTACCCCTCCCTCTGAAAGATCTATAGGAAAGAGCAGAGGTGGGTTGCTGGAATTTCCCTCGAAAGGAGGAGGAGGAGGAACCACGACCAAATCCTCGAAACCTCCTAAAAAATCTGGAGGAAGTAGAAGAAGTGGCTTGCAAGCCCAGCAACTTGGCCATGGCCCTACTCTCTTTGAACCTTTCTAAGGCCGAATCCGCCTTGGCACCAAACAGCTTGTCACCATCAAAAGGAAGGTCCAGTAGGGTCGACTGCACATCAGAGGAAAATCCTGAGTTACGAAGCCAGGCCTGCCTCCTCGTAACTACAGCAGTGCCCATTGCCCTAGCAACCGAGTCAGTTGTATCCAACCCAGATTGGATAACCTGAGTTGCAGCTGCCTGAGCATCAGATACCAGGCTTAATAATTCCTGAGGAACCTCTGTGTGCGTTGATTTAATCTCGTCCATCAGGGCATAAATGTATCTTCCTAAAATGCATGTAGCATTGGTGGACTTTAACGCCATGCTACATGATGAGAACACCTTTTTGGATGACATGTCCATCTTCTTGGAGTCTCTATCCGAGGGTACAACTGGAAAGGGCCCAGGAGCAGACCTTGCTGAGCAGGAAGCCTGGACCACCAAGCTTTCAGGTGTTGGATGCCTGGTAAGAAAACCTGGGTCAGCTGGTGCAACCCGATACCTCCTAGCCACAGATCTATTGACGGCTGAAGAAGACACCGGCTTCTTCCAGACTTCCATTATGGGGTCCAGTAGCGCTTCATTGAATGGCAAAAGTGGCTCTGCTGATGTATAGGCAGGGTGCAACACTTCTGTCAATAAGTTCTGCTTAGCTTCAGTCACTGGCAAAGGGAGGTCCAGGAAGCCAGCTGCCTTCCTGATAACAGAATGAAAAGTGGCCGCCTCCTCTGTGTACTCCCCAGGTGATGACAAGTCCCATTCTGGGGAGGTATCTAGGCCACTAGCAGTGTCAAGTCCATGGAGACCCTCACTAGAATCCTCGATCTCCCCTTCCTCCAAGGCTTGTCTCTGGTATTCCTGTTCTTCAAGAAGGCGGAGAGCAAGCCTCCTCAAGTGTAGCCTCTTCTCTATCCTCGGCGGCGACATGGCGTCAGCAGACATTTAAGAATGACGCTGATTGTCGGATCCGTCAGACGCCGGGTTTTCAGGCACCATAGTTGTCTTCGGCGCCGAACGAGGAGCCGGAAGGTGAGAAGACTGTCCCGGCGTCGGAGGAGGTCTAGACGGCGTCACGAGCTGAAAAATCGAAGCCACAGGAGCCGAAGCCTCAGGAGCCGAAGCCACTGGAGCCGATACCGGCGCCTAGCCCACGTTCCTCAGGGGGAGAAAGGGCATAAAGGGTGCCGGTCGAAGTGGAGCCGGGGCACCCATGTTGAAGGCCAAAGGGCCCGAAGGACCAGCCGGTCCACCACCTGGAGCCATCTGTTGGAAGATGGAAAACTTCGCATTCAGGAATGCGGTACTGTCAGCTCCAGGGGCCGGGAAAGCCAGGTACTGGGGTGCCTGGTTCGAAGGCGACACAGACGCCGGTTTCAACGTCTGCAAAGACGGAGAAAACATCTGAGGCTGCGGAACCTCGAACACTGAAGGAGGATGGCCCGATGACATGGGCGAAGTCGGTGAAGCCGGAGATGGTAACGGCGTCGTCGGCTGGGGAGTGACAGTGGGACTGACTTCCCAAGTCTTCCGACGTCGAGCTGATGGAGACCTCGACCGAGACCTCTCCCTACTCGACCGGCGCCGTGAATCTCGACGACGACGGGAGTCCAGATGACGCCGATGAGACTTTGGTGACGACTTTCGATGGTGTTTCTTCTCCTTCTTTTTCGACTTCGCAAGAAAAAGCTTGGCCTCACGCTCTTTCAAGGCCTTAGGATTCATATGTTGACAAGAATCGCACTTATCAACATCATGGTCGGACCTAAGACACCACAAGCAGTCAGAATGTGGGTCCGTTACCGACATTTTGCCACCACACTCACGCAGGGCTTGAATCCTGACTTCCTTTGCGACATTGTAATCTCGCAAAGTAAAAATTGCCAAAAAACAAACTGTAACTGTCGATACAGCAACAGTAGCTCCCTCGAAGATAACCGTTTCGAATGGCACGGAAAAAAGGGAACTGACGTCGGCGAGGACCTCTTATTGCCTGTATGACGTCAGACGGCGTCGCGTGGGCAGTTGTGACGTCCTCGTCGACGTGCAGAAGCTAGGAAGAAGATTTCTGTTGAGAGCTGGCGCAATGGGAGTATTCATTAGGTGAAGAATTCACAGGCAGTGTATCCATCAGAAATGAGGTCTGAAGGGGTCAGTCAAACAAAGAAGAATACATAAAGTGATGTAATACCACCAAGAGATCCATTCAGACAGAAGGAAATAAAGGAAGTGATCCAGTGCGTTATAAGGTCCATGCAGAGCACGGAGAGTGACAAATGAAGGCAATGCTTAAGTACAGTAAATGAGATCAGATAGGATAAATGAATAATGTCTCTCTGGAATTCTATATACAATGAAAGCTTGGCAGGCATGACTGTCCTGTCTGTCATGTGACTGTAGA
The DNA here is from genome assembly GCF_031143425.1 of Pleurodeles waltl. Lineage (NCBI taxonomy): Eukaryota > Metazoa > Chordata > Amphibia > Caudata > Salamandridae > Pleurodeles > Pleurodeles waltl. The sequence goes on along the minus strand of NC_090449.1, from coordinate 254,134,299 downwards.
GGCAGGCCTTCATGTTGGCGGTTTGATGCTTCTAGGCAACAAAAAAAAAATCCTACCTTACAACTAGCCAAACATATTAACACTTGAAGTAGGATGTAATTCTGTTGGCACACAGTGGCGAGCAGGCGATATGCAGGTGAGAAGTTCAATGGGAAGTTGAACTAGTGGGAAGTTTACTAGGAAGCTGTACTAGAAGCATTGGGAAAATATAATGCTGACAATTGTAGAAAAAGAAACATAACTACTTTTAATACAGAAATGCAGATGTCTAACAGCTACTGTAAGGTGAAATGGATGTATGTCTTTAAATTATACATGGTCATGTGCTGAAACTTCCTGGGATGAAACAAAGGCAAAATATCACATGAAGTACACTTCTTTCCCTCTTATGTTTTAGGTGAAATTAAACAAATCTAACTGACAACGGTCAAGAAGCAAAATGGGCATATAAATTCAAAACAGAAGAAATCTTCAAGGGGGGGGGGAATATATATATATATATATACACATTTTTTTTTCCAGCACATCACATACATACCTTATCATTCATGTCACTATCTTCGCAATCTATGTGGTTGTGCAATGGCTCCTCCATGTTACTCAAGGTGCTTGTCTGATGGAGACGTCTAAAGCCAAAGAAAAAAGGGCATCAAAGAAGCATAGCCTGAAAACAACTTAAACATGCAAAAGTATCTGCCTCAGTAGTATCCTGTCATCTTTGTGGTAGGCTCAAGGGGAGGCCTTTTTACCATATAGACCCTGCACCATGTTGGAGTTCTTGGGTTAATGTCATTCAGTTGCTGATCGAGGCTGCAGGACACACCAAGTCTACTGCTTAAGTGCTGCAAATGCAAAAGAAATGAGCCAGTACAGCAGATTTCTCATCCTCCCCACATTTACTATTAACTACAATAACAGTATGAAGATAACACGTTTAAATAGGCACATAAACTCGATGAGGCTAGCCAACACTGTACAAAAATTGGTTAGTAGATTTACCCAGCTTAGTGGTAATTATTTTATCTACCTTACAAAGATGAAAGGCTATGTCAAGATTGCAACAAATAACTGTCAGACCCCCTTCTGTGCCCCAACAGTAGTGATTGGAGGGGTGAGCAACTGGAGTACATTTTAACATGGTTTGATCAAGAACAACTCTCCTTGTACTTGACTCTTATGGGGACTAGGGCAAGCAGTCCAAGGTCCTTAGGCAGATAGTGTGGTTGCTGAAGTGCACAGAACTCAACAAGAAACCAAGAGGCACTATAACTTAAGGTACCACCCAGTGCTTGTCTTTTTTTTTATTTTTATAAAAGAAAGCTCTTTTAGTCAAATAGCAAAACAAAATACTACACAATTCAAATTTGCGAATACAGAGTAATATCACTGTTTATGATTCCCCTTGGGTGCTATACTCCCACTGTTTTCCTCCAGTCTAGGCAAGTCCTTCTCTTTTTTGAACAGCACCCACTCATTCAGCCCCGCCAAAACATGTAAATCTTGGCATCTAACATCCACACTATTCTAGCACTAGGTCTTACACCGTCCTGCCAATGCATCTCAGTAGTGCTCCTTTAATCAACCTTAGTTGGACAAATTGACAGATGAAATTTGAATTTACGGCTTGCAGATTAAACACGGATCTTTGGAGAAAATATCAAACACAAGCATTTATCTGCTTGGATTTTCCTAGTGTCTGCGAAGAGTCCTAGCACTGCCCATGACAATGCAAGGACTAGGACCAACACTGACCTGGAGGGGTGTCCCAAGAGTGCACTCAGTTGATAGTGGATTACTGCCCCTGTCCTGAATATAGCACATAAAGAGATGGTGGCAGCTTACTGTGTTTTCTGAGCTTTCTTTGGGACAGACCTTTTTACCTGTGCTGTTAAGCGTGTGGCCTATCGAACCCTACTGGATAAATTACAACTGTTATATGAAACAGAGAACTGAGCACTGATATCCTGTGTGCATCTTGACTGTAAGTATAGTAAATGTGTAGCATGTGTGGTAGTAAGGTTTCTGTGTGTGGAAGAGTATTGAATCCAGTAGGATCAAGTTTTGATGCCCCTGGTTTGGCATGACAGAAGATGGAAAATTAGGACAGTTTTCCAAGACAGTAAAAGTGGACTGTCTGCATTCCAGTGGATTGAGGGTGGAGATTCAAATACTAAAATGTGGAGGACTGGGACATGTGAACCTCTAGCAATTCTATGAAGACTTAATTAGCAAGGGGCTGCTGAATAATTGTTCCTGAGCACTAATATTTGTTTGGTGTAGGGGTGAGGGGTGGAACGGCGGTTTCTGTTCAAGGTGAGGGGGTTTCTATGTCACACCTGCCCTTTGACTGTTCCCCAGTACTGCTTCATTAGGTCTGACAGCCAGTTGACACAAAAAAAAAAACCATTTAATTGTGCTCATGTTGTAGATGCTCTTGCTTGGGAACAGTCACAGTGCTACCTGCTGTGATAAGCATCATTTTACACAAAAGCTCAGTCTGGAGAGCAGCCTGAGAAGGGCATGTGAAAAGAGAACAAACCAAACCGGTTCTGAAGGTTGAGACAGTGGATTCAAATCCTCTGTCTAGAAAACAAGTGCAAAAGTGGGATCCAAACACTGCACTTTATTCCAGTTCCAAGTTCACCATGGCCAAGGAATGGAGTGTTCCATGATGTGCTGCTGTCTGCCTGATAGCCAGACTTCGAGAACTGAGAGATCACCTGAAGTCTGCAATTTCTGCTTGAGGAGCTGAGGTCCTGCCTCGTGCCTAGAAACCAGTCTTATGAGAGAAGGGAGGAGTCTGCCTGGCACTCACGGAGGGTAGACTGTCCAAGAAAGCCCAGCATGTTCCTGGAGGGAGGAACACTCAGTGAAAGCAGATTGCATGAGAGAATGAAGCCAGGAGTGACTGTTGCTGTGAGTGGGTCTCCCTCTGCATTTCCTGCAGCCTATAGTATCTAAAAGACTATTCAAATTCTACAATCTGTATGCCACACGGTCAGCTGCTGAAGGGCACGATTTGGTGCTACTGGCAATGGTGTGAGAAGCTGCAATTCTGCTGACGGAGAGCTGATCGGCCGAGGGTGGCAGCAACTGGCAGGAACACACAGCTGCTTACTCACTGGTCCAGTGGGGCAGCAAACTGCCTTGCCCTAGAACTTGTCTGAAAGGTGGCCTCACACTCTGAAGACTAACTGTATCTGACATCCCCCCTCGCCAGCTACAGAACCAACACATAAGTACTGAAGACTACCGCCTGCAGTCAGAACAGAGTACCTGAGAGATACTGACTGGAGCGCCTGGACATGACGCTGTTTCTGTCCATATTAATAAAAGGGTCAAATGAGAACTGACCGCACATCTGAAGCTCTGAGAACCTAATCAGTAACTGTGGCCAACTTATGCATCTTCCAAAGACTACTGGATCATATAACCAGTAGGATCACTCAGGTGGGATAACACACTGGAGAGAAAGTGTTGAGAGTGTAGCACCCCGGGGAATCATCTTTGCAATTATTAAATAACGATTGTTTGCAATTCGCTATTTGGTAATCAAACACCCATGTACGATAATGTGCTTTACACTTTCTGCGATTCCCAGTGGGTTGCATATAGACCTACCTCATTAATATTTATGAGGCAGGTCTCGCTTTGCGACCCATTGGGAATCGCTAAAATAACAGGGATGGTGGTCTGATGTGGTCAGCAGACTACCCCGCCTGTGATTACTTTTAAACAAACACATGTTTTATATTTTTTGGGAATGGAGTCTGTTTTCCTTAGAGGAAAACGAGATGCATTTCAAAAACAAAAATGAAAGGTTCTCTTTTCATTTTTTAAGAGTAGGCAGCCTGCTCTTAAAATGTTTTTTTAACAACCATCCAGTTCCTTGGAGACTCCTTCCCATTTGTGAATGGGTTACCCCCTACTTGAAGTAGGCGGTAAAATGCGAATGTTTTGCAACTGCATTTCGGTTGCAAAACATTCACACATACCACTGCGAGTTGGTATTAGGAAGGGACCCTAAACATGCCTGTTCCCAATACTAAATCTCAAACACTATTGGCGATTCAGTAATAGGTTACCGAATCGCAAATAGGGCCTTTGTACATTTCAAAAACCTTTTTCTGGTTACAAACAGCCCGATTGTGTGAATCAGACCGTTTGTGACCCAAAAATAGATTTGTAATTCTGACCCCAAGTTATTGTGCCTTCTGACAACTTGTTGAGTACTGTGCTCCTGTCACTCTCACTACCTGCCTGAGAACTTTGAACTGCTCGCCCTCCCCACACAGAGTGAAGTGTAAAATGGGTTGCACTTGGTCCACCTAGCACTGTCATGACAGGATGGGCACCACTGGCTAACCCCCTCAAACACCACTGTTGGGGCACAGAACGGGATACTACAGCCATCTGCTGCAAACTTGACATAGCCTTTCATCTTTGAAAGGTAGATAAAATGAGTACCACCGAGATAGGTAAAAGTTCTAACCAATTTTAGTACAGTGTAGGCTAGCCCCAATTAATGTATGTGCTCAATAAAAACGTGTTATTTCATATTATTACTTTAGCTAACGGAAAATGAAGGGAGGATGAGAAGTCTGCTCTACTGACACTTTTTGGCATTTGCAGGATTTAAGTAGTAGACTTAGTGTGTCCTGGAGCGTATATCAGCCATTGAATCACATTGACCCTGGAAACATACCAACTCCAACAGAATGCAGTGTCTAAAAGGCAAAAAAAGACTCCCCTTGTGTCTACCAAGTGGAGAGTGATGGAATTATGGGAATAGAGAAAGAAGAAAAGGGAAGGTGGTAGAACAGCAAGGGGAAAAGAACAAGAAATAATAAGTCAGACTTTAAATTAGTAAAACTATCAAAACACCCTTATTACAATCCCTGATTTTTAAACTGTCCTCATTTACACTGAAGGCATCTCTAGCACAGGGAGTTAAGCTATTATACCCAACATCAACTGATGGGGAAACAGCATCAGAAACTAAGTATTTATGCCATAGCCAACAGAAAACGAAACTTCTCCAGTTCCTACTAAGGCAAAAACACGGACAGTTTTACTGTCTTAAACAATCTTCGGAGGCAATACTTATATTAAACATTCTGAAAGTCGTCTCCTTTAGACATGCATTTCAAGTTCCACACCAAGTTTAGATTCTGGGATCCAGATTATCACTTCAGAGAAAAAAGGTCTATATACAAATCTGATATTTTGATTGTAACTGCATCTTCAGCACTAAGGGAGATGCTTAGTTTGATGTGAACAATGGAGCAAATAATTCCTTAATACAGAAGATCCACATTAATAAAAAGAATTGAATAACAGAATAAACAAGAATAAACAAACTGAAGGATGAAGTAGTACTCTGGTGTTATGGTTGCTTTAACAATAACAAAATATGAAATAACCAGTGTATTGTGGCCCTGTATTGGATCCCTTCACTTGAGTGGGTTTTAATATATTAACCTTATAATAATATAATAAGCATCTCAAAAGTAGTTAGCCAAGGATGAAAGTCTCGGCTGGGTACTCAGGCAAGTATTGTTTGTCTGCAAAACAGATTTCCGACCCCACTGCATGGATAGCCCCATTTCACAGTCCTAAACAAAACTAAATGGTCTGTTGTCAAAATATGCCCCTTGAGGAGGAGGTCAGACCTGTACATTAGCTACACCTACTATATACTGAAAGGGCTTTGAGGCACCACAGCATAATTCAAAATACAAATAAAGGTGCATTTGGACTTACCGTGCTACCTTCTTGCTCGATAATCTTTTGTCTGGACTGTGTTGGGAACAAAAATACAGGAAAACAATAAGGAAAGCGATATGAATGAGCTGACATTAACAGGAAATGTATGACTCCGGATATCCTTTGACAACAAGCAGCCACATGCACCCTGTGCATATTATCAGAAGACTGTGCCACATATCAGCCCACACTTAAGTCATGCAAAGCTGGACTTTCACCCTTCACAGAATGTGTGCTCCCACAGTAAAGACATCCATAACATTTTCCTCTCAGGTCAAACCACAGTAAGAAAGTAAGAAATTATGAGATATAATGACAGTACTTGGCTCTGCTTGCCTGGAAGAGCTAATCATACTCTATATGCTCCCTCTTACCACGTAATACAAAAAAAGAGAAACAATCTTCCAAGGTCATCCACGGGTGGTGCATCTGCAAGATTCTTAAGAACACTGCTTCCAAAGTATCTTTACACTTGCAAAAGCCTCTCAGCAAGCGAAGGTACCCTGTGCTTACAGTATACACTGGTTCTTTTCAGTTCTACAGCATTTATAATGTTAAAAATACAAGTTACAAACACAACAAATAAAATAGTAGAACTATGTGCATCATTGGAGACAAAAACAAAAGTTCAGTATCTTTGGTTTGTTATGTTACGGAGGCACAAACAGTAGACATTTTATGGGATGGGTACTGCCATCTCCTAAGTTGTCTAATAGATAGAGATGAAGAACTGGGTGACTGAATGCTTGCTTGAAGAGCTAAAATCATACATTTTCATTCAATATAACGTTCAGAAACTGGGACTTGAACTGATAATCGCTTCCACGATCAAACTGAGGTTAATCATACAATCCACAACTTCAGCAGTGTTTCCAGTGTCTAGAGATCATGAGCCTGCAATATGTGATTTTCTTTCGGGCAATTAGCCTATTAATCAGAAAAGTAGACTTTCCCCGTGCATTCCGTTAACAATACATTACATCTTAAATGTATTATATTGATTTAGAAGGTAGTGTAATTAACGCAATGTTTGGAACAAGTCATCATAACAAATGAAACAGGCTGAGTCTGCTGCGCAGCACTGTTAACCTTGATGCGCTTCATGTTATCTCTTTCATGTTGCATCTATCAGACTACGATGTAAATCAAGATGCAGTAATCAGAATAGAGTAAAATTTCCACAACTGTTTACAAGGTGCTTGAATGTTTTCTCAGTTCTGAAAAGCTCACAAGCAACAATATAGGCCAATTGCTTATTTGAAACAAAATGGCATTTCTATCATACACATCCAAAGCAGAATTCCTCTACATTCTGAAATATAACTGCAGCTCGTCTCCTATAGTCACTCAACTAAGACCCTCCCCTCTACATATAATTAATCAACACCCAACAAGTTTCTAATCCACAATGCCTGCATCTGCATTCCTCCAAGGGCGGTTGACTTTGGGGTACATGCCTTGGAGATGCACCATTGTATATTACCATCCATAAAGGTTCTTGTAGTTTATTTCTTTGTTTTTGACGATGTAGGCCGACCATGCATTTCCATCCCCAGTCGCTCCCACTGTTTATGGGCGACCTGTTTGCCTATAACCCTCTACAACTCCAACATGTGGTAGTTTGTGTATCTGTTAACATTTTGTGTAGTTTGAAAATGGCTCCCTTGGTTCCTAAGCTAGTTCTCCATATGTATTTCAGCTGTTCCATGACAGAGTGATCTTTCCAAGTGTAAAAGCATCACAGTAGCATCTTTCCTTCTTGGATATTATCCCCTTGACGTATACCCCCCTCTTGTCTCTCAATTTAGCAAGGTGTCTATTTTGCCCCGGGACACACATGGCCATTTTATCAAATATAGCGATGATAACTCATCTCTATTCATGAGCCTCATCTGAGACCTAGCTGTCATCAGACTGCAATGGAACTGTGTGGTCAAATAGGTCTTAAATTCTGTTTGCGCTTAAGTGTGCTTCTGTCTCTGTATTTTTAAAGACCCAAGTAGCTCAAGATGAGCCATGCTGGCAATGCATTTTCCCAGATTACTGCTTTAAAAGCTTCACAAACCCCATCCTCTCCCCACGCCCGACCCCCAATACCCTCTCTGTCCCCTTATTCTGGACAAAGTATTCAAATACATTTCTCTAAGCTCCGCTCCAAATACCGTTTTTTGTATTAGGAAGGAGTGCAACCTCCATGCTTTGTTCCCAGCTGCTGCCCTTGAATACAACCTGGATGTGGCCTGAGACAGAGTCTGAACCACTGACAGTGAAAATATTCTTGAGAATTAGTGCATTACTTACTATGATGTAATCTAAACATGAGTGTGAGCAGGGTACGAGTGTTCCTCATCTAACATGTGCATCTTGCTCCAAGTGTTTCCAATTCCCATCTCATTCAGGGCCTATTTAAATTTCTTAAAGAAATCTCCCGCTTGTCCAGGTCACCTAGAGCATCTATCCTTCTGGGCATCCCACGCCAATGTAAAAGTCCCTTGTAATTATAATCTTGCATTTCGCAATTCACGCTTGGAATGTGTCTTATGTGGAGATTGGTGCATAGCTAGTGTCACCAGATGGCTGTACATGGCACCCGTCAAGATCAAATACGGGCTCCCCCCCATCTGCCATCATTTTACTTATTACTAACGGGAAATTTCTTCTAAGAAATCCAGCCATCCTATATTGCTTAGTACTGTCAGAGGAGTGATATGTAGTGGAGAACGCCCTAAGTCTCATCATGGGTTTATCTTTTTTCAGCAGATGAGTTTCCTGAAGATAAAAAATGTCAGGTTGATTAGTTCGCTGACATTTGTAAATTGCTCCTCTTTTGATTGCACTGTTCAAGTGTTAAATTGGGTTTCTTACTGGCTAGGTTATGCACCAAAGCCAGGCAGAACCCACCACTCTAGTGAGGGCAAGTAAGTTACACATTTAAGATAACCTGTGCTCACACTCTGGTAGCTTTGCTCAGAGCAGTCAGGCTTATCTCCAGAGGTCATGCGTAAAGCGTTTGCGCAACACCCCCACACAAGTGACAAAATAAATACACCACAAAAGGGACTTTACACAGTATTATATAAAATTAGATTTCTACATTGTATATATTCCAAATGACATCATTCCATAACACTGCGCATGGTATCTCATCACTGAAATAACATTCTTTATCCCTCACAAATGACATACATCATAAATACTGTGCATAAAAAGAAGTACTTGCTATACTGACATTGTGTAAGTGTTGTGAGATAAAACTTGTTATCCTTCACAAATGACCTACTTCATAAACACTTTGCTTAATATGCAGTACTCATTATACTGAGATCGTAGAGGTATTCAGAACTACTTACCCTAAATTATCAGGGCATGAAATGTGGTAGTTAGGTTAGGGGCGTAACACAAAAACCACCAAAACGTCACTGTGGTACACAAATCCCCCACATATCCCCATACGCTCCTCCGACCCAGGAAATCCCCGTGGTGGGGTAACCCTTGTACCTCTACTAATTTGCAATGAGCGTACTAGGTGGGAAGCGTAGGCTGCAGGAACTCCAGGAAGCCTATTATAGGTTATATGGAATTGTCATTGGGTAGTTTCCTAGATCCACAAAGCGGCGGGCACAGTCTAGGACTCATGCCGTGAAATCACCAATGCGGCAAACCAGGGCCCTGAGGTGTGTGCAAACACGAGAGGGGGGGGCACACATACCACTGAATTCCACAGAGCAACCTGACATGAGAAAAAGTGCTGGGATGCAGCCACGTGCAGTATGGCTGTTTTCACACCTCTTCTCACTCCGTCATGCTGCCTTCTTACTTGTAGAAGTGATAGCCCAATTCCAATGGTGTGGGGTGCAACAGCAGTCAGAGTGGGGCTCAGCACAGAGTGTGTCATGGCAGGGAAAGCTATACGCATTCAGGGATCGCCACAGAAAGTTAAACACTTGCCAAGTGCCAGAGGAGGCGCATGCCATGCACTTTGTAGCCAGGTACGGGGAAGATGAGTTCTTTGTGCAATTCAGCAGTCCTTCTGACAGAGGTTCCATCACAGTTCCAAAAGTGCTCTCAAACTCATGGGATGAAAGCCCCTATACTTATATTCCAAAAATGCTTTTGTCTAGAGGGTAACTTCAAAAGAACCTTTTCAAGTGAAGCACAACACCCTTTCGCCCCAGCCTTGTCTCCAGACCAGTAAGTCACCCCTAAGGTATGCCCTTGCAGTGCTCGGTGCACATGTAAGCACTTCCAAACCTTCTCTCAGGAAGGGTTTAATTGGACATAATGGTATGATGATTTGAGCCCTTTCATTTGGTATTATAGGGGGGGTCTCTCCTCTTTCCCCAGTCTCTAGGAGGGGTTGGCAGCCAGGGTCCCGAGCCACCGCTGCACTCGTTACGGATCCTGGTTCTTCTCCCCTACCCATCAGGATGGATTTATGATCCTATTAACTTTCCAGGGCAGCCCCTGTCCCGATCCCACCTCATTAGTTCAGCATCGGCCTTTCTCACCGACTACCACAGGCATCACAGGCCATCCTCCCCAGGTCAGGGGTACACCTCAGCGCATATGCCAGAATGCCCAGTCCCTTTTGGTAGCCATGTCTCCTCTGCCACAGCAGGTTGCAGACCAAAATCTAGTGAACTACTTTGGCCTCACTAGTAGTGCTCTTTCAGTAACAGACACAGCACGTATATGCCAATCACCATTTTGTAAGGTCAGTCTTGTGTGCCCCATCTCTGCTTACCTACCAGAGTCAATTTCTTTGTTCCTATTTAGCCCGCATTTCAGTCCAGAGACTTTTGTAATTCACCTTCTCACTGGAGACGCTTTCTTTTTTTGTCAACAGGGCTGGATTCGCTAACTTGTTTCATTGCAGGCAGGGAGAACACAAAGAGCACCCTCATTTGGCATTTTTAAGACTATAGACAAAGTGTCATATCTGATTTGTATTTAATAAGCATGTGCATAACATAAGAACAAAATCACGACTCTTGGCTTACATCATAATGCCTATTGAACACAAACAATTGGAAAAAACAATCAGACAATCAAATAAATGTTGGTTAACCTTTAAACAAATCTGCAAATATCTCTTATATACTTACTGTCAAGGAAACCATAGCTACACCATACAACACAGAAGAACACAAGACAACACTGATGCCATGTCACAGACAATGGGGAAACATGCAAATAGTGAAGCCACGTAACATTTAGCAGTGACACATGCTGGTGCTTGAACCACGTGATAAACACATGCTATAATTTGACATATGATAAAGAAGGAAATGCATGCTGACACCGAAGCCACACACACAACCGTGCGTTACCTATTCATTTCGAGATCATTCAGACGGGCAGAGAGATCCTCAAGACGGTTGACCTGTTTGTGGCACTGGCTACAGTAAAACTCAAATGCCTCATCTGTGATAATGCTGTGAAGTTTCGCCGCAAGTGGCTGGATGCTAAAGAAAGCATAAGCATCATTGCTCAACATATATGATAAGAACCAAGACTGGCAGCTTTGGGGCAATAAAATGCATTACGTGGAGGATGGGATGATACTCAATGAAAATGATGTGAATAGAATGGTTTTTTAAGTGCAAATGCCTTTAAATGTTATGTTCACATTGTATGTAAGTGTGATACCAACTAGTCCTCAAAAGGAGACCTTGTGGATGCAGTTTAAATGTTATTACCTCAATCACACAAACTTGAACTAAGAAGATGCTCAAACCACACAACTCACACAGTCCCACCACATGTCACATGATATTGACTTCCCTCACATAGGGGGTCATTTCAACCCTGGCGGTACAGGACCGCCAGGGCTGAAATGGCGGAAGCACCACCAACAGGCTGGCGGTGCTTCCAGGGTCATTACGCCGCGGTCGCACCGCCGGGGCCGGCGGTTTCCCGCCACAATGGCCCCGGCGGTAGTAATCTGCCAGGGCAGTGCTGCCACTGGCATGGGCAGTGCAGGGGGCCCCTGACAGGGTCCCATGCGGCTTTTCACTGTCTGCTATGCAGACAGTGAAAAGCGCGACGGGTGCAACTGCACCCGTCGCACGGCCGCAACACCGCTGGCTCCATTTGGAGCCGGCTCCCATGTTGCTGCCCAGCGGGGATGTAGAACTGGGGACTGCGGGAGTGCGGCCGCATTGCCGGTCGCCAATGTTGTAATGAGGCCCATAGTCTCCTAGTGAAGAACCAACACCACACAGTGGGGGGCAAAGTTCAGTGGCGATCCCTTCACTGACAGGGTCTCCAGCTTGTGGAAGGAGGGTTTGCTCATAAGATGGCCATTTAGGGTTTTGCAATCTCTATAGGACGTTGGCAGCAGCCTCACAAACATTCTTCTGGGGGGCAGTGGGTTAGTAGAAGCCTCTACACAAGGCAACACCCCCTCTCCGTAGCGCGCCCCCTTAAAGACCCTCACACAACTGAAACAGTAAGGGGCTAGAGGCCCTTCCCCTTAATAGACCCGACACCCTCTTCTCACACAATATAAATATTTTGTGAGTGCTGCTCAGTATCTCTAATATGATCACAGCATGTCTTCCTTATTTCGGATTAAAAACACCATCCATAAAAGAGAAATCCATACACAGTCAATAAAACAACCCAATCAATGAAACAATCTTAAACACAATTAGAAAAATACACCTTACTATCAATAAATACGTTTCAAATACCTCTAATAAAACATAAATCAAAAATACAATTTTCAAATAAAATTCTCATTATCTTCCTGACGTTTTAAAACCAAGATACTTTATCCAACAACAGCACCATAATATCTTTTTTTTTTTTTTTTTTACTCTAACTGCCCGAGCCAGTAACTTAGCCACCTGAATATAAACAATGGAAGACTGTAACATTTACAAGTAAATTAATGCAGGTTTGCTTATAAAAACCTTTCCCTCTTAAGTGGGGGACTAAATAAAGCTGTTGTAAAGAGGAAAAGTGGCCACAAAAAAATTATAAAGTGTATGGTATGCTGGGTAGAGAAGTCATCACAAGAGCAAGGAGTGTGGTCATCCCCATTATATCCTATCAGGGGGAAGCTAAAAGCCAACGTAACAAATTAAATCTAAAACGTGTTAATAAAAAGCGCTGGTATGCTGAAATCACAGTACCAAGATAAGGCTCCAACCCAAGTTCAGTTTGAATAAGTATGTAAGCCCTAACAGAGGTTTTGTGTAACTCTCTAGCCTCTCTCTTGGATTTTGCCAGTGACAAACTGTTGCTTAATCCAGAGTAACTATTTTTTTCAATTCAGACAGGGGTAGCAAAAAACTGGGGCAACCTAGCTTTTCGAACATCCTTTTAACATAAATTAGCCACGGAATCTTGGAGACTTTATCTAATGCAAGACAATCCGTGATTATGACCTGATTTAGTACTATCTCTGGATTAGACCATAGCTTAAGACAACATGCTACCGGGGCTAGGGCCAAATTATCAACTACATACCCCAAACCTAATTCCTCATGGACAGCGAAAGTGGATCCTGACCGAGGAAGAACAAGCAATCTTCTGACAAACACATTCTCAACCTAATGAATCTCCCCACAATCTCAACGCCCCCAGAGACCACAACCACATGATGATATTGCTAAAAATTTGGCAGAATAAACTTTCAATAATGCTGGGACAGGCCTGGCCCCTAACCGTGAGACAAAATCAAAAAGTGAAGCCACGGCCCTAGCCATAGCATTCCTCCTCGCCTTCAATTGTGTGCCCCATGTTCCATTTTCTTCAAATATAACCGCTAAATAAGGGAAAACTTTGACTCTCTACAATTCCGGCCCCTCTCCAAAAATGTTCTTACTCTGCCTTGTGCCAGGCCCAATGGTCAAAACATGGGACTAAGAATAGTTAATATGTCAAGCGATGCCATAAACTTGCCAAAAGAATCAAGAAGATGTTGGAGACCCAATGAAGTTGTGGCCAAAAGCACAGTGTCATCAGCATAAACCAATGCTGGTATCAGCCTCGAACTCACCCGCACATCATTAGAGGCATAGCTTAAAACTAGATACAAATTATTGATATATAAAGTAAACAATAATGGCACCAAGATACAGCCTTGCCTTACCCCATTGTCAACATTAATCGGAGCTGTCAAGGACCCCTCAGAATTAAATCTTACCCTTGCCATGAGATTCAGATGGAGATTATGCAAGAAGTCCACAAGCTAAGGGTCCAGGCCCTTATCAATAAACAGAGACAAATTATGTGCCTATTCACGTGGTAAAATGCAGAAGAACGGTCCATAATGGCCAAATATAGACAGTAATGTTTGGTAACAGATTATTTTCCAATTAAAAGATGCAAATTTAAGCATTGATCCACTGTCCCCCTGCCAAATACCATACTGAAAATATGAAATGACTTTCCTTTCTTCTAGCCAAAAGGACATTCTAGGCAAAATGACCCTTCCCAAAATCTTTATAGACAAGTCAATTAATAAGATGGGTCTATAGCACTTTGGGTCAGGTCTATCTTCTTTTCTGAACACCAGGATGATAACAGAACCTAACCATGAACTAGGAGGGTCCACATGCCAAGCTGCACTGAAAACATGGGCAAGAATCTTTGTCCATAACCCCACATGGTGACAGAATAATTCTGCTGGCACCCCCTTTGGACCATTGGCCTTATTTTTTGACATAGCATCAACTCCCTTCTCCAACTCCTCCTCAGTAAACCTTATAAAAACTCACCCCTTGCCCTGACCAAATCGCACTTGGATCATACACCTCGCCTGGTTCCCATATACCCCAGTAAAGTGTTTTACCCACTCAGCTGCCGGGATAAAACAATCAATTGACTGATTCAGCTCTCTGGAAAAAAGGGATTTGACAAATCATCCTAAGCCTCCTCCCTGATCTCCTGTTTTCGCGCTTGGGTAGCAAGTTTATAGACCTTCTTGGCCTATGCAATGTCCGCCCTGTTTCTTGGAACTCTTTTCAGTACTGCTTTCGAATTCTGAAGTGCCACTGAGCACTCAGAATTAAACCACCTTTCCCTAGACATATATGGGTGGCTCTTATTTACCCTAAGCTGACCATCAATCTTTTTACAAATCCTATCAAAGGACTGCATAACCACTCCATCCTCCTCTAGGGCACTTAGACAAAGACCAATGCCAGGTTCCCACAGACCCAAAAGAGTTTCTAAAAAAGCCTCAGATGATCCGTCACTCCATTTTATTCTCCGGTCCTGATCCTGTGATGAAATATCCTTATTCAGGGGACCTTGCTCCACTGACCCATGCTGCCAAGGACCCCAATCAATCAGACAGACCTAATGATTATGACCTCTAAAGGGTGACCAAAAGATATCAAATCTATGAATAAACATAAGGAGAGTGACAAACAAAAACATAATCAATAATAGTATTAGAACCACAGCCCTTGAAGGTAGGGGCAGAGAACCCTTCGGGGCTCACCAAAACTTGACTCAAATAAAAATCTGGCAAAACCTCTTCAAGCTAAATGCCTTCAGGGGGATGTTCAAAATGGGGTCCTCCCTCAATAACTCCCTCTTCAACATATTTGTTTAAGTGGCAGTTAAGGGGACAAGGGTGCAAGTTGAAATCTACCACGAGAATCAGTGAATGTGGGCCTTGATGATTTAACCAAATGGACCGAAGTGCTGCATCTAATGAGGCTAAATGTTCACTAGCTGAGGTCCGCTCAAAGGAGTTGTACAAATTAAGCAAATAAACGCTTGGGCCGCACTCCAAAACTAATCTTACTACCAACAAAGTCCAAGATTGAAGTACAACACGGAGAGAAGAACATTTTAAACCAAGAGTAACCAAAATTAGTAGTCCACCCCACCTTGCTCTGCCCATCTGAGACGATACAGCTGGAACCAAAAATGTATTATACCCATCAAGGAAACAATTTGCCTCACTTTCTAAGGCCTCCTAGAATCCCACAATGTCATACCCCTTAATTGCTCTCTACCATGCTTCATCCTTTCTCTTATTCCCCAGCCTGCTATATTCAAGCAACAAATTTTAACCATCATTGAATGGTCACACTGGGGGGCTGTTGAAATTACCTATTGCTCCTTAAGAGCACCACTGTCTCGAATTTGTCAGTCCTATCCTTCTAACCCCTCATCTGTTGAAATCTATTCATGGTTTCCAGAGGTGAAGGCGACCACCCGATACTGAGAGGCACTGCCTCCTTGGAGTAGGGAAGTAACCATTCATCCTACTCAATACAGAGCCTCAGTCCAGAGAGTAAAATTAATCTAAGGGAAAGACTATAATCTCAGACCTCACCCCTCCCTCAGAAAAGGAGCTAGAGAACAACTGCACGCAACATTCGGTTCATTAAAATTTAGAACACAACCCCCCTTAAACAGATTCCTTCCCGCCCGATCCATCCCACTCTTCTAGTCATGAGAATCTTGTCACAGTCCCAAGCAGGCATGCCCCCCTCCGTGAGCACCAGTGCCTGAATTCCGAATTAAGACCCCCATCAACTCTCACCCCCAGCCTTCAACGATGGAACATTTGCCAGGATTGCTATAAAAGGGGTAGCAGCCGGTGGGAGATACAGCCTCGAAAAGGGTGCCCATCTTGAGTAATTCGATGACCTGGGTGAAGGTCCATCCCCCAACCTTGATCATTAATGCCCCTGGTTACCAGGGGAGCTTCCGGTGAAAACAAGTCCACAGGGAGATCCTGTCCCATTGGTGCCAGACTACCAGAGCCGCCAGCCCCTGGGCCAGATCACTCTCCATTCCCAGCCTCAGTTAGCAACAGAGGGTAGTTATCAGATGGAATAACAGGTCACCCACTCTTACCCTGCAATCCACCCAAAGCAGGGCAATCTTGAGATTTACCTGGGACCAAAGCCAGGGGGACCACAATTAACAGCCTCCCCAAAGTATTAGCACCCTGACACCTTGCTTTCGGGGGCCTTCGGACACCTACAGTCCAAGCGAGACTCGATTTTAGCCAGGCGATCTCTGATGGGAGTTAAACAGGATTCCAAAATTAGTTCTAATCATTTAGTGATAGACTCCTTGTCAAACCCCTCCTCCTCCAAAGAGCCCACAATCTCCGTCTGCTCCCCTGCAGGTACACTCTGCACCTTTAATCCACCTTCATGCGGACCTTGCCTGTTCGTTTTGGTAACCGGCTCTCCTGGTGACACAGGACACCCTTCATCTGCCCCCCCCCCCCCCACCTTCTAGCTCCTCCTGGGGGCACTGATCTGTCCAAAAGATGGAGTCATCTCTGCCCTCTCCCCTCCTCTAGCCCCTCAGCAGAGTCCAAAGCTGGCCCTTCATAGTGTTCTTCTTCCATCTGCAAAGCTACCTGGTTCATTGACAGTTTGATCAATTTCAGTAGACACTACCCCGATAACTCACTCCAGCATGGTGTCAATGCTGGTGTTACGGGGAACAGCTCCACTACCAGCCATTTTGCGCTTCTCCATTACCCAATAAGCAACAGGCACACATCAAGATCTTTAAAACTAAACCAAGGTAGGGGGCCCAGCCTCCTCTGGGCTGTGAAGGGCGCAGACGGGCCTGCTCTTGGCCCGGGCATGCCCCCAGGAAAATCCTGCTGTGCAGGAGAGCTGCACTGGTTATAACCCATCACCTCCTGGCATGAAGATGGGAGCGAGCGGAGTCTGCAATGCAGCCTGGTGACGGCGGGGAGGAAGGCCTTGAGTGCTAAACGTGTCGCCCGCAATTCCAACAGATTGATATGAAACATCTGCTCCACTGGAGACCAATGACCTTTGATCTCCAGGTCCCCCAGATGAGCTCCCCACCCTAGAGTGGAAGCATCCGTTATCACCGTGGTCACTGGAGGTGGCATTGAAAACGACCTTCGTTGGGGAAGGTTGCCGTCCACAGCCCTCCATCATAGATCCACTGCAGCGTCGCTGGAGATCTTTATTGATTCCTCAAGATCCTCTCTGTGTTGAAACCACTGCCTGCGGAGGCACCACTGAAGAGCCCTCATATGCCAGTGTGCATGAGTGACCAACAGAATGCAAGAAGCAAACAGACCGAGCAGATGAAGGACCTTGTGGACTGGAACGACCGCTCCACTTTGAAACACTGGAATCAACGCCTGAATGTCCTCAATCCGCTGAGGCAGAAGAAAGGCCCGACTCAATGTTGTGTCCAGTACTGCTCCTTTGAACAGGAGGAGTTGAGAGGGCTCCAGGTGAGATTTGGGCACATTTACCGAAAAGCCCAGGTCGAACAACAACTGGGTTGTCATCCCCAGGTGATGCAGCATGAGCTCTGGAGACTTGGCTTTGATCAACCAATCGTCCAGGTAAGGGAATACTGCTATTGCCTCCCTTCTGAGACTTGCTGCAACCACCGCCATCACCTTCGTGAAGACTAGAGGTGCAGAAGTAAGACCAAAAGGAAGGAATGCAAACTGGTAGTGTCGCGACCCCACCACAAACCGGAGATACTTCCTGTGCGACTTGAGAATGGGGGTATGAAAGTAAGAATCCTGCAAGTCGACAGACACCATCCAATCCCCTTTGTTCAATGCCAAAAGCACCTGCGCTAGGGTCAGCATTTTGAATTTCTCCTGTTTTAAGAACCAATTCAAAACCCTCAGGTCCAGGATAGGCCGCAACCGACCATCTTTCTTGAGGATCAGGAAATATCTCGAATAACAATCCGGACCCCTTTCCTGCTCTTGAACCAACTCCACTGCACCTTTTGACAAAAGGACTCGAACATCCTGTTGCAACAACAGGATATGATCTTCCGTGCAGAAGAATGGACGGGGAGGGATGAGAGGGGGTAACTCCCGAAAAGGAAGGGCATGGCCTTTCCCCACAATATTGGTGACACAGGAGTCTGATGTGATTGGCTCCCACATTCGGAGAAAATGCAATAGCCTTGCCCCTACAGGAGAAGTATGGGATGAAACAGATGGAGGACTAAGGCTGATTTCCCTGCTGCACCCCTCTGGAGGAAGAGGAAGAGGCAGGGTGCTGCTGGGTGGCTCCCCTCGTCCTAACCCTACCCCGCCCTCTATATGACCTATAGAGGAGATTAGTAGTAGGCTGTTGGCCTGCTTGCTGGAATCTTCTCCTAAAGGAAGAGCCATTCCCAAATCCCCTGAACCTCCTGAATGAACGAAAAGGGGTGGTGGTAGTAGCCTGCAAGCCCAGAGATTTAGCTGTAGCCCTGCTCTCTTTGAACAGCTCCAAGGCAGTCAGCCTTAGTACCAAATAGTTTGTCCCCATCAAAAGGTAAATCTAGAAGGGTCGATTGCACATCAGATGAGAATTAAGACAACCTCAACCACGCATGCCTCCTGGTTGCTATGGACGTGCCCATCGCCCTGGCCACCGAATCAGAAGTATCTATCCCTGACTGAATGACCTGGGTTGCCGCTGCCTGTGCATCAGACAAAAGGCTCAGAACATCCTGAGACAAATCAGGCTGCACAGCCTTGGCCGCGTCTATCAAGGCATAGATGTACCTGCCCAAGACACAGGTTGCGTTGGTCGACTTCAGGGCCATACTGCAAGATGAAAAAGGTATTTTTGCAGATTGTTCCATTTTCTTGGATTCTCTGTCTGAAGGCACCCCAGGAAAGGGCCCAGGAGCTGCACGAGAGGAACACGAGGCCTGCACTACCAGACTCTCTGGAGTTGGGTGTCTTGAAAGGTATCCTGGATCTCCAGCAGCCAATCAGTGTCTCCTCGCCACAGATCTATTGATGGCCGAAGAAGAGACTGGTTTCCTCCACACTTCCAGGATCGGATGCATGAGCGCCTCATTAAAGGGGAGGAGCAGCTCTGCCACAGCCAAAGTTGGATGCAATACCTCAGTGAGGATATTGGTCTTGACTTCAGCAGCGGGAAGCGGAAGGTCTAGAAAGTTTGCTGCCTTCCTCACCACCGAGTGGAATGAAGCAGTCTCCTCAGTGTACTCCACAGGAGATGCCAAATCCCACTCTGAGGAAGTGTCCAGACCGCTGGCGGAGTCCAACCCCTGAAGATCTCCCAGGGGCTCCTCGATCTCACCTTTCTCCAGGAGCTGCCTCCTATATTCTTGCTCCTCAAGCAACCTCAGAGCCTTTCTCCTGGAGCGCAGTCTGGCCTCTATCCTTGGAGTCGACAAGGACGCCGAAGACCTCAGTTGACACAAATCTTCGGATTCGCCTGACACCGGATCCATCGGCGTCATGGACGGGCGGACCCTCTTCTCCGGCATCGACTGGAGTCGTGACAAAGTCAACGGCACCGGGGCAGCAGAAGCTAGCGGCGTCACACAGGCCTTCTTGGCGATGCCAACGGCATCGGCTCCAAACCAGCACCTTCCACAGGACAGAAGGGCATGAAGGGCATCGGTCTGCGTGAAGCCGGAACACCCAAATCAAAGGCCAAGGCACCTGAAGGACCAGCCGGTGCACCACAAGGAGGATGTTAAACATCACATTCAAAAATGCGGCCGAATCCGCACCCGACGCTGGGAATGCCAGATACCCCTGCGGCTTCGGCACTTGAGGTACTGTGAACTCCTGAGGAGCCGGCGTCGGATCGGGCACCTCCGATTGTGCCGGCGAGAAGTCAGGACTCTGGTGAGGTTCGACCTCATAGACCGATGGCACCGGAGACGTCTGAGGAGTCTGCGGTTGAGGCGTCACTGTTGGGCTGACCTCCCACGACTTACGGCACTGAGCCGATGGAGACCTCGAGCAAGACCGGTCTTTCCCCGACCGACGCCGGGAATCATGCCAACGCCGGGAGTCATGACGACGCCTCTTATGTGACCTCGAAGACTTAGAAGAAGACCTCCGATGATGACGCTTCTTCTTCTTCGATTTCACCAAGAACAACTTGGCCTCACGCTCTTTCCGCGCCTTCGGGTTCATCTGATGGCATGAACCACACTCCTCCACGTCATGCTCGGAGCTTAGACACCACAAGCAGTCATTATGCGGGTCCATAACTGACATACGGCCCGCACTCCTACAGGGTTTAAACCCAGATTTACGTGGCAGAGACATACCAACAAAGTATCAGTATCAGCGATTCAGTTGCTCCCTACAGCCTTGGAGAAAAAAAAACATTACCCGAAGGCACGGTAAAAAGGGAACTGACGTCAGCACGCCGGCGAGGACCTCTTATTGCCTCGATGACGCCAGACTGTGTTGCGTGGGAGTCGGGCAATTGTGACGTCCTCGTCGACATGCAGAGCTAGGAAGAAAATTACCGTCTAATGCTGGCGCATTGGGAGAATTCATTAGGTGACGAATCCACAGGTACTTGTATCCATCAGAATGTTTAAGCAAACAGATTTCTGAGGGAAGCCTACCCTACTTGAGCACCTGCTCTAGCATCATAGTCTAGGCAGTAGTGCTTGGTAAAACTATGTACTGATTTCCAAGTGGCTGCTTAGCAAATATCTGGATATTGTGTAGTAAAGCAGCAGTAGCCACTTTCATCCTAATAGAGTGTGCTTTAGGTTTAGCTGGTAGAGATTTAGGAGCTTTTTGGTAAAACAGTAAAATACATGAAACTATCCATCTGGAGATTAATTGTTTGTAGGTGGCTAATCCTGTGCGGACCAGACCATAGTTAATAAATAATTGGTCCGTTTGTCGAATATCCCTTGTCTCATCGAGATAAAACTTCAGAATCCTCCTAACATCCAGTGAATGGAGAGATCTTTCTGCTGGAGTAGAGGGATTCTGAAAAATTGTAGACAATGAGATCGTTCGATTGACCTGAAAGTCTGATACTACTTTAGGAAGGAATTTTAGGGGAGTTCTCATAACTAATTCACTAGAATTAAAGACAGTGTATGGTTCGTGAGAACATAATGCTTGTATCTCTCACCTGGCAAGCTGATGTAATCACTACCAGGAAAGCTGTTTTCCATTTTGGGGGTTATAAGGAAGCTTTGTAGATGGGTTCAAAGGGATCCTGCATAAGGTGAGAAAGCACTATATTGAGGTCCCAGGGAAGCTAGCAATGCCTAATGTGAGGGAAAACCTTTTTCAACAACTCTAAGAAATCCTTTATGACAGGGATTTGGAAAAAAGAGGTTTGTGACGGACATTTCCTGTAGACAGTAAGAGCGACCAAATGAACCTTTATGGAAGAGAACTGCAAGCCAGATTTAGCCAAATGTAGAAGATACAGTAGAATCACATCCTCCTGGCAAGTAGCCGGGACACGTTCTTAGAGGAACACCAGATGCAAAATCTCTTCCATTTGAAGGCGTAAGTGGAGTGAGTAGAAGTCCACTTAGCCTCCCTGAGGATCTCCATGCAGTCTTGTGGCAACGTCAAATGTCCCTTCTGCACTAGCTCAGGAGCCATGCCTCCAAATTCAAAGAGGAAATATTGGGGTGTACCATCTGTTCTCTGAATTTCGTCAGTAGGTCGGGCCTGCATGGCAGCTTGAGCTGTGGATGCTGTGACTGGTGAAGAAGGTCTGGGAACCACCACTGCCGTGTCCACTCTGGAGCAATTAGGATCATCTTGGCTTTGGAGTGAAACAGATTGATCAGGAATGACGGATTCAGGGGAATCGGAGGAAAGGCGCAGAGAAATGTGCCTGACCAGATTATTCACAGGGCATTCCCCAGTGACTCTGGGTGGTAATACCTGGAGGCAAAGCTACTGCATTTTGTGTTTTCTGCAGTATAGAAAAGGTCGCTAGAAGGAGTGCTCTCAAGCCGAAGATGCTTTGAACAACTTCTTTGTGCAAGACCCACTCGTGATTTTCATCGAGAGTTCTGCTTGCACATTCTGTACACCTGGAAGATGAGTTGCTGTTACCCTCAGGTTCCTTGCCAAAAGCCATTTCCAAATTGTCTGGGCCTCTAATGACAAGGCTCTAGACCTGGTGTCCCCTTGCTTCTCCAGGTAGTACATGGTGGTTGTATTGTCTGTCTGAACAAGCAGCGTGTCGGTGGTGAATGATGGGTGAAGGCATTGAGCACTGCATGAACTGCGTGGAGCTCGAGGAGATTGATAAGGTATGTCATCTCTCTCTCTGATACCATGAGCCTTGAATCTGGAGGCGATTCATGTGGGCTCCGCATCCGAGCAACAATGCATCCATCACAATGGCTTGAGAAGGGACCCATTGGTGGAATGGCATCCCTTGAAGGAGATTGCTAGGAGAACACCACCACTAAAGGGATCGTATCACATGTAAGGAGAGTGTGATCTTGTCCTCCCAGCTGTCCGTCAGCTGGCCCAACTGGTCCTGTAGTCACTCCTGGAGAGGTCACATGTGGAAGCAAGTATTGGGAATGAGGAAGATAAAGGAGGCGATTGAGACGAGAAGAGATAAGACTGCTCGTGCTGTTGGATGAGGCACCCTCCTGAGTGTTGACATTTCTGAAGGATTGATAAGCTTTACTCCTCTGAAGGATACACCTTTGCGTGAATGGTGTTAATCAACGCCCCTAAGTAATGCAACATCTGGACTGGTGTTTACGTGGATTTTTTGAAGTTGATGTGAAGACTAAAATGATGAAGGAGCTGACAAGCTCAATTGTAATGCTGTTAGACTTCTTGAAAAGTGGACGCCTTTATGAGCCAGTCGTCTAGATGGCGTAGACGAGGATTTGGTGTTTTCTCAGATGGGCTGCCACTAAAGCCATGCACTTGGAGAATGTTCTGGGTGCTGACCTGAAGTCAAATTGGTAGTACTGCGTAGTGGTTGCGCCCCACCAGAAATCTGAGAAATTTCCAATGCTTCTTGGTGATTTGAATGTGGAAGTATGCATTGTGAAGGTCAATGGAGCAAAGCCAACCCTCCTGATGAAGTTGGGGACAATTTTGATGTTCAGGATGTTGGCTTTACTTCTTCAGAATCCACTTGTTGGCGACTTTTAGATCAAGGATGGGTCTGAATTCATGCTTGTCTTCTTTTGGTACAAGAAAATACCTGGAGTAAATGCCCCTCCCACGTTGACTATTGGGAACAGGTTCCACTGCCTTCTTTTGTGACAAGATGTTGACTTCCACTCTGAGCATGCCAAGATGGGAAGCAGACTTCTTTGGTGGAATGGATAGTGGTTGAGTGGTAAATCTGAGACAGTATCCTCTCTGCGCAAATTTCAATACCCAGGTGTCTGTAGTGATGCGTTGCCACTCTTCCAGATAATGAGTAATGCTTCCCTCTACCGGAGTGGGGGAGGGGAGGACTCAAGGTTTTGTGGCTGATGCTTGTTCACCTTGGGTAGGCTATTGGACAGAGCTACCCCCTCAACTGCTTGTGCTGTGATTGGTAGGATCTCTGGTGTTGTTGCTGAGATGTCCTCGGAAGCCACTGAGGGGTTTGAACCCTCAGTGCATAAAACCGATGTCGATAAGGTCAGAACGATTTGTGCTGTTCTCTGGGTTTCTCTAGACCCACAGCCTTTAATGTGTCCATCTCAGTTTTCATCATTACCATCTCGTCGTCAGCATGTCTGCCAAACAGTGTGGAACCCGATATTGGCTTCCGGTTTTAAAGACATTAGTCGGAGCCAAGCATGCCTCTGCAAGGTGACTTTGTTTTTTTAGAGACCATATAATCTGATTAGAGACTAATGCCTCTTTGTGGACGAACTCTAAGAAGTGTTCCCTTTTGTCCTTAGGCAGGTGGTCAGCAAACTGTTGGAGGGAATCCCAAAGGGCTTGGCCCTACTTGCCCAAGGGGGTTGTAGCACAGGCTGCCTTCATAGAAGTGGCCACTGTACTGCAGACTTTGTGGCCTGCCGAGTCCAGTTTTGTACTCTCCTTACCCGAAGGTGAAGATGATGGAGAGGTGGAAAAGACTTTTCTAGCAGCCAAAATGACGACAGAGTTGGGTGGAGGATTACTGAGAAGAAATAATGGGTCTTGATCGGAAGGCTGGTCTTTCTTTTGAAGCCTGGCTGGAGCAGCCTTAAACATGGCTGGAGTTAGGAACAAGTCCATGGGGGTTCGAGGAGACCTGGAACCACTGAAAGCAACGGTCTGGAAGCAGTATGCTGATGTAGCATTTCAAAGACTACCGACGTGGACAGTGTGGGTACCGACATCCGTATATTAAGCTTTGTAGTGCCTCAGACGAGCATGTCTTGAAAGCTAGTAATGTCATCAACTGGAGAGACTCAATGTGGTGGTGAGTCTGATAAAGTTGGGGAATAATCCCTTGTGGATGAAGAGGAATGATTAGTATGACGACGACAGGAGCATGACCTTGACCTATGGGGAAATCTGTGATGACAATGTGAATGTGTCGCAGCAGAAGAATGCCCAGGTGTATGATGTCCATGACGAGTGATGGTGCGAACGGGAGCACATTCGAGGCCCAGGAGCAGGTGTGCTTCTGGATCCTGAAGGAGTAGATACCGGAGGAGGTGTTGATGAAAGAGGAAGCACCAGTGGTAGAGGTAGTGATGTCGGAGGGTGCAAAGCCGGTAGAGGAGGTGAAGTTGGAGGAGGTGATGGAGATGGTAACACAACTAGAGAAGGTGAAGACTCCGATGAAGAATAAACTTCTTCTCTTTCTCCTTTCCCTCCATGGCATCAACAGACTTCTCTTATCAATGTCCTTCTTTCCAGTCAACGTTTAGCCCTCAACGTTGACCGTCCACACCGTATCAATTGTGAAGCAACACTCCTCAATGACGAGGCACTTCAACGTCATACACCTGCGATGCACCCACAGCGTATAATCCCTCGACGTCGACTGATGTCACGTTGATGGCGAGCGTCGTCGTGTCCTCGAAGTCAAGCCAGCTCTTGAAGACAAACATGTTGTCGCTGTACCTTGCCTCGGCGTCGATCCTCTCTGGACCGAAGTCTTCTTAGACTGGAAACCTACTTCTCAGGCCTTCCACGTCTACTGGAAGCTGAGGTAAGAAGTGTGGTGGAAGACTGACCTTCCCCGCGCTCTGATGTCTGGTTAGTAGGCTGTACTTGCTGACAATGGCTCTCTTCCTTGAAGGCAAATCTTCTCTAAGTCTCGCATAGTGCCCCTGGAAACCTTCCTGCAGATGTCACAGGTGTCAGCAAGATGTGATGAAGGTAGGTAGAAGAATACAGACCTCATGAGGGTCTGTTTTAACCTTTTTCCTGCCACAGTGTGGACACTTGTCAAACAAAGAAGGCATTTTACTTAACAAAAAACCTCAGTGTTCTGTAAAAAAAAAATAAAAATAACAGAAAAATGCAGGAGTTAAAAAAAAAATAAAAAAAAAAAAGGTCGAGTAAAGGTCTTGTCACCAATTTCTGTCAAAACTTTTTGGTTAAAAAAAAAAAACCTATAAAAGGTCAAGCTTAATGCTTCAGAGTCCTGTCAGCAGGAGCTGAAAAAAATGAAGTGAAGCAACTGTCACCTGCTGAGCATGATGGGATACTGGAGGCTCCTAAGTTATTAAAGTCACAGTCTCTATTTTAGACATGCAATGGCAGCCTATGAGGCTACTCTGCCCTGCTCTCCCTCATCTCTATCATAAAAAGGGGTCTGTGAAGGAGATTTATACTGTTAGCAAAACATCTTAAATTATACTTATTTGTAATGTATTGGCCCTTTATTGACTTCATGACAAAGAATTGGGCCACTGTATCCTACATATATGGGCTGCATTAACTGTCTCTTTCTTAAGCACCATTGCAGGCTGTCCTGAAGAAAGGCGAAAATCTTCACTTAAGATATATTAAAGAACTGCTCCAGGGTCCCAGCACATGGGCGGGACTATTCAGTGCTCATGACTATACATGGAAATCCCCTACAAGAGAATTTGATCTTCTCAGAACATTGAGTGGGATGGGCAAGAATATAACATATATGATGAAGACCTATAAATATATGTAAGCATTGTTTATCCATCATGGCATCTTAATCAGAACTACAAAATACTATAATGGGCTACAAAATAGTACACTAATCCTATATGGTACGAGGGCACACAAGGGAGGGGGAAGTTACTTGCTTGTAATAATAGTTCCCCATCAAAGGAATCTTTCTAAATACATTCACAACTTCTAAAGCCTGTGGAGGCTATCTATTTGCATTTCTTAACATACTAGAATGCAATGCAGTACCAATTCCTGAAGCCCTTGCATGCCGATGTCCTACGTCAAGATGGTAAAGCTGAACAAAAAGAAAGAAAAGAGCCATTGTGGTTGTGCTGTCTGTGTGCACCATTATTCTGTTGATTGTCAAATGTTAAGAAGCGCTTGAGAGCGAGATGGACTGCTCTCAATTCTAAGACAGTGATAAGCTACATGTGTCCCTTACACGACAAGCCTTGACAATCAATCAGTTTCTGTAGTAGGGCTCCCTATTCCATCAATAAGGCAATCGTCACAATGTTTGACTTAGAAGGTCCAGATTAAATGGGACTCCCTTCAAAAGGTTGCTGTTCTTGCACTACAAAGTAAAATATTGTCTTGCTGGAAAAGATGGGGTGAGCTCGTCTTCCCACTTGTCCCTCCACTGAGATCACTGATCTTTTAGACATTCCTGTAGAGGCTGCATATGGAGTATTCCATTGGGTACAATATTAAAGCAGGAGGCCACAGACCCTACAACGGAGGCCACCTGACAAGCTGATGGGGACATGGCTGCCTGACTAAATCGAATTTCTGAAATATGGAAGATACTCCCTCATGTAGAGGAGACACATTTCCTCACTCTGTGAGTTCAAGTTTGCCCTAGATAAGTCAACTTCTAGGCTTGTGATGATGTAGATTTCTGACTATTTATTTGGCAGCCCAAGTAGTGAAGGTGAGGCGCTTTCATGCTCAGGTCTCAAGGACAGCTTTTTCTGTGGAGTGGACTTTTATTAACCAGTTGTAGGGAGAGCGGCAAGTACAAATAGTGTAGAACATTCTCTTAAATAAAGTTGCTACCTCTGCCATGCATTTGGAGGTCAACTGGCTGAGTTTAATGTCTCAATGCCAACCAACCTGAGGAGCTCTGGAAAGTAAAGCATAAATGCTTAAAAGTTCATCATATCTAATATTCAACACAGCCTGTTCAGATGGATGATTATTCTGTCACTCCATTAATATGAAGGTACCATAAGAACGAATTACTTACCTTCGGTAACGACTTTTCTGGTGGATACATTAGCTACCTGTGGATTCCTCACCTCATGAATACTCCCATGGCGCCAGCATTCGACGGAAATCTTCTTACTAGTCTCTGCACGTCGACGAGGACGTCACTGTCTCGCACGCGATGCCGTCTGACGTCATACAGGCAATAAGAGGTCCTCGACGACGTGCAGACGTCAGTACCAATCATTTTTTACGTGCATGAGAACAACCAGGCAATGCAATGAAAGAGCAAGGCAACATCCATTATATTGTAAAAATACACCACATTGTATGAATAACTGTAAATCTTTTTATGTACATATATATATATATATATATATAAAACTCTCTCTTTTAAAATATATACACACACCAAGTATATACATAAAGATATATACACATATACATATATATATATATATAAATATATTATATATACATCTATTGCACCCTCAAAGACCAAGAGGAGCGCACTCAAGGATTACTTGGCAAGACCATAAAGGCAACGGGGAGGCGGGTGGGACCGTGAGGAATCCACAGGTAGCTAATGTATCCACCAGAAAAGTCGTTACCGAAGGTAAGTAACTCGTTCTTCTGATGGATACAACTACCTGTGGATTCCTCACCTCATGAATAGAGTCCCAAAGCAGTACCACACCCGGCGGTGGGTGCCTAAATGGTCAAACCAAGAAATCCTGCAGCACTGACCGTGCAAAATGGCCGTCCCTTCTAACCTCAGAATCTAAACAGTAATGTTTTGCAAAAGTGTGAAGGGACGACCAAGTTGCGGCCTTGCAGATGTCGACCACAGGAACACCTCTGGCTAAGGCCGAAGTGGCCGACTTAGCTCTGGTGGAATGAGCTCTAATGCCCTCAGGAGGATCCTTCTTTGCCAAAGAGTAACATATTTTAATGCAAAGAACAACCCACCTGGATAGTGTTCTCTTGTGGACTGCCTTTCCTCTCCTCTTGCCCACGTATCCAATAAACAGCTGATCCTCCAGCCTGAAATCCCTTGTTCTATCGATAAAGAAGCTCAACGCTCTCTTTGGGTCCAGACGGTGCAGTCTTTCTTCCTCTTTGGAAGGATGAGGCGGAGGATAGAACGTGGACAAAGTAATTGCCTGAGCCAAATGGAAGGGTGAAACAACCTTCGGGAGGAAAGCAGCCTTGGTCCTCAACACCACCTTATCCCCATAAAAAGTTGTATAAGGGGGTTTTACTGATAAGGCCTGCAACTCACTCACTCTCCTTGCTGATGTTATAGCTATCAGGAAGACTGTTTTTAAAACCAAATACCTCAAGGGGCAAGAATGCATAGGTTCAAAAGGGGACCCCATAAGGAAAGTCAGGACTAAGGACAAATCCCATTGCGGCATAACGAATGGCTTTGGAGGATATTGATTTAGAAGACCTTTCAAGAATCTGATAACAATAGGGGATTTAAATAAAGATGGTTGGTCTGGAAGACATATGAAGGCTGACAAGGCCGATAAATAACCTTTAATGGTAGCCACTGCACAACCTTTCTGCGCCAGAGATAGAGCAAAAGACAAAACGTCCGATAGATGAGCATGTAAGGGATCAATCTGCCTCTCTCCACACCACGCAACAAATTTAGACCACCTATTAGCGTAGATAGATTTAGTGGAGTGTCGCCTGGCCGCTAATATAACATCCACTACCTCAGGCGGGAGAGAGAAGGAACTCCGGTTGCCCCGTTCAATCTCCAGGCATGTAGGTGCAGACTCTGGAGGTTGGGGTGTAGAACCTGCCCCTGCGACTGTGAGAGGAGGTCTGCCCTGAAAGGGAGATGGAGCGGCGGGCACGTTGAGAGTTGGAGAAGGTCGGAGTACCACACCCTCCTTGGCCAATCCGGAGCTATTAAGATTACTAGAGCCCGGTCTTGGCGAATCTTCCTCAATACTCGAGGAATCAAGGGTATGGGAGGAAACGCGTAAAGCAACTGGCCGCACCAGGTCATTTGAAACGCGTCCCCCAACGCTTCCTGCATCGGATACTGAAGGCTGCAGAACAACGGACAATGCGCGTTCTCTCGAGTGGCGAACAGATCTACCCGAGGAAACCCCCACTTCTGGAAGATTAAACGGACTTGATCTGGATGGAGACGCCACTCGTGGTCTGCCGAGAAGTGGCGACTGAGACTGTCCGCACGCACGTTCAAAACTCCGGCCAGATGGTTTGCTATCAAGCAAATCCGATGGTCCTTTGCCCAGGACCATAGTCGAAGAGCTTCTCTGCAGAGAAGGTACGACCCCACTCCTCCCTGCTTGTTTATGTACCACATCGTGGTAGTATTGTCCGTTAGGACCTGTACCGACTGACCACGAAGGGAAGGGAGGAAGGCCTTGAGAGCCAGACGTACAGCCCGTAACTCTAACAGATTGATGTGAAAAATCTGTTCCTCTGGAGACCAAAGACCTTTGATCTCCAGATCCCCCAGATGAGCTCCCCACCCTAGAGTGGAAGCATCCGTTATGACTGTGGCCACTGGTGGCGACTGCTGGAACGGCTTTCCTTGTGAAAGATTGTTGCTTGCAATCCACCACTTCAAATCCACAGCAGCATCTCTGGAGATCTTGACAGTACCCTCGAGATCCCCTCTGTGTTGAGACCACTGCCTTCGGAGGCACCACTGAAGAGCCCTCATGTGCCAGCGAGCATGCGTGACCAACAGAATGCAGGAGGCAAAAAGACCGAGCAGACGAAGGACCTTGAGGACTGGAACTACCGCTCCATTTCGAAACATTGGAACCAAATCCTGAATATCTTGAATCCGCTGAGGCGGAGGAAAGGCCCGACCCAATGTTGTATCCAGTACTGCCCCTATGAACAGGAGGCGCTGAGAGGGCTCTAGGTGAGATTTGGGCTCGTTCACCGAAAAGCCCAGGTCGAACAACAACTGGGTTGTTGACTGCAGATGACGCAACACAAGTTCCAGGGACTTGGCTTTGATCAACCAATCGTCCAAGTAAGGGAATACTGCTATCCCCTTCCTTCTGAGCTCTGCCGCAACCACCGACATCACCTTCGTGAAGACTCGAGGTGCTGAAGTAAGACCAAACGGAAGGACCGCAAACTGGTAGTGTTGCGATCCCACCACAAACCGGAGATACTTCCTGTGTGACTTGAGTATCGGGATATGAAAGTAAGCATCCTGCAAGTCGACAGACACCATCCAGTCTTCCATATTCAACGCCAAAAGCACCTGTGCTAGGGTCAGCATCTTGAACTTTTCCTGCTTGAGGAACCAATTCAAGATCCTCAGGTCCAGAATTGGTCTCAAACGACCATCCTTCTTGGGAATCAGGAAATACCTTGAGTAAACTCCTTGACCCCTTTCCTGCTCCGGGACCAACTCCACCGCGCCCTTTAAAAGGAGGACTTCTACCTCCTGTTCTAGCAACAGGAGGTGTTCTTGTGAACAATACGAAGGGCGGGGCGGGATGAGGGGCGGAAACTCCCGAAAGGGAAGGGTGTAGCCTTTTCCCACAACACTGAGAACCCAAGTGTCCGACGTAACAGTCTCCCATTTGGTGAGAAAATGCTGTAATCTTCCCCCTACAGGAGAGGAGTGAGTGGGAAATGGTGGAAGCCTAAGGCTGCTTCCCCTGCTGCACCCCGCCAGAGGATGAGGAAGAGGCAGAGTGCTGCTGAGAAGCTCCCCTGGTGCGGACCCTACCCCTCCCCCTAAAAGATCTATAGGGATGGGAAGAGGCAGGTTGCTGATATCTTCCCCGAAAGGAAGAGGAGGAAGAGCCACGCCCAAATCCACGAAACCTCCTGAAGAATCTGGAAGAGGCCGTGGAAGAAGGAGCATGGAGTCCCAACGACTTAGCCGTGGCCCTGCTCTCCTTAAACCGTTCCAAGGCCGAATCAGCCTTAGCCCCAAACAGTTTGTCCCCATCAAACGGGAGATCCAACAATGTGGACTGTACATCTGCCGAAAAGCCCGAGTTACGGAGCCAGGCCTGTCTCCTTTCCACCACAGTTGTGCCCATTGCTCTGGCTACCGAGCCGGTGGTATCCAGTCCAGTCTGGATAATTTGGGTCGCAGCAGCCTGGGCATCAGAGACAAGATCCAAAAGACCCTGGGGAAGCTCTGTAAACGAAGAGGAGATGTCATCCATCAGAGCATGAATATACCTCCCCAGGATACAGGTTGCATTGGTGGCTTTTAATGCCAGACTGCAGGACGAAAAAATCTTCTTCGACTGCGCCTCCAGCTTTTTTGAATCTCTGTCCCCAGGCACCGTCGGAAAAGAACCAGGCGCTGACTTGGACGAACAGGAGGCCTGCACAACCAAGCTCTCCGGCGTAGGGTGCCGAGATAGGAAACCAGGATCAGTTGGAGCCGTCCGATACCTCCTGGCCACGGCTCTGTGAACTGCTGGGGAAGATGCCGGCTTCTTCCACACCTCTAAAACCGGATCCAGCAGAGCGTCATTAAAAGGTAATAGAGGCTCCGCCGCGGCTGAGGCCGGATGCAACACCTCTGTCAAAAGGTTTTGTTTCGCCTCCACCACCGGCAAAGGCAGGTCCAAAAAACTAGCTGCCTTCCGTACCACTGTATGAAAGGAAGCAGCTTCCTCGGTATATTCCCCCGGGGACGAAAGGTCCCACTCAGGGGAAGTGTCCAGCCCACTGGCCGACTCCAGTCCACGCAGCCCATCACCCGAGTCCTCTAGCTCTCCTTCCTCTAGGGCTCGTTGGTACTCCTGCTCTTCTAGTACCCGGAGAGCACGCCTCCTTGAATGCAGTCGTTGCTCAATCCGCGGAGTCGACAATACCTCCGCCGAAGTCGGAGATCGGCGCCGATCTTCCGAAGCCACCGACGCCGCATCCGGCGCCACAGGTAACTTCGGCGCCGACTGAAGAGCAGTTGAAACGGATGGACCCACCGGAGTCACAGGCCGAAATCTCGACGTCGACGGGATGGAAATCCCTGGGGCCAATCCCTCCGAAGCCACCGGAGCGGCCACCGGCGCCGACACTGGCTCCGAGCCCACGTTCCCAAACGGGAGAAAGGGCATAAAGGTTGCCGGCTGAAGAGGCGCAGGATCACCCAAAGAAAAGGCCAAAGGCCCAGCCGGAGCACCCCCTGGAGCCATCTGTTGGAAGATGGCATACATCGCATTCAAGAATGCGGAACTATCGGCGGGGTGGGAAAAGCCGGATACTGGGGTGCCTGACTCTGAGGCGACCCCGACGCCGGCCTCGGCGTCTGCGCCGGAGAAAACACTTGAGGCTCCAATACCTCAATCACCGACGCCTGTCCAGGCGAAGTTGGAGACGCCGGAGAGGGCAACGGCGTCGAAGGATGCGGCGTCACCGTGGGGCTGACCTCCCATGTCCTTCGGCGCCGATCCGGAGACCTGGAACGAGCCTCCCTTGAATGACGCCGAGATTCTCTACGGCGCCGGGAGTCTCGATGACGCCGATGTCTTGGAGAAGACTTTTTCTTGTGATGCTTCTCCTTTGACTTGGCCATAAACAGCTTCGCCTCGCGTTCTTTAAGGGCCTTCGGATTCATGTGCTGACATGAATCACAAGTCGAGACGTCGTGGTCGGAGCTCAAACACCAAAGGCAATCGGAATGAGGATCCGTCACCGACATCTTGCCTCCACACTCACGACAAGGCTTAAATCCAGACTTTCTCTGCGACATTATTTCCACAGAGAAAGAGTACGCAGCAAGATATACACTGTAACCGCAAGAGTAACAGTTGCTCCCTCGAAGATAACCGTTTCGAATGCACGGAAAAAAGGGAACTGACGTCTGCACGTCGTGGAGGACCTCTTATTGCCTGTATGACGTCAGACGGCGTCGCGTGCGAGACAGTGACGTCCTTGTCGACGTGCAGAGACTAGTAAGAAGATTTCCGTCGAATGCTGGCGCCATGGGAGTATTCATGAGGTGAGGAATCCACAGGTAGTTGTATCCATCAGAATGTTGAATTCTAAAGGTTTATTTTCCAAACATCAATTTCCAGCCTGGCCAATGTGTTTCGTCCTTTCAAGAGGACTTCAATAAGGATAAAGATTTTCATCAACCTATCTCAATCTTCCGTCTACAAATCGCATATTGACCAGCATCCGCTGAGGACCACATGATAATATTCCCCATGTAGGTCTCAAGTGGACGGCTGGTGGTTCGAAGTCGGTATCCTGTTATTTGCATCTGCTCATTCGCCATTTTCAGCCGGACATCCTACCTCCAGCCCTGTGATAGTACATGAAATGGCACGGATTAAAGTTAGTACTCATAGATCAGTCTGCTTCCGTCTGAGGTTCATGCCGCCGCGGTATAAGCACTCTCAGACCTCAATGAGCTCTACAAATGATTTTAGTATGAAGGGGAAAAAAGTGTACTGACTTCCTGCATTTTCACTCTATGTATCCAAGGAATGTCCTGTGTATCCTCGAAACCGGAATGTAGAAGTAGGCATACTGCATATACACTGCACACATCCAGTCTCCCTTCTTAAGCCACAAAAAATTGATGAAGGGCTTCCTTCAAATCCTTTCCAACTTGCGGTAACTGTTGGCTAGCATAAGGCCCAAGAATGGTCTGAATCCTGTATACGGTGGGTATCAAAAAATATCTTGAATAGATGCCTTTTCCAGATTGAGAGAGAGGAGCAGGGTTTTCTGCTTGCCTGTGTAGCAACACAGCTGCTTATCACCTTAACAAGCACAGTTGGTGTTTCGGTGCAGGTTTTGGAGAAGTGGATGGTGATGACAAAATTGGATTGTGTAACCTTGTTGAAATAGTCAAAAAACATTTTTCAATGGATGGTCTGGCACGCTTTGAGATTTTTTGACACGCCCCATTCCACTGCAGTGGCAGACTGCGCAGAGGAAGTGAGACAGACACTGTCTGGGATGGGAGGGAACTTTACCTCAAGAAAAGTACCAATACTGCAGCTATTGTTGTCCTCTTCCTCTAGGTGTTCTCCTGTGTTAGGATGATCTCTGCTGAATTTGGGGCTCTGTTTGGTTAGCCACCGGGGGACTGAACCTTATTCATTGGTTGGCGGTATTAGGCAGTCTTGAGGCCATAATTGAGACTTGAAAAAGTGGTTTTGTTTCTAAAAGCCAACAGCTTTCAGCATTTCTAAACACTTTTTCAAAAGCTGTATTTCATTGCTGCTATGGAGAGCAAACAACACTTGGCCCATGAAAGGAAGGTTCATTACCTAAAGCTGAGCCTCTGGCTTTAGAAATGTTAGGCAAAATGAGGAAGACCTTCTCAGTGACAGTCCATGGCAGGATTCAGAGCTAGCCAGGACTATTGAATTCAGAGACATTGATGATTTGGTTAGAAAGAAGCATTTCTTCTTGGACTATCTCAATAAAATCGTGTTTTGTTGTCTGGAAAGGTTGTCTACAAAGATTTGTGAGGATTACCATATTGCTATATTGTTTTTCCCCAGTAGAGCTTTTGCTCTAGCTACTTTAAAGGCTGTGGTTGCAGTACCACGAACTGTTCTACCAATCACATTTATCTGCTTCCTATCCTGGTCAGAAGGAACCGATGTCTCAGGCACAGATGCAGTTAAGGTTACCAAATCAGATTTTGTTTCCTGGCGAGGGTAGATGAGATCTCAACTGGTGTCCTATATTTTTATATAAGATTTGTAGTGGCAGCCTTGATAATGGCAGTAGTGAAAAACATTTCCCTGCGAATTCTGCAAATCACAAGACCAAGTGAAGTTAAGGACCAGGTGAGGCTCGCAGCTGGTGTGTCTCCATAATGGCTGACACCTATGCTATTGTGACCTAAGATGCAAAGTTTAGTTGCTCCCCTAACCAGTTCATCTTGAAAGGTGGTTATGTCCTCAACTGGCGAGGATGTTTACAAGAAATAGGTTAGAAAAGTCAGAACATGTGCTGTAGACATGTCTGTGCCTGAACCTGAAGCATCATAAGAGGCGAGTGGAGGCTTTTGTGGTCGAAGCCGTCTGATATGCAAAGAGATCTTGGGGACTTTATGAAAGCTTTCGTGGGAAGGTATTTTGCCAACTGCTTAATATTAGCTTTGTGGTTTGTAAGTCGCATATGCTTGCTTTCTATTTACTATCTTTATTTATTTTAGGCTGACCAGCATGTATGTGTCTCTCTCATGTAGCAGAGCTTGTTTACTGTATTCTTCAACGAGTCCTCACTTTCAGTAAACAGGCCTTTGAATGTTGTTCTTCTCATCAAATTTGCTATGTATGCAAAGAGAGGTCAAATGTCAGGCTCTGTAGTCCAAGGGAGCTTGGTGTTTAATTTTCTTTCTCTCATTTCAAAGTGAGAGGCTCTATCTGACAATCTTGGGGTGTGAAAGGAAACAAAGCTTTCTAGCACTCAACAAGGTTTAAATGTCTGTGAAGGAACTGTGCAAATATTTCAGAATATACCAGAATTGGGAAAGCACAAACAAAGCACTGTTGTAAAATAATTCTGAAGTGTGGTCTAAAACAAATGTTAATATGATCAAAACAAATGATTTCACTAGGTGATACCATTTCCACATAATATAGTTTGTGAGCTATATATTTGTATCAGTATAACTATTTGTCTGTGCAAATGTAATGGTTATTTCAATTGAAAATGTGTTGTCTGTTATGGCAGTTCACTACCACACCACATATACTCCATACCCCTCTACTCTAGGGTCCTCTACGTCACTCCACTTTATGACACTGCACTCTGTGCCACTCTACTATACTCCACTCTTAGCCACTCTACACCACTCCACTCCACTCCACACTACGGCATTCTACAAAACTTTACGCTACTCCATGCAATTCCACTCCACGACTCTCCACTCTATGACACTCTACACCATTCTACAACACTCTATGCCACCCCACACACTACACCCCATGCAACTTTACTCCACTCTACAATACTCCATGCTATGCCCCTCCACTCTAAGAAACTTTATTCCACTCTACTCCATTCCACAACACTTTTCTCCACTCTATGACATTTTACTCCCCTCTACGGTACTCTATTCCACCCGACTTCATACTCCTGTACTCTACACTACTCTGCACCACTCTACTCCAAACTGCTACACTCCTCGACCAGTGCTTAATTTGAGTCAATGGTTTCCAGTGCTCTGCACTAGCACCTAATTGTCAACACCGGCACTTATGACAGTCTACCACATGGTTAGAGATGAACACAACAACAGTTGTTTATTATTCAATATAAATTAAAAAAGACTAATACCTATGACTCAAGCCATTCATATCACCTTGGTGGTGGACTGAAATAGTTGGAATTTTCACACTTGTAGGGTGTGGTTCTGTCAGGGACAATAGGTAGTGGTACAATGTACTTTTCAACGATTGCTCACTACAGCTATAGCAAGACTGATCTCAAAGCACGCAAAACAAGAGGCGAACACTGCAGGACATCACAAGAGAATTGTGGAAGAATTATCAAATGGAGGTGAGCTTTCCCATGCACTGCTGTTCTTATATGAACTCAAGATTAACTTGATTAGAAAGCTGGAGAAGGCAATCAAATGCGTGCCCCGACCACCAAGCTGACAGTGAGAGAGACAAACTCAAAACGGGAATAAATGGGAGAAATTCAGAAGTGGCTGGAAATAACACCTCCAGCCTGTACATAGCGATTAATATGATGGAGACAAGGGACATTAACTTTACATGTACCCCTTCCTTGAAGTGGATTAAATAATATATGACAAAAGCTGTTTTAATATAGGATGGCAGCTGCACATGTTTAATGATACTTGTGGGTTTCTGATTGGAGTTTATCACAGGATTTCTTAACCATACCCGGGGTTGTGTATATATTCCACCTCGAGATCAATGTTTAATGTTAAATATTAAGTTTGAGGTTCACTTAGCGTGTTGAAGGTGGATGGGAGGAGAAGAGGGAGACCATTTCAGGCCATAACTAGACGATACACATGTGGATATATGACCTACAGAAGATGAGCCACAGGATACACTGGCCAACAGGTTCAGTAAAATTCCACCCAAATGGTTTGCTTATTAACATGGAATGTTAAGCTACTGAATGCCACAGTAAAACGGCATAAAATATGGCGAAGACTCCTACCATCTCACAGGATGTGATATGCTAACAACAGATGTACTTCCCTCCTATTGATACCATGCTCATGATACACAGGCTATTTCCAACCCAGATCCATTTTTGTGCCAAAACAAGTCTGCTATAATACAGTAGTGGATTCACAAACAGTTACTATTTGATATGGAACAGGAGGTGTAGAACAATTAAGTGGGCAGGTATATTAGCCTACGAGGGGAAACAGAAGGCAAGGCACTGAAGAGGGAGTGAGAGAGAAATATATATATATATATATATATTTATATTAGGTTGTGACCCCTGATTAAGACTTAAGAAAAGGGTATATAAAGAAGATGTGTCGTCTCAGATGAAAGAGGAGTATTTTCTGCAAAATGAAAAGGGTGAGAGGACAAAGGGGGCTCTGGGATGCCTTCAAGGCTGTTATTCAGGGCAAATGTGTAGCTGCAAAGGCAGAACAAAACTGGAATTAGGATCTAATGAAAACGAAATTGGAGGCAGGACTTAACCTTCAAGCGCCATTAAATATCTTAGAAAAGTTACAGCACTGAAGGGCCAGCTCAATGTGCTAATGATTAGAATGTCCAAGAGTGTCCTCCTGAGACTGAAACAACGCTGAGAATAATAAAAAGCCAACAAAGCTGATGAATTACTGAGAAAATCAGAATTTCCCAGTATAGGGAACTCTCTGACAGACTTGGAGATGGGAAGAAAACAGTAATTTGAGTTTTTCTTTTTGAAACTGTTGGCTTACCAGTGCTGAGCTCACAGGAAAGAGAACATTGAGCAAAGTCCATCACTGAGGAGGAGGAGGTAGGTCAGGTGAAACGGATGGTAAACCAAGCTCTGGACCCCGTTAGGTTGACTGCACACTTTTATAAGAGATTTTCACCTTCCTTAACATCTTGCCTGGAAAAACGCTATAACTACACTAGAGAACCTGATGCCCTAATGGGTGGACCCTGACCAATCAGGCTTCACAAAATCTAGACACACCTTTGACAACATTCAGCAGCTCCTGCACCCCACAGAGAAATCTAATAAGTGCAGGATCCTAAAGATCATACTTGCCCAAAACACCAAGAGATGTTCAATTGAGTTGATTGGGCCTTCTTGTGACGCACCCTACAGAAATTAGGAAAAGATACCATGAAGAAATGATGCATATGGACTAGCTATGCAAGCCAGCCTGGTGAGCAACACAACAATAAATGGGAATAAAACACTAACTTTAAACTTAAGCAGGCAAACAAGGCAGGAGTTCTCCCTTTCCCCACTTTTCTTCACACACTCGATAGAAGCTGCTAGAATAAATGGTAAGGCAGTCCGCAGTGGTAGAAGTGATGCACTTAAAAGGTACTCTCAACAGAATTCACCTGTTCACCAAAAATATCCTGCTAACATCAGGATGTCCAGAGATGTTGATACTGATAATATAATATATCCTAGAGAAATACATATCTATTTCAAGGTTCATGTTGAATCCTGCCAAAACAAAAATGCTTGGTGGTATGTAGGCCTTTAACAGACTACTTGAGAAAGCTGACATATTTCCCACTTCAGCTGGTCTAAGGGAAAGATCAAGTACTTGGACATATGTTCGACTGTGATGATACAAGGACTTTATATGGCTACCAACCACTGCTGGCAGAAATCAAGCGATAATGTAATAGATGGCAACCACTGTTTACTTCTGGGTTGGGCAGAATGAAGGTAGTATATATTTTTCAAGGATTGCCAATCTCCGTCCCCAAACAAGGCATGCTAGCGATACAAACGATACGTGAGTTCTTCATATGGTAATGCAAGAAGCCCTGAAAAACAGGGAAAACACTGCAAAACATCAAGAGGGAGGGGTTCTGGGACCTCCCAAAAGCTGTATAATTAGGAATGCCATTTGAGTGGTCCTTATGAGCCTACGAGAAACACGGATTCCCTATAGAAAGGGCAGTAGTAAAGTGCTAAATATGGGATTCGGTATGGCTGCCTAAAAAAACACAGTCCCACAGGTGTCTGTTTCTGAGATACAAAACCCACTACTAGAGATGTAGGAAGTGCTTCATGCCAAAGAGATCACAACATTCCCTTTACCTTTCACACCACTACATGACAATCCTGATTTTAAACCATGCATGTCAGGAGGAAATTTTAAAAAGCTTAGGAAGAGACACTGCGGAGCAGTGAGGGAACATTTCTATCCTGGAAGGGTCAAAATGGTTTACATGTGTAAAAGATATCTCGGAGGGAGAATCTGAAAAACTCCAGAACCTGCATTTAAACCAATGGGTTACACCCTTCCATTCCCTCACCTTAATGGACAGAATTTGAGAAACTGTTCATTAGATACTAAAAGAGATCAACTATCCAACATCACATCTACACAAGAATAGCTAACATGCACACCTTGTCATTAGTGGCTGTACATGAAAGCATGGGAAGAGCTATCAGGAAGGAAAGTAATATCAGGAAGGGAAGCAAAGCAGGACCAAAGGTTACTATTAAGGTGGGACATTCCAAATATAGCTTGCAGCATAAAACATAGCAAAACAAACAATAAAATAATGGTTAATTGGATCAGAACCCTGAGCAGGCTGAGTAAGATATTCCCAAAAGCAGAAAAGCACTGTTGGAAACAATGTGGCGTAATGGGTGATGATGTGCACATCTGGTGGAAGTGTCTGATACTGAGCACCTACTGCAAAGAGTTTGTAAGCCACATCAGAGGGAGTGCTGGGTTCCTTACACCAAAATATGTATGCACAGCAGTCATAAGCCTGAGACCTGATGAATGGATGCCGAAAAACAACTGGGTTGATGGCCAATATGCTCCTAGCAGCAAAATAGTAGATAACAATGCAGTGGAGAAAGTTAGCCTGATTTGTCTAGGAGGCTGTTGTCAACTACAGTTAACATAGTTTCTGGAAGCGCTTATATTTTATTTCCGAAACTACTTGCAAACTCATATGCAATTGCTATCTCACCATAAAACCTTTTAAAAACATTTGAACTACTGCGACCTTTGAAATTGAAAAGAAGGGTGGGAGTTGATTGAGAGATCATAAGGAAACGAGAACCAGGCTGATTCCAAAACGTATATTCCCATTAACGTTCAAAATAAATATATAATAGGATGCTATGAATGTGGGCCTTTTAAGGAAAGTCTGTCCCAAAAATCCCACATTAGTTATATTGACAAACCAATAAGTCAATAAAGAAAACAGACTGCTGTATGTATTTCTAAAAATCAAAAATACAGAATGACTTATTTTCTGAAAATGTGACAAAGGCAAGGGGCAGAAAAGTCAATTGGACCCTAAGTAATGTATACCATTTCCAGACGTTGAAATGTAAATAACATCACAAAGACTCTAGGAAATAACTGATTAGGATTTAGGATTGTCAGCGTTGCCAATTACTTGGCCTACTTGCAGGTCTGTAATGGTATGTTGTCCAAATGGAAGATCTCTTTTAGGACAAGGCTGATTGCCCGTTTGCTGCCATAGAAGGGCGTGGGTGTTCTGGTTCAGACGGTTAACCCAACGTAGGTGCTCCATTTATAATTAGGGGCTGGGTATTAAGAACGTCGAAACTATGGGAACTGGCTGTGTTCTGGATGGTCTCTGCTGGGTGGATAGCAGTGGGGACAAGTCTTGCAGACTTCCATGTATCCTACAGCAGCTGAGGTAATGCGGTCTTAATTTTTGGGGTAATGACGAAACTCTGAATTAGTCAAACAAAAAAAACAATCAGTGTAATGCTTTAATTAATCTCTGTAACTGATAATTAGTGTAGCATTCTAAACCATCACTTTCTGCCCATCTTCCCCCTCACACTGGAACACCCATATTTGAATTAGCCTTGGACCTGCTCCACAGGCCTCATGCTACAGCTCACTGACATCTGCCTTCTCAAAAATATTGGAAGTAGTTTCTGCTGACTGCCACTGCATTCTCATATGTGACCAGCATACCAAAAAAAGAAACTTATTTGAAGAATATACTTTCTCTTCATACTCACTATAGGCCTGACATATAGCAGCTTTGAGCTTTAATTATAACAATATTGTAAAATGCCCATTAAGGGTTTTTGTCAAACCATCTTTGATATATAAACCGTGGAGGCAAGTTGATCTGTATATGACTGAAACTTTGAAATATGAAAAGCGGTTGTGAGGCAGCTGTTATTAATTAAACATCTATAGATCCTAACCAATCTTTTCCAACCCACAAGGAATCAGAAAGGTAGGCATCTGGGACAATATATTATCTATAGAGAGATCATTCTCCGGTCTCTTTTTTGTTCACAGATATAAAGTGGATAGCGCACATAGATAA
Source organism: Pleurodeles waltl (assembly GCF_031143425.1). Taxonomy (NCBI): domain Eukaryota; kingdom Metazoa; phylum Chordata; class Amphibia; order Caudata; family Salamandridae; genus Pleurodeles; species Pleurodeles waltl. Next base: position 254,092,041 of record NC_090449.1, on the reverse strand, counting down.
ACCATTAAGAAGATTTGAGATCAGATGGTAAGGTCGGCTATTAACAAAGTATGTGTATCTCAAGTGTCTTGTGGGACAATCCATGATTGGAGTTTTGTTGTAGCATGAGAGACCAGTTGTTCAAAACCTAGAAATGATGCCGGAGAAGGCTTAACACCTAAGGATAATTTATACAAATAAAGTGATATGGACACATCCAGTAGTATATCTCAACTTCAACACAACAAGGTGCAAATTAGTGTCATACAGAAGAACTGATACAACAGCAAAAGAATGTAATACACAGTCTTAAAGTATTATAAGACCGCTGTAGGACGAACAACTGAAATCCATGCGACAGGAGACAATCTCATTTTGGAAAACAAAACAATGTCCAGTGCCTATTGTATATGCATGTATGACTCCAATGTTGTTACTGCAAAAGTCACAAAATAGGATGACAGTGAGCTCAATCGAGAGACTCCTATATGTATCAGATGATGCCTCAGAAGAACATAGGGAAGGGGGTTAGGCATTCCTGATTCTGTAGTTGGTTCTGGGCCTACCTTGTAGAAGCAGATGCTAACAAAAACAGTCTCAGCAGACACCGCAAAGAATGGAAGAGAGGCCTCGTAACCAAACACATGTGAGAAGTAGCCGGGTAGGAGGAACCCAACTTTTAAGAACGTCAAATGAAGGGCTAGAGGACATAGAACTGAACGGTCCTGATGCTGATTAAGTCACTTAGCCACGTTTCAAATACTTATGCAAAGTCCAATGATTAGGAGGCACCAGTAATATCATGGCCATTTGACAGCAGATAAAAAACACTGACGTATATTTAATGTACTGCAAAAGGAGACACTGAACTGGAAAATAAAGACAGAAGGTTAAAACAGAAAACATTATCAAGCTTAGACAGTCAGAAAAATGTGCTTATAAAAGCAAGAATAAGCACACAAAAAAAAGGTTAAAAAAATAAATTCAAATGATGAATACTATTCCACCATGAATAAAGGGATCAAATCCAAGGTGCAACTTTCAGGCATCCAATGATGACAAAAAGGAAACTAGAACTGATACAACTGCATTTTGTCCATGACATTTTATGCAGTCTCTGCTTAAGCAAGCTTCAGTTTTAAGGTGTCAGCGGTTCTATTTTGGGTGAGGATCCATATACGTTGTAAGAACACCATAAAGGAAAATGTATTATTTTATTTTAATTTGGTATTTTTCCGCACACTTTCCTGGCTCACCCAAACATGCATGGAATTTATATGGCTATGAACTGCGATAGTGATGACAGGATGGAGAACAAAGGATTCCCTGGTAAACAGAACTGTGCTTTCTTATAACCTTGCAGCCAACAGTCTAAAATTACAACTTCAACCTCCCTTTGTATGCCAAAATCTCCTCCTCATAGGACCGATGTCTATACAGGATGGTGTTGATCAGCATCAACAGAATGCCCTTTACCCTCCATCCCAACAGCGGTGGGCATATTGGTAGTGACCTTGATGCATGGGCTTCTGATCAGTTTCTCATCCCAGCAAATCTTGTTACAATAGAAAAGTAAGAATTCGTGGCTGATGCCTCTAACCTCTCTTGCATATTTAAGGATTTATGAAAAGGAAATGTTGACCAAGAGTCTGGCGCTTCGCGGCACAGTGCCTGCTGGGAGAGGTAGAGGTGCACTGCCTTCCAAAAGAGTAAAAACTATTTCTGGAAATGATAAACTAAAAATCACCATGAGACTGGTGGATAGTATTCATCAGAGAAGGAAAACCTCACATCTGCTTGAGAATAAGAAACTCACATTTAAATGTATGCCTTAGCTCAACAAAAAGAATGTGGAAAAGGCAACACCATTGTATTTTGTTCCCTGTTCACATACACAGAACTAATGTTCGCATCTACCCAGCTATCTATTCCACAATCGCAGTACAGAGCATGGGCCTTACCTGGGAGAAAGTAGAAGGGGGTTGTCCAAAGTGTCACCAAAACTGGATTCACCAGTGCAGAGAGAACTAGAAAAGACATCTGGCTGATTGCATTCACCATAATCCTCAAAGTGTTCCTCCTCACTGCTTACAACTGTAACCATGGAATCTGTATTGAAGTCTGCACGGAGGGATAGCTCATCCAAGTGTGACCTATGACAAATCCAACACACAAAAATCATTATTAATGGTCTTACTGGCATCCTACAAACAGAGGAACATCCCATCAAAGACAACCTCCAGAGTGTTTCATCATACAGGGCAGGAGCAACAGAAATGTCTCTGAATGTAGCTGGGAGGGTCACGACTGCACTGCTACATGAAAGAATAAAATGAATTATATGGTGGCAATTTCAATGATAGGTCATAATGCTCCTCCTTAACTCCCCCTTAAGAGTGGTCACCGGTTTGACAGTGCCCAGCAAAGCAGCAGCTGGACATTGTGAGCTGGAGTTCTAAAGCCAGAAGCAATAGTAAGACACCACTTTGAATGGTGTGGCAGTATGGTAAAACTAACTGATTAGATATGAACTGCTCTTAACTGCCCAATACCTAATGGCATATTTTTCCTGATGAAGAGTGCAAGTGGGCTTAAGCATGCTTTGAAAAGGAGACGAGAATAGAGCCATGGTGCTAGAATGATATGGAATGCTCTTTTTCCCCACCTTAACCTGTTTTGGAAAGTTCAAAAGTTAAAGTTCAAAATAGTGCATTTCTTACTTGTGCTCTTTACATAAAATAACAATCTTAAAGATGTAATGCCATAAAAAAGTAAGATGTAACAGATTTTGGCAAATTACACATATTCTACAAAACGTTAATCTTACACAGTGTACAAAAAGGTAAGCTGGGCAACTTTGCGCCTACTTTGAAAGGAAGTAAAAGCAAAAGCTGTTATCAAATATTTATAATAAAGAGCCCAACCATCATAATGGGCTCATCATAGGGGTAAAATAAATGAAAGTTAATTGTAAATGGTGACATATAGATGCATAATAAATGGATGGATATGCTTTAAAAAAAAAAAATACTATTGGTATTGCATTGTGTTACACTGACATACAGGCCACATGGCATGGGGTCATAAGCAGTGGCCCCCCGTAACTAGATGCAAGAAGAGTGGGGGCGGTAACTGATACATGACACTAGCAAGTCTTTTGTGGTTTAAAGCTAGAAGGCTTAGGTGGTGATAATATTGAAGTATGTGCAATACGTTTGAAAGAAAGAAAACGAAACAAAAATGTTGAACATTAACATTAAGAAATATTAGCAGCTCTACATGTTGCATGCATTCTTTGAGTATCAACAAAAGGAAATGACAAAAGTGGTGCACGTTGAGCCTTATGTAGCAATCAACACGCCTTTTCCAGTGGAGCCATAAGATGCTCTTCTTGACCCCAATCAGCAGCCTCTAACATATGTGAAGAGGACTAGGTAACAAAATATTTTGCGAACCAGTCTAAAGTTTGGGTCAGGGTTCAATTAAAGAGTCTGCAGGAGCAAATATCCAACAAAGAATACCATTTTTCACATTGTCATAAATGTCAGAATTTGATGCACAGGTCAGCGTTTCCCAAACTGAGGATCATAAGCCCATTTTTTGTGGTCAAGAAAGTCCCGAAAAAAAAAAAAAAAAAAAAGATGCCTTTAAATGCTGTGTTCATCTTGCCATCCTTTCTGGAGCTTCCAAGACAGAGGCCAAATGCCACGTTATGTCTTCTGACAAATTTCTGCTTATTCTTTTAACATGGAGACTGCTGTTTAACCTTCTTCCTCTGGCTAAAAAAAACTGAGTGGAGTTTTTACAGTGTATTATATGAAAATCTTGGGGTATGGGAAGCATGAGCACAAAGGATGCAGAATGTTTTTTGCAACACACAACAAAATGTAAATCCTGTAAATGAATTGTATGTATTCAGCAGTTAGGAAAGCAAACATTAAGCACTTTTTTTGTAATTCTGAAGTGTGCTGGAAGCAGGGATTTTAATAGGATCAAAACAAATCAATACACTTTATTTGATGATGCACAATGATAACTATTCACAGAGTATTTTGGTACTGATGGCCAGGTGTGGACCTTAAGTCTTCGTCTGCATGAAGTTAGAACACACTAATGCATTCCTACTTCAGCTGCGGACAGAACCAGTGGCAACAGACGTTTCAACAACAGGGCCAATTACACTTTGCTGACATTCATAATGATCGAGGGTCACAATCAAGATCAGGTTTTCAGAACGTAGAGTTAGCCCTAACCACTAAGATCTTGTTTTTTAGCTCTTCTGGAATCTTGCTGGAATGTTGCCAATCCATATTCCCCAACCCCATAGCATTTTAGTCGGTCAATAAGGCAAGACTCACTTTCAGGTAAGAACATGTTTACTCTGCTTCATGACCCCAAGAATTTTCAGGGATGCATGAAAGCGCCAGGTTTTTCACAGCAAGCACAGTGTTTCACAAAACACACCCAAGCTTTAGGAACCTCTGAACATCATATATATAAGCCTGGAGGTGCTTGTGTGGTTTGTGTGTGAAAAGTAAGTTTAATCAAGTGGGGCAGAACTAACATCAAACAATTATTTCTAACACCTACTTCTGTTGGCCATCCCTCATCTGCCGGTGGCTCAGTAAAGGAACATTTGTTTGCGTGGAAAGTAATAAGGGGATTAAACTCTATGCCACCTGGTATGAATGAATGAAAATCTTTATTTCGATTATAGAAAATATTGATAAAAGCACAAGTCCATGTCATACAATAACAATTCATCTAATAGAGTAAAAACCACAAGCTTAAAATCCCTAAATCTCATCAGTACAAAAGGCACGTTTAGAACAAGCATCATACTAAAACAAAAAAACAAAAATGTAAAAAGAAAAAGAAAACCTCAGACAATTACAATAAAACCCCCAAATTCATAATCTTAATCCAGTAAAGTGCACTCTTCCAAAAAACAGGAAACCGCCGTGGCAACAATAAGTTCTTTCATCATCTGTAAGTATATAAAAGCAGGGTGATATGCATAGAAACCCTTGCCTTTAACAACAGGCAGCAAAAACCTTCTTCTAGGTAGATAGTAGTGACTGTAAAACAGGACCAGATGGTCTAGGGTCTGGGGCGAAACATAGCAACAAGGACGAACCTTGATGAGGATGGCTCATATTGCCCAGGAGGGAAATATAGGCTATATCGGACAGAGCCTAATCTAAACCTGGTAAGGAGTAGCCTCTCCCATGGATTTCTAACAAAAGAAAGCTAGGGTCCCATGCCAGGACAAGTGTTTAAAAGCAACAAAGCCCTGGCAGAGAGACTACTCAATGCCACGTTTTGTCTAACCTCTCTGGCTTGCTGAAGAAATAACTCCTTCACAACCTTTCTGTCTGACCGTTTTTAGCAATTCAGGGTTATAAAATAATTCAGGACTCCCCAACAACAAAGCTATAAATCTAATATAATTAAGCCGCAGGATTGTATTGCCTTGCTCGCACCGAAGGCAGTCCTCGATGACCTCCCTGTTAAATGTAGTGAACTCCCTACTCCATACTGCAATTCACAGCATCATCGAGGCAATTTTAGCATAATCGTCTGCAAAATCCAGGCCCAGTTTCTCATGCATAAACAAACTCGAGCTGGCAGGGCCCTCCCCCAATACTTTTCTGCAGAAGAGTTTTTCTTCGTGCTGAATACCCCCAGATTTCTGCACCACGCAATAAAATAGGTGAACACTTCAGTTTATATATCTGCAGCAACGGCAAGACAGGTTTGCTTCCATCCATCTGAGCAAATCTGAAAAGGGCCCCACATGATTAATCGAAATGCATACAGCGATTTGCAAGACATGGGGTCCAACTGCAATGCTAGTCAAACGTAATCCCTAAGTAAGAGAAGGAGGTCACCCTTGTCACTACCTGCCCCTTGATTGTAATGGGTCTGAGTTTTGGATTCCGCTTCCCATAAACCATGAAGTGTGTTTCTGAGGTATTTACATACAATTCTAAGTCACCCATAATATCAACAGATCCACCAAAACTTTAAGCCCATTCATTGCACGGGAAAGTAAAACTGCATCATTAGTGTATAGTAAGGAAGGAAGGAAGGTGTTCTTAACTTTCAAAAAATCTTTACCATAGGCAGTCAGATGCGAATTCAGGTCATTAATACATAATCAAAATAAAATTGGCACTAGGACACACCACTGCCTAACACCCCTTTACAATTGGAGGGTGTCAGAACACCCCCCTGCTGTATCAAATCTTACTGAAGCATTGACACCCGTATGGAGAGCCCGAATAAAGTTTACCAAGGGTTGAGGTAGCCCAAAACCTTCCAAGATTGACCACAGCTTCAAACGATTAACCCTATTGAATGTGCAGCTTAAATCCATGAAGGCCAGATACACAGCTCCCTTCTTGGCCACCGCATATTTGTTCACAAGCAGATTAAGATTCAGGCACCGTTCCTTCATCCCCTTACTCTCTCTAAAGCCGTACTGGGCCAGACAAAAACCATTGTTCGCTTCAATCCACTCTTCAATACGGAGAACAACAATACGCCCCACAATCTTAACTGTGTAGTCAAGTAAAGAAATATGACAGTAAGGACGGCAGCAGCCTGGATCTTGCCTACACCCCTATAACTGCCGACTTCCATGATTTGGGGGTACCAATTTGTGCGGCAGCATTAAGTATATTGGTCAATAGCGGTGCCCACAAAGTAACATTGTCCTTGTACAGGTCCATGGGAACGCCATCTGGGCCGGGGATTTGTTGGGGCACTTACCTGAGTTCAGGGGGTCCTCCGGCAGGAGACGGGACAGGGTGCTGCTGCCAGCAGCAGCATCCACTAGCAAAACACTGCCAGGCCGTATTATGGGTCATAATACTGCTGGCAGCGGTCTACTGGTGTGGAGCTGCTGCTGGCAGCAGCGGCACCTTACCGCCATCCTCGGCATGGTCACAGCTGGATTTCAGCCATTCTTCTGGCGGAAATCCGGCTGTGGTCATAATACAGCAGACGGCTGGTAGCCGCGGCAACGGTCTTTTGGCGGCCGTCATAATGAAGGCCTACATCTTCCCCCTCAGTCAGTTGTTCCACATTATCCAAGGAGTAAACTGTCTCAAAATAGGCGGGAATATTTGACCCTACAATCTCGGGGGGAACTAAATATGCAGGTTTACTATTCACTATCTTCCAGAAACTCCGCATTCCCAGCTTGCAAGCGCTCACACTAACTGCTCCCACCTCTCTTCCTTGAGGCTTTGCTTTCTATTTCTGATTGCCTCTTTATAAGCTACCCTTGCTGAGCTTATATACTGCTGATCTCTAGGTTTATCCTTAAGGGCTTAATGCAAACGCTTGCTTGCAGCTCTGCAGTGTTTATCAAACCACCCCTCTTTGGGGTCCCCTACGGGTCCTGAAAGATCCAACATAATGGATCTAAGGGTGCTATTTAACGTATGAAAATCTGCCAAAACGGAAGCCAGCAGAGTTTCTTGCAATAGAAGAGAGCTAAAAAGCATATTCCTGCAACTCCTAACTAGCCTTACCAATAAAATAGGAATCAGGATTCTTTACCAACTGATTTTCCTCTGCTGGTCTTTTGGGGTCAGTCCGACCACTACTGATGCCACAGCCTGAGGGCCGGGAAGGATAAGTTACTTACCTGTAAATCCTAGTTCTCTTCCAGGGGTATCCTCATCAAAGTCATAAACATTGAATATTCCCGCCCTTGTGCGGGGACCCCGGAGCATATATAAAATACACACATATTATACATGTGTAAAACAGCAATGCAGGATATAATGTTAAACAGGCTAAAATGCTTTATTTCTATGAAGTTTTTATTTTATTTTATTTTTTTTATATTAAAATTACAATAGAGAATAAATATCTACCAAAGCCCCAGAACTGGGCCTGGGGAAATAAGCAGTAGTAATCATCAGAGAAAAAACTACATTGAAAAACAATGGAGCATTCTTAGCCAATAGGCTGCATGCAGGTTAACACAGGAGAACCATAAAAACTTTGGCACCGTGCCTTTAAGCCCCTGAGCACCTCCAGTATCCCACCATGCTTCAGGGGTGAAGGAAAGGTGACAGTTGGTTTACAGTTAGGTCAGTACTTTTTTGCGGTGACAATCTGTGTAACTGATTAGAAAGACAGTTTGTCCTGCACTTCTAGGAGACGTGAGTCCTGGGAGGAGGGTGGGTTGTTTATGACTTTGATGAGGATACCCCTGGAAGAGAACTAGGATTTACAGGTAAGTAACTTATCCTTCTCTTCCAGGGGATCCTCATCAATAGTCATAAACATTGAATAGATTAGCAAGCCCATCCCTAAACTCTGTGGACTGTCTAATAGAAGTGCAGGAATAGATACATATTATGCAAATAAATTTCTCAAAGAGGCCTGCCCCACTTGGGCATCCGCTCTTGCATCTGAATCCAAACAGTAATGTCTAGTAAACGTATGTACAGACTTCCATGTAGCAGCCTTACAAATCTCAGATATTGGAACATTGTTAAGGAGGGCAGCAGTAGCCGCTTTTCCCCTTGTGGAATGCGCTTTAGACCTATCTAGTAATTTTTTATTAGCCAGCTGGTAAGTATTAACAATACAAGAAACTATCCATCTTGATATCGTTCGTTTAGATGCTGCCTCTCCTGTCCTCAAATGACCATAATTTACAAACAATCGGTTGGAATGTCTAATCGATTTTGTTTTATCCAAATAAAATTTCAGCACTCTTTTCAAGTCTAAGGAGTGCAATGCTTTCTCTGCCGGAGTCTCCGGATTGGGAAAGAAAGTTGGTAAAGATATAGTCTGATTGATATGGAATTCTGACACCACTTTCGGAAGGAAAGATGGGTGAGTTCGCAGAACCACTCTACTGTCGTGAAAAACCAAGTACGGTTCTTTGGAAGACAAAGCCTGAATTTCGCTGACCCTCCTCGCCGAAGTAATGGCCACCAAAAAAGCCGTCTTCCACGTAAGGTGCTGTAAAGAGGCCTTTGTGTATAGGCTCAAAAGGAGGGCCCATAAGTTTTGACAATACTATGTTCAGTTCCCATGGAGGAGATGGTCTCCGAATGGGTGGAAAAACTTTTTTCAGACCTTCTAAGAAATCCTTGACTACAGGTTTCGTAAAGAAGGATTCCTGAGAAGGTGACTTACGATAGGTTGTAATGGCAGACAAAGGTACCTTAATGGATGATACCTGCAGACCGGACTTTGCCAGATGAAGTAAATAGGACAGTAGGACATCCTCCTGAGCCCGTATGGGATTCTGGCCTTGTTGACAGCACCATATGTAGAATCTTTTCCACTTAAAAGCGTAAGAACGTCGCGTGGAAGGTCGTTTGGACTCTTTCAAGATGTTCATACACTCCTGTGAGAGCCCTAGGTGCCCATACTGCAGGAATTCAGGAGCCATGCTGTTAAGCTCAGAGAGGGTAGGTTGGGATGTAGGATCTTGCCCTCCATTCTGCTCAGAAGACCCGGTCTGCACGGCAGCCTCCTGTGAGGTTTTTCGGATAGGTTGAGGAGATCTGTGTACCAGAATTGACGGGGCCATTGTGGCGCTATGAGAATCATTCTGGATCTGTAAAGTTTGTTGATCACTGCCGGTATGAGGGGAATCGGTGTAAAGGCGTAGAGAAATATCCCTGACCAGTCGATCAACAGGGCATTCCCTCGAGATCCCGGACGGTAGAACCTGGATTCGAAGTCTGGGCATTTCTTGTTTACTTCGTCTGCGAAGAGATCCAATTGAGGTCGACCCCATTGAGCGAAGATGTATTCGACGACTTCGCCTTGTAGGACCCAATCGTGTGCGTCCTCTAGGTGTCTGCTCAGGAAATCTGCTTCCACGTTTTGTTGTCCTGGCAGGTGAACCGCTGTAAGTGACATTCCTCTGGCCAGGAGCCAATGCCATATCGTTTGGGACTCTCGAGATAGGGGTAGGGATCTCGTTCCCCCCTGTTTGTTCAAATAATACATCGTAGTTGTATTGTCCGTTTGTATTAGGAGAGTTTTCCCCTGAATTAATGGTGTGAAAGACTTGAGAGCCAGATGGACCGCTCTGAGTTCCAGCAGATTGATGTGGTACTGCTTTTCCTTGTCTGACCACAGACCCTGAGCTTGAAGGGGACCCAGATGAGCCCCCCATCCCTGAAGAGACGCATCCGTTACGAGTGTGTCGGATGGAACTACCTGGTGAAACGGGGCACCTACGGACAGGTGAGGTCTGTGCATCCACCATTTCAATGACTGAAGTGCTGCTGCCGGTAGTCGCACTCTGTCCTCCCAGCGACCTGTCCTTTGGCTCCAGTTGCTCTCCAATGCCTCTTGGAGGGGCCTCATGTGCAGCCTGGCATTTGGGACAATGAAAATGCATGATGCCATGGAGCCCAGCAGCGATGTCACCTGACGTGCCGTAGGTGTGTTGGCTTTCAACAGATCCTGACACTTCCTGTCTATTGAGGATAGTCGTTCCTCCGAAGGATACACTCTTTGGAGTTCTGTGTTTATTATAGCTCCCAGGTAGTGAAGGTTCTGTGTTGGACTCAAGGTTGACTTTTGGCAATTGACCTGAAGACCTAGAGACTCGCAAACCCTGAGCACAATGTCTCGATGGCTTCTCGCCTGCTCCGGAGAAGAAGCCTTCAGTAACCAGTCGTCTAGGTATGGGTAGATGAATATCTTTTGTTTTCGAAGATGTGCCGCTACCACCACCATACATTTCGAGAAGACGCGTGGGGCAGATTTCAGGCCAAATGGTAGAACTCTGAACTGATAATGCTGTGACGCTATTTGGAAGCGCAAGAATTTCCGATGCTTGGGAGCTACCGGGATGTGAAAATATGCATCCTGCAGGTCGATGGAGCACATCCAGTCTCCCTGATGTAGTTGAGGGAAAATCTGGTGAAGCACTAGCATCCTGAACCTCTGTTTTCTTATGTATTTGTTCAGCAGCCGTAAGTCCAGAATTGGTCTGAAGACGCCCTCTCGGCCCTTTTTCGCCACCAGAAAATAACGGGAGTAAACCCCCTTTCCTCTGTGCGCAGGTGGAACCCTTTCTATGGCATTCTTTTGTAAGAGGGCGAGAGCCTCTTTGCGCAGCAGGCCGAGATGAGATGGATTGCATTTGGCTGGTGGCAAGTGTGGTGGAGGCTGTGTGAAAAGAAGAGAGTAGCCATTTTCAACAATATTGAGCACCCATTTGTCTCTTGTGATAGAGTGCCACTCGTGAAGATAACCTGCAATACTTCCCCCCCACCGGAGTGGTGTACAGTGTCGAGGGAAGCGAGATCTCATTGTTTGGCCGGCACTTTCTGTGTGGACTGCTGAGGTCTACTTGACCCTCGCTCCCTTGTGTTCCTTCGCTGAAAGAGGGTGGCCCTGCCGTTGTTGTGGCCTCTGGGACCAGTGAGGGGATTGAACCCTCTGCTGGAAGGGGCGCCTGTCATAAGGCCTTCTCCTGAAATCTTTCTTCCTTTCCAGGCCTACAGCCCTCATGGTGTCCACCTCGGTCTTCATGCGGGCCATTTCCTCGTCTGCATGGGTACCGAACAGCGAGTTCCCGGCGAATGGGAGATTAAGGATGCACTGTTGTGCTTCTTGTTTTAACCCAGTCAGTCTCAGCCAGGAAGACCTTCTTGCACAGATTCCATGTGCATACCCATGTGCAGCTAGATCCGCACCATCTGCCGCCGCGCTGATAACCTGGTTGGATACCAGGCATCCCTCCTGCAAGATCTCTAGAAAATCTTGTCTGTCTTCTCTGGGCAATTTCTTTGTGAATCTATTGAGGGAGTCCCACAGAGAACGGTCATACCTGCCCAGGGGTGCAGAAGCACTGGAGACTTTCACTGCCGAAGCCGCCGTACCGCACATCTTTCTCCCCAGAGAGTCTAGATGCCTGCTCTCTTTATCCGGGGGGACCGTGGAGGATGATGCCACCAAGTGGGTTTTTCGGGCTGCGGCCAAGATTACAGAGTCCGGTGGCGGATCTTTTCTTAGGAACAAAGGGTCCTGTTCGGGAGCCTTATATTTTTTCAGAATCCTAGCCGGGGCAGATTTGAGCGTAGCTGGGGCCAGAAAAGTGTCCGTGGTTGGCTGCAACAAACCAGGCACTAGAGGCAGTAGCTTTTTTGACGCTGATCTATGCTGCAGAGTCTCAAAGATGACTGATGAGGAGGTAGATGGCTCAGGAACCTCTATGTTTAATTTCTGCGCTCCCCTTAACAGCACCTCGTTAAACGTGGTAATGTCATCCACCTGTGAGATCCTAGCAGGCGGAGAATCTGTTAGGGTGGGGGAGTAACGCCCGACAGATGATCCTGAAGACGACCAAGAGGGTGATCTCCTTCGTGAACGAGACCTGGATCGCCGTTGAGAACGAGACCTGCTGCGAGACGCTGTAGCAGAGCGCCCAGGCCTTGCGGTCGGTTGACGAGGAGCAGAACGAGCCCGTCCTGCTCTTGCTGTCGGTGATGGCGTTCTTGGAAGGGAGGCAGTAGGCGAGTACATTCGCGAATACTGCGAATCCGGGGAGGCCGCTGGTCTGTTAAGGCTCTCTAGCCATCTTGGAGATATGTTGATGGCCGAAACATGCCCAGATGATGCCGCTCTTGAACGAGATGAGTCGCTCGGTATGGAGACCACGGAGATGGTGCGGCCTTGTCTGCTGGCGAAGGGCGATGTTCTACTCCCTGCGGGACAGGTAAAACATGTGTCGACGTCGACGGCTGTGTCGACGTTGAAGGGCGCCCCATCGGTTGCTCTTACCTTGACGTTGAGTGCCTCGACGTTGAGTGCCTCGACAGAGTGCCTCGACGTAGAGTGTCTCGACGTCGAACGGCGATCTTTGGACCTCGACCTACTCGCCGTCGTGTGCCTCGGCATGGAGCGGTGGGAGGTCGACGGCGGATGTCTCTCATGCCGTCGAGGTGATTTCGACGTCGCGTCTCTTGACGTCGGGGCTGTACGGCCTTTGGCGGCGACCGGGCACGCCGGCGATGGCTCGACGTCGATCGGCGGGCTGCCGTCGACGGAGATCTGCCCTTGCGATGGTGTTCCCTCGACGCCGTATCCTTCGACGTCGGGTCTTTCGCCGTCGACGGCGATCTATGCCGGTGAGACGGTGGCAGCGACGACGTCGACGGGGAACAAGCAGGGACTTTCCTACCTGCTGACGTCGACCTCACCATTCTCTCCTGAGAATGGCCTGCTGGTTGCCTGGGAAGAGAGGAGGACGATGTTTTCTGCCTCTCATGAAGCCCATGTAGCCTGATCTTCTCTCTGTCCTTCAGAGTCCTCTTTGACATATTCTTGCCGTGCTTGCAAGTGTCAGGGCAGTGAATCGGAGGCAGGCACACAATACAAACAGAGTGTGGGTCTGACTGGGCCTTCTTCTTCCCACAAGAAGGGCATTTGACAAAAAGTGAAGGCATTTTTCTGTCAGGAAAAAACTGCCAAACACAGACAAAGATGTTATCTGTCGAATGAAACAGGAAAAAACGCTTTTTAAAGGATTTTTCTGAGAAAAAACTCAGAAAAACTGAGAGCTCAATGCTCCAGGATCCTCTCAGAAGAAGCCGGAAAAAAGAACTGACCTAACTGTAAACCAACTGTCACCTTTCCTTCACCCCTGAGGCATGGTGGGATACTGGAGGTGCTCAGGGGCTTAAAGGCACGGTGCCAAAGTTTTTATGGTTCTCCTGTGTTAACCTGCATGCAGCCTATTGGCTAAGAATGCTCCATTGTTTTTCAATGTAGTTTTTTCTCTTTTTTCTCTGATGATTACTACTGCTTATTTCCCTAGGCCCAGTTTTGGGGCTTTGGTAGATATTTATTCTCTATTGTAATTTTAATATAAAAAAAAACTATAAAAAAAAACTTCATAGAAATAAAGCATTTTAGCCTGTTTAACATTATAGCCTGCATTGCTGTTTTACACATGTATAATATGTGTGTATTTTATATATGCTCCGGGGTCCCCGCACAAGGGCGGGAATATTCAATGTTTATGACTATTGATGAGGATCCCCTGGAAGAGAACAGGGGTCTACCATCCTGGCTTCAATAGCATTATGATCACTCTGCAGTGAAGCATGAATCTGTCCCTTAGTGAAAAAATCTCCAAGCCTACTGGAGGTAAAGATATAATTGATTGTAGTCCCCTTACCTTACCCTATGAATGTAGGTTTACATGGGTCAGGACTAGCCACCCATTCCAATAAATTATATAAGCCAGTCCGTCCAAATTTGTTAGTCAGCTGCCTACCTCTAAGGTCAGGCGGTACCACATTCAATACCTCATCTCCCAAAAAAAGGATCTAAAATAGTCGAAATCGTACCCAGTTTAGCATTGAAATCCCCCGCTAGAAAAACATTAAAACAACCACAGCCTATGAGCAGCCCTTTCCTCCAGAATTGATAAAACTTGGAATAGAGTCTCAATCGGACACCCTAGGTTACACACTGAGTTGTAAAAATTCACTACAAAAAAGTGAAATTCTACAGAAAGAACAACCCATAGAATCTGGATCCCACTGCGCCCAAGAAGGACCGGTACAGATTGTAACTGTGCTGAGACTTGGAGCTTGATGGCCAAGCCTTCCCTGTCTCTACAACCTAGAGAAGGGGTTGCCGGGACAACATAGGTCTCAAATCCCTCCCCCCCCCCCAACACACACACAGAATATTTCCTGGGGCAGTATAATATACTGAGAAATAAATGTAACCCATTGGTGTCGGAGATTTTATCCCAGAGACCCGCACAATTCCATGAAAGGAAACTAAGTTCCCTTCCTGCACAGATAGTGTTTCCTACCCATGGGCAAACATCATGGAATTTGTCTTCAGTTAAAACCCCCATGGGCACAGTATTGGACTGTCAATCATTATTACCCAACTAAGAACGAGGAGAGAATCTGTTCCTTGTGGAGACAGAAGAACCCATTTGTAGGAAAATGGCTACCTGTTGCAGTTACCCCCCACTTTTTGCATGATATTGATGCTGACTTGAGAGAAATGTGCTGGGACCCTGCTAACCAGGCCCCAGAACCAGTGTTCTTTCACTTCAAAATGTACCATTGTTCCACAACTGGCACATCCCTGGCACACAGATAAGTTCCTTGTAAAAGGTCCCAGAGGTACCAAGGGCCCTGTGACCAAGGAAGGTCCCTAAGGGCTGCAGCATATGTTGTGCCACCATAAGGGACCCCTCACCTAACACATACACACTGCCATTGCAGACTGTGTGTTGGTGGGGAGAAAAAGGCAAAGGCAACATGGCATGCCCTTCAGGATACCAGGCACACAAAATGCTGCCTGTGGCATAGGTAATTCACCCTTCTAGCAAGCTTTACAGCCCTAAGGCAGGGTGCACTAAACGACAGGTAGGGGCATAGCTGCATGAGCAATATGCTCCTACGGTGTCTAAGTATATTGTTAGACATTGTAAGTACAGTGTGGCCATGTTAAGTATATGGTCTGAGAGTTTGTCAAAACGAACTCCACAGCTCCATAATGGTTACACTGAATACTGGGAAGTTTGGTATCAAACTTCTCAGAATAATAAACCCACACTGATGCAAGAGTTGAATTTATTACAAAATGCACACAGAGGGCATCTTAGAAGATGCCTCCTGTATTTTAACCAATCCTTCAGTGCAGGACGGACTGGTCTGTGCCAGCCTGCCACTGAAACGAGTTTCTGACCCCCTGGGGTGAGAGCCTTTGTGCTCTCTGAGTACAGAAACAAAAGCCTGCACTGGGTGGAGGTGATTCTCACCTCCCTTTGCAGGAACTGTAACACCTGGCGGTGAGCCTCAAAGGCTCATGCCTTTTGTTACAGCAGCCCAGGGCATCCCAACAAGTGGAGATGCCCGCCTGTCCGGCCACTGCCCCCACTTTTGGCAGCAAGGCAGGAGAGGATAATGAGAAAAACAAGGGGGAGTCACCCACCGTCAGGACAGCCCCTATGGTGTCCTGAGCTGAGGTGACCCCTGCCTTTAGAAATCCTCCATCTTGAGATTGGAGGATTCCCCAATAGGATTAGGGATGTGCCCCCCTCCCCTCAGGGAGGAGGCACAAAGAGGGTGCAGCCACCCTCCAGGACAGTAGCCATTGGCTACTGCCCTCCTGACCTAAACACACCCCTAAATCTAGTATTTAGGGGCGACCCTGAACCCAGGAAATCAGATTCCTGCAACCTGCACGGAGAAGAAGGACTGCTGACCTGAAAGCCCTGGAGAGACGACGGAGATGACAACTGACTTGGCCCCAGCCCTACCGGCCTGTCTCCAGACTCAAAGAACCTGCACAGTGACGCATCCGACAGGGACCAGCGACCTCTGAAGCCTCAGAGGACTGCCCTGAACCGAAGGACCAAGAAACTCCCGAGAACAGCGGCACTGTTCACCTACAGCAAAATTTTTGCAACTTTGCCGGAAGCGTGAGAATTCACCCTCTGCACCCGACGCCCCTGGTTCGAAATCCAGAGAACCAACACTGCAGAGAGGACTCCTAGGCGACTGCGACCTCGTGAGTAACCTGAAACGACCGCCCCTGCACCCCTACTGCGACGCCTGTAGAGAGGATCCAGAGGCTCCCCCTGACTGCAACTGCCTGGAACAAAGAACCTGATGCCTGGACCAAGCACTGCACCCGCGGCCCCCAGGCCCGAAAGGAACCAACCTCCAGTGCAGGAGTGATTATCAGGCAGCCCTCTGCCTAGCCCAGTTTGTGGCTGGCCCGAGAAGCCCCCCTGTGCCGTGCCTGCATCGCTACACTGACCTCCGGGTCCCTTCATTGGTTTCTACAGAAAACCAGATGCCTACTAAGCACACTGCACCCGGCCGCCCCTGTGCGTGTGTTTTGGGTGCCTGTTTGTGTCCCCCCAGTGCTCTACAAAACCCCCCCAGTCTGCCCTCTGAAGGTGCAGGTACTTACCTGTTGGCAGACTGGAACCGGAGCACCCCTGTTCTCCATAGGCGCCTATGTATTCTGGGCCCTCCTTTGACCTCTGCACCTGACCTGCCCTTTGTTGCAGCTGCGGTTGCCTTGAACCCCCAACGGTGGGCTGCCTATGCCAGGAAACTGAACTTGTAAGTGCTTTTCTTACCTCAGAAACTTAACCAAACTTACATCCCCCAGGAACTGTTGATTTTTGCACTGTGTCCACTTCTAAAATAGCTTATTGTAATTTTAACCTATACTGTGTATGTTACTGCTCTAATTCAAAGTTCCTTACTTACCTGTGTGGCGTACCTACATTTTATGTATTTACTTTAAATCTTGAATCTTGTAGTTCTGAAATAAATTAAGAAAATATATTTTTCTATATAAAAACTATTGGCCTGGAGTTAAGTCTTTAATGAGTGTGTGTTCCTCATTTATTGCCTGTGTGTGTACAACAAATGTTTAACACTATCCTCTGATAAGCCTACTGCTCGACCACACTACTACAAGATAGAGCATTAGAATTATCTAATTTTGCCACTATCAACCTCTAAGGGGAACCCTTGGACTCTGTGCACACTATCTCTCACTTTGAGATAGTATATACAATGCCAACTTCCTACACCATTATTCTCTGCTCAAGGCGATTAGAGCCCCAAAGGTTAGTGAGAACGCGGGCTTATAAAAGAAGCCCAGGGGCAAAATCCTAATGCCCAATCCCAGGTTTGGTGGTTGCCTAGCTGTAAAAATCAGCCTCTTAGCCATATCAGGTGTTCTAAAGCTAATCACCACAAAATTGCTCCCAATAGTCTTATTCGTTGGGCCGATCCAATCAACTCTTCTCACAAATAATATATCCCTTGACTCCATAAGGTTAAAATGTACGTTTTGACTCCGCCAATAACAGACTGCAAATATTCGGCATACTCAACCTGAGATACCTCAAGATGGGGGACTCTTGCTAATAATGGGCAGCATTCGGGTGGCAAGTTCACACAGGGCAATCTGTGAGCTGGCCTATAGGGGCTGGGGGGCTTCCTCACCTCAAACCCATAAAAACACCATTCACAACTTGCTTAGATCGTATCTTTGCCCCCCTACCATCCTGGGACGGGAAACACCTAGTGTTACAGGCCAATAACCCAGGTGCGCAAGACAAACAAAAAAAAGGGGGGGGGCATTGGACGGGGTGTTAGGCACATTTCCAGAGGTAAAGAAATCCCCTCCCCTGGCTTCAGGATCACTCGGGGCTTCCTTCAGTGAATGAGACTCCTCATTCATCTTTCCACCCAGGGTGGACTTTCCAGCAGCAGAGACTGCGGTCCTGATCTGTCCATAGTAAGGACAGTTAACTCCAAATTATGCAGCCTTCTATCAAAGGGGCCACAAACTGTTCAAGATACAATCCAAATTCAGGGAGGTCACTTCCTGAGCCTGATTTATACCCAAGTCCCACACTCTACTTCCCAAGTTGTCATTGGTCACTGTTTGTTTTGTCTGTTGCTTCCTTTCAACTCCCGGTGCGCAGTCTCTAGTTGTTTGAGTCTTTTGCTAATGTGTCAGCTAAAGGGACACCCCCAGCTACCCCCACCCTTGAATGAGTATTGTGATCTCCTGGATTAGATTGATCAAGGAGCATTAAGGAATCAATTAATCAATCAGTGCTTGTAAGGCACAAATACTCAGCCATTAGGGTCTCAAGGCGCTTGGTGGGGGGGTCTTACAAAAGCCATGTCTTCAGTTCCTTCATGAAGCTGAGGAGGGAGGTGGTTTGTCTGATGTGGAGAGGAAGAGCGTCCAGGCAGTGGATGCAAGGTAGGAAAAGGAGCGTCCTCCTGTTCTGGTTTTCCAGATGCGGGGTACCTCTGCGGGAGAGAGAGCTGGGCTGAGCGTAGGGTCCTGTGGGTTTACGTGGAGGTTGAGTCGCTGGTTCATGTAGGTTGGTCCGGTGTTGTGGAGGGCTTTGTGTGCATGGGTGAGGATCTTAAAGGTGATTCTTTTCTCTATGCAAAGCCAGTGCAGTGTACGCAGGTGTTGCGAGATGTGGCAGTGTGAGGTAGGTCGAGGACCAGTCTGTTGCAGTTCTAGATGTTTTGTAGTTTGTTGATGAGTTTCTTGTTGATTCCGGTATAGAGTGTGTTTCCAAAGTCCAGTCTGCTGGTGATGAGGGTGTTTGTGACGGTCTTTCTATGTTCGAGTGGGATCCATTTGAAAGACTTGCGTAGGAGACCGAGGATGCAGAAGCAGGTGGAGGTGACTGAGTTGATTTGATGGTTCATGCTGAGATTTGAGTCCAGGATGATCCCGAGGTTGCGGGCTTGGCTGGTGGGGGTGGGCGGGCGGGTGTCCGAGGGTCAGTGGTCACCAGGAGTCATTTCACACATGGGGTTGAGGGCCCATGATGAGTCCTTCTGTCTTGTTTGCGTTGAGTTGAAGGCAGCTGTTTCTCATCCAGTTGGAGACTGCTTCCATGCCTTTGTGGAAGTTGTGCCTGGCTTTTTTGGGTTTGTGGGATGAGGATGTGGATCCAATAACAGAGAAACAGCTGATTGCAGAACACCACTTGGACCCTCCCCAGGGTCTAAATATATAGTCTCTCAGCCAAGTCAATTTCTTTGGCAATCATCTTCATGGCCCGAGTTAAAGAGGAATCAATTGTAGTTCATTGGTGAGGCTTCAGGGATAAACTCTTGTTTACCTGCAATTTGCGCTTCCACATGATGAATTATACAAAACTCAGGGGCCCAGAGTGTTATATGGGGAGTAGAACTTACAAAAAGGAATACAAATATAAAAAGATGTAAAGAGATGGGGCCCAGCCCAGTCTCCTCCCGGCGAAGATGGGCCTGCATCCCACACAACAGGAGTCACGCTGCCTTAAAAGCTACTCTGGGCACAAGTGACGTGGTGCGGAGGGCGGGCCTCCTGACTGCGTTGATGTCTGGGCCCAGTTGTCGGCCCCACTCTCAGGTTCCCCCCAGAGTCCGTAACACAGAAGTAACCCCCTCAGCTGGAATTGCGCTGCTTTTAAAACTGTCTCTGGTCGCAAGTGACGTGGTGCGCACCTTCTGGCTGCGGTTGATGTTTGGGCCCAGTAGTCGGCCCCAATCTTAGGCTCTCCCAGAGTCCATAAACACAAAAGTGCCACCTGGTATCATTCTTTATTGTTATGTAACATGAATACAGTACTGCCCATAACCTACGTGAATTTCATACAGACCCTTTACAATAAAAGTGCAGTTTGGAAAGTTCACAATACTTCTTAGTTTCATCTGTTTTTTACACCCTATGGATGTGTGGATTTGACTCAGAGGGTTGGATATTCACAATGGATGGTGTGATGCTTCCCATGTCTAGTAGAACTAGTCCAACACTGACAGTGCCCAAGCTTCCTAATCTGGATCCATCTAACTGGTACGAGTTGAACTGCCTTAAGCAATATGAAGTGTTGACTTGGAAACCACAAGCCAGGGTTCCAAAGTAATTGTTAATTTCTTACCAATACAAGAGGCAAAAGAAAGTCTCCATGCCTTGAGAACCTTATGAGCTACCCGTGAACATTTATCAGTTTCACATCAGGTTAATACTCACTGACATTATACAGTGTCTTTGTTAGAATAAAGTGTTACAGCAATCAGCACCTACTGTTTCATTTTAGGTTGTGGTGTATTTTGTTTTATACAGGAGCTATCAAATATAGTAATCCTTTTGAGAAGCTTATCAATTTGTCTGATTTAACAGAAGTTCATGTTGAATATTTAACACCCATTGCTGCAAAAAGACGTGGTATTTACTGGAAGAAAAGAATGGTGACGATAGTTTGCTACACTGACACATTTTTCTGCACAGTCAAGTGCACTAAATAAACAACTATGAATCCTATAGACTCATGAAATAGCCAATATCGCTCGCTCAGGATCTCCCATCCTCAATGTGTGGAACATCCTCGTAAAAACTAACAATCCACCCGTATACAGATTCCCAAACATTTCTCCAATGCAATAGTTAACAGAAGTATTCATGAGGGCAAGATTTACTGTTAACTTCAGTTAGCATAACGGTAAACCTTTTAAAACTGAACTTAAAAAAAATTCTCTGCTAAGGTGTATGTGTGAAACTTGGAAAATGAGACAGAGATACTGTCTGACACACAAATGACCTTACTAATAACTAAGGCTGGATTTAAGGCATTTTGATGCAAGTAATTACTTTGTCAGTAGGTAATCATACTTAGATCTTTAAAATCTATATTTGTTATGGAACCAGCCCATAGAAAAATAATTTGTAATGGGATTTTACTCCAAGGGTTGGGCCCATTGATTTTGGCAATTTTACATTTATTTATTAGCACATGTGTTGAATCTCTTAGAACTAAATCAGTCTAGCAGAAGTAAGGACTCTCAACATCACTGTGACTGATCTTGACCTCTCAGTTCATGAGCAGAACATGAGCGATAAAATAAAAGAACAGTTTACCTGCCATGCCTTAAGCAAATTTTCCACCAAATCTCCTATTTCATTCTTTGAGGAGAATTAATGCAAATATTCTGAAGGAACGAGATCCACCTAGGGACGGTATCTCTAGTATGTACCTTTTAGGTCTAAATTGTAACAGTGGAGCGGTCAAAAAGACTATTTACCATATTCCAAGAGAGGCTTCAAGTTTGCCCCACTGGCTTTCTTCAGCCAGCTTTTCAGTCATTGGCTTAAAACGTTGTCAACCATGTCCTGGCTTAGCCCAGTGGAGTATACATCGCTCACCTAACCCTATTGACTGTTCGGGTATATCCTTCTACCGCCACTTCAGTGCTTGCAGCAAAATGCATGTGGGCCAACTTTACATCTACAGCTCTCTGAGTTTTCTCCAGTTGGCATATGTTAACACGTTAAACCAAGGCATATTGGCTTTCCAATGTTTGTTTTATATCTCACTGGTGGAACAGCCTCAGCCCTTCAACTCCGGGAGTCTTCTGCATTTCACACCCCCTGAGAGGCTACCGCAGACATGGCCTGGAATAATAAATAATGTGTAGGAATAATCAATGATGATCAAATACAGAGGCCAGGCTTTACAAGACATGCAGTCACTAACTTTACTCACACAGGGTCTGGAAAACCAAAGAATGAATCAAAGCACAGAAAACCCTTAATGAGAGAGAACAGATAATGAAGGGGTGGGGAGAAGATCACCATCAAAAGGATCATTAAAATTAAAATTAAAGATCACTTCTTCCCTGAAGATATGACAGCCTTCCTTAAAGACAGAGTTGCAGAACCAGGAGGCCCTTAAGTGGAAGAAATCAGAATAAGTCATTGGAATGACAGCAATCACACATCTAGCAGTTACCACCAAGAGTCCAGGTAGGAAAGTACTGAGAAGATTCATAGAACAAAGGGCTCTAGCAATGTTACATCAGAAAACTGTGAAGCCCAACTGTCACTTGAAGATCCCCTGTGTCTAAGAGTTGTGCTGACTTCGGATCAGGGTGACAATGTTGAAAATGCACATATTTTGCTAAACAAGTTACACTCTCATATCAGCACTGACAAATATTTGGGGTTTTCAAATGTAAATCCTCAATCTTCATTTTGTAAACACGACTTAAGACCAAGTCTGCTTAATGCATTTGCGACAACTTATGTTCACATGGAGCCTGTTTTCTATGTTATCCTTTAACGTGGAACAATAATTTCCTTAATTACACTTTTAAAACAATGTGAATTTTTTTTTCCTGATTGGGCATCTCCAGAAGGAACTCCAGCATTCTCCAGGCTATTTATTTGAATGTGAGGGGACACAATGGGAACAATATGCTAAACAGACTAAGTTGACTGTGAACATACATAGGGCCTTATTTAAATATTAGTGTAGGAGTTACGCCGTCACAATGGTGACGGATATCTCGTCTGTCGAAATCTAAATCCCAAAGGATATAATGAGATTTAGATTTCAGCGGACAGGATATACGCCACCATTGAGACAGAGTAACTTGTCTGCCAATATCTAAATCAGGCCCTAAAATATTGACATGCTGTGCGCGAACAGATGTATTTTGGTATGATGGCAAATTGTACAATTAAGGAGATCACTGTTCCACTTTATAGGTTAAAAGCACACTTCGGTGGTGCCTGTTAATTCCTTCTATCTTCACACATTACACTAGGGACTCCAGATATTGCAGCCAGGTCAACGCAAACTGATTTTCAAAACAATTGTGACTTAGAGCACACGTAGTGGAGGAAAAGTCTCCAACCTAATCACAGACTCTTAAGCAAAGCTCAGTGTCTACCTTTCCCATTTTCTTAACACAGACATTAGTGAAATAAGCTCTAAGCAATATTTTAAGTTGTATGTGGCTAAAACCAGCCCTGATCTCAAGATCCCCGAGGTAGTATAGTGCTTCCACCCACTCTCTCTAGGAACCCAAATCATTATACTATTCCATCTTTAAGCAGGTACAGGTTTAAGGTGCATTACATCTCATAAATTGATGAAATGGTCTTCTTAAACGTGCCTTCCATCAGCACTCTATTTTCAAATGGTTAACATTCCTCAATTTGCCCCCTGCCTACACTGTTCTGCAAAAATGTATCTAAGTAATATATATCAAAACTCTTTTGCATGAGCCTGCTCATATTAAGTTTAAACTGATCTAAAGTTTTTATCACAGTTGTCAAAAGACATCACCAAATGTGCACATCCCTACTAGGTACAACTGCCCGAATCATCACAATGCTCTAGGTCTTTTAAACTATCATTAGACCAAAGTGGGGTACACTTAGGAAGCTCTCCTTTTCAGCCTAACCTAGCAGTAATATAATGCCATGCCTTCACCAGAGCTTTAGTATGCTGAGGCCACAAGTGGCACCCTCCCGCTGATTAAGGCAGCCAAATTATCAAGGTGAGCATTGTGGTTACATATGGTTCCTTTTGTGGCTGTAGTGCCCATTTGTTCACAGTAAAGTCTATTTGTTTAGTACCATTACTTATGACACCCAATAATATTTTCAGAGACAACAGGTCATAATTTCTGTGAAGGGCTCTGACATAGTGCATATACAGAGTGTATAAAGTGATAACAGCTTCTGACCACCACAGATTCTTTATTTTCACTTCAGGGTACAAAATTCAGCAGAACAAGTGAAGAAAGGTACACAAATACGAGAGCAATGGAAAATACTGTCAACTGTGAATGAGTGGGCATAGTAAAAATACATTTGGAAGGTGTACAGCATAAAACAATCATAGACATGGGAAGATCTCACATGTTTAATCATCTTGTGTGTTTGGAAATTAAATGTTTCATTAAGCACTTTCCTGCATCTTGAAACTAGATTATTATGTTAATCTAATCAAGATACTCATTGTTTGCTTTCTTTGGAAGGATGATAGCCTGTTCTCCATCAGACAATTCACAAATTTGCCTTTCCTGATTAGACCTACCCCCACATTCTATTGTGAGATTTATCACCTTTTTCAAAAGTATCCCTCTATTATAATGCTTTTGGTGGCTACTAAAATGCTGCCAGAAACCATGTTTAATATGTAAAAATAAATAAAAATACTCTGACACAATTATCTTACAGACATGAAACAATTGTGTATTACGTACGATATACTTGTTTCTTCCTGACATTTCGAATGGAGTGATTACTACCAAACAATGCCATGCTGGGTGCTCACAAAAGATTTTATCTGCTTACTCATTTTGAGATTTGCAATGTTTTCAGTTCTGTAATGTTAATTAAATATGTTCATACTTTTTTGGGAAAAGAACCATGGGGCCACTGTGCACCTTATGTTTATGTTTTTGTAAAGCTCTTCATCTAAGTACAGTTATGATTTGTCAGTAAAATAAGACAACTGAAATGAAGTCTTACCGCCCTGTGGAAAGCAGCAGTGACCCGTTCAGATGGACCTCGATGGCACTGTCTGGCTCCACCTCATCACCCATTTCATGGTGTGCCAGGGCACCTGTGTCCTCATCGGTGAAGGTCTCACACTCGCTGTATGTGCTTTCAGAGCCCACATAGGCACTGTCAGTCACCTCATTGGCCTGTTGGAAGACAGCAAATGTTAAACATGAACCCTTAAATTCTTACCCCTAAGTGTAAGGTTAGTCCCAGGCAACAGAAAAGGAATGGTTTCTTACCTGTAACTCCAGTTCTCTCGTAGGGGTATTTCCATGATAGTCATAAGCATTGAATAGTTCCGCGCGCCTGCGGGGACCCCGGAGCACTGATGTGAAGTATATTCTTAAGTGCAAACACCAGCCGTTTAAAGAAAAGGTCTGTCAAAAAACACTTAAGAATAACATTGTGCAGCCTATGTGAACAGCTACACAGGCCAAATTGTTGAAAAGAAAATCAATAGTAGTGTAAATTCATGTTCAAACACCTATTTATTCTAGAAATGTAATAACAAATACATTCTCATACTTTATTTACACCTCTGATGAGAATAAAACAATGCAGGGCAGTGTAGCCCATAGGCTGCCATTATACAGAATGTAAATAGAGCTGTGCCTTTAAGAAAAGTAAAGTCTTCCTGTTTCCCATCATGCACAGCAAAAGGCAGTTGCCTCAGTTCTTTTTTGGAGGCTATTACCTGACATGAAGAAAAAACAAAACATTTGTTGGAGTACCCACCTCCATAATATTCATGTTCTATGTCAACTCCACCGGGGAGGAGGGAGGGTTGCTTATGACTATCATGGAAATACCCCTACGAGAGAACTGGAGTTACAGGTAAGAAACCATTCCTTCTCTCGTAGGGGATTTCCATGTATAGTCATAAGCATTGAATAGAGTAGCAAGCCCATCCCCATAGCCGCGGTGGAGTCGATATAAGAATACTGAGAAAAACATGAATCATGCAAACAAATTCTTGAGCAAAGCCTGTCCAACCTGAGCATCTGCCCTAGCGTCTGTATCAAGGCAGTAATGCTTAGTAAAGGTATGGATCGACCTCCAAGTGGCAGCCTTGCATATTTCTGCCAAAGGGACATTTCTCATCAAGGCTACAGTAGCTGCTTTCCCTCTGGTCGAGTGGGCTTTTGGTCTACCACCAAGGGATTTGTTTGCTAACTGATAACATAACATTATACATGAAACAATCCACCTGGATAAAGATTGTTTAGATGTGCCCAAACCTGTTCTGATTGGGCCATAGTTAATAAAAATCTGTTGTGATTTTCGTAAGCTTTTTGTCCTGTCCAAGTAAAATTTCAATACTCTCTTTACATCCAGAGAGTGCAGAGTTCTCTCAGCAGGAGTAGCTGGATTCTGAAAGAAAGTCGGTAATGAAATTGTTTGGTTCACATGGAAGTCGGAGACTACCTTAGGTAGAAATTTTGGATGAGTTCTCATTACCACTTTTGCAGAATGAAAAACCGTGTAGGGTTCCTGAGCGCAAAGGGCCTGGATTTCGCTGACCCTACGCGCTGAAGTGATTGCCACCAGAAAAGCAGCTTTCCATGTGAGATGCTGCAGCGATGCCTTGTGTATCGGCTCGAATGGCGGCAGCATCAGACGTGATAAGACAACGTTCAGTTCCCATGGAGGAGAAGGCTTTCTAATGGGAGGAAAAACCTTTTTTAAACCCTCTAGGAAATCCTTAATAATCGGAATCCGAAAAAAGGAAGTTTGTGAAGGACTCTTTCTGTATGCTGTTATCGCCGCCAAGTGAACTTTTATTGACGACAGTTGTAAGCCCGATTTTGCCAAACTTAACAAGTATGGTAAGATAGATTGTTCTCCACAAGAAACCGGGTCAATGTTGTTGTGTAAACACCAAATGCAGAATCTCTTCCACTTGCTTGCATAGGCTGATCGTGTGGAAGGGCGTTTTGCTTCCCTCAGAATTTCCATACAGTCCTGAGGTAAGTTCAAATGTCCATATTGCACTAGCTCAGGAGCCATGCTGCCAAACTCAACGATGAGGGGTTGGGATGAGATATCTGCCCTCTGAACTTCGTGAGAAGGTCCGGGCGATATGGTAGCCTGATGTGTGGTTTGAGTGACCGGTGAAGAAGGTCTGGGAACCACCACTGGCGTGGCCACTCCGGAGCAATTAGGATCATTTTGGTCTGAGCATTGGACAGTTTCTGGAGAACTGCCGGAATCAGGGGAAGCGGTGGAAAGGCGTAAAGAAATGCCCCTGACCAGCTTATCCATAGGGCATTCCCCAGTGTCCCTGGATGGTAATATCTGGAGGCGAAGTTTTGGCATTTTTTGTTTTCTGGGGTTGCGAATAGGTCTGTAGAAGGGGTACCCCAGAGTGCGAAAATGGAATGAACGACGTCGTCGTGTAGTACCCATTCGTGGTTCTCGCTTATTACCCGACTGAGGGCATCCGCTTGAACATTCTGGATGCCGGGCAGGTGAGTTGCCACTAGCGACAGGTTCCTGGCTAGAAGCCAATGCCAGATTGTCTGGGCCTCTCTGGATAAAATTCTGGACCTGGTGCCTCCTTGTTTGTTCACGTAGTACATAGTGGCCACGTTGTCTGTCTGAAGAAGGAGAGTTTCCGTTCTCAGAGAGGGAAGGAAGGCTTTGAGCGCAAGGTGGACTGCGCAAAGTTCCAGCAGGTTGATGTGATAGAGACTCTCTTTCTGTGACCACTCGCCTTGGACTCGAAGATGTTCCATGTGCGCCCCCCATCCGAGCAGTGACGCATCTGTTACGATGGTTTGAGATGGAGGTCGTTGTTGGAACGGAATCCCCACCAAGAGATTGCTGGGCAAACACCACCACTTGAGGGATTGTAGGGTGTGAGGAGACAGCAGGACTTTGTTCTCCCAATCGTCCCTCAGTTGACACCACTGATCCTCTAGATTTTCCTGCAATGGTCTCATATGGAGACGAGCATTGGGAACCAGATGGATACAAGACGCCATCGAGCCCAGCAGAGAAGCTATTATTCTTGCAGTGGCTTGAGGTCTTTCCTGCAGTTGTTTGCACTTTTGGAGAATCGATAACCGTCGTTCCTCCGAAGGAAACACCTTTCCTAGCTTGGTATCTACAATGGCCCCTAAGTAATGCAACCTCTGAACAGGTGTTGCTGTTGATTTCAGAAGATTGACTTGAAGACCAAGTTTTTGTAGCAGTTGTAGAGTCCATTCGAAATGCTGCTGTGCCTCGAGATAGCTGGAGGCCTTTATGAGCCAATCGTCTAGATAGGGATAGACGAATATTCGCTGTTTCCTCAAGTGGGCGGCTACTACCGCCATGCATTTGGAAAAAGTTCTTGGCGCTGATTTTAGGCCGAACGGTAGAACTGCAAATTGGTAATGGCGTTTTCCGACAGTGAACCTTAGGAATTTTCGATGTTTCTTGGCTACTGGGATATGGAAGTAAGCGTCGCAAAGATCTATCGCACATAGCCAGTCGCCCTGACGTAAATGTGGGTAAATTTGGTGTAAGGCTAACATCCTGAATTTTTCTTTGCGAATCCATTTGTTTGCTGTCCTCAGATCTAAGATGGGACGAAACTCTTGTTTGTCTTTTTTCTGTACAAGGAAATATCTCGAATAAATCCCCTTCCCATGTTGGCTGATGGGAACGGGTTCTATGGCTCTTTTTTGCAATAGGATATTGACCTCTAACTGCAGAGCTTCGAGATGGTGGTTGGCTGTTTTGGGTGGAACAGATGGTGGAGAACTGGTGAATCTGAGAGCGTAACCATGTCTCACAATATTCAATACCCAGGCGTCTGTTGTGATGCGTAGCCACTCGTCTAGATGATTTGAGATACTTCCCCCTACCGGAGTGGGTAACGGAGGAGGGGGAAGCAAAGATTCAGGGCCTAGACGTGGGAGTTTGTCGAGGTGTCTGGGTCTGAGGTGTTGAACGACCCCTTGTCGACTTTCTGGAGAAGCCCCTCTGATGCTGCTGCTGCTGCTGTTGCTGAGGGCGTGAAGACGACCAATGTGGAGCCTGATACCTGTGGGTGAACAGTCTTCTTTGATATGGGCGGAATCCCTTTCGCTGTTCTTTAGGTCGCTCTATGCCTACCGCTTTTAAGGTATCCAGTTCCGACTTCATTCTGGCCATCTCATCATCGGCATGAGAGCCGAATAAAGTGGAGCCTGAGAAAGGCAGGTTCTGTATCCTCTGCTGTGCTTCGGGTTTAAGCGATGTAAGCCGCAGCCATGCATGTCTCCTGAGCGCTATACCATGAGCATAGTTATGTGCGGATAGAGTTGAAGCATCTGCCGCAGCACTTATGATCTGGTTAGAAACCATTGCTCCCTCGCTCACGACCTCTAGGAAATCTTCCCTTTTGTCCCTAGGGAGATGCTCTGAGAACTGTAGTATAGAGTCCCAGAGGGATCGATCATATCTCCCTAATAAAGCAGTGGCACTGGCTGCTTTCATGGTGATAGATGCCGTCGAGCATACTTTTCTTCCTGCAGCATCGATCTTTCTGCTTTCTTTGTCTGGGGGAGCAGAGGAAGACGGTGACGTCGAATGCGATTTCTTCGCTGCCACTATAACTACCGAGTCTGGTACTGGGTCCGACCTCAAGAATAGAGGATCTTGCTCTGGTGGACGGTACTTTTTAATGAGTCTGGAAGGAGCAGACTTTGTTGTAGCCGGCGTGAGAAAAATGTCCATTGCCGGTTCAATAAGACCCGGAACCAGTGGAAGTAAAGGTCGTGAAGATGTCCTTTGATGCAAGGTCTCAAAGATTACTGATGTCGATTGGGCAGGAGCTGCTAGCGGGATATTCAGCTTGGTTGCCCCTCTCACTAAGACCTCCTGAAATGTGTTGACATCATCTATGGGAGACACTCTTGGGGATGGTGAGTCTGATAAGGTTGGAGAGTAGTCTCGTGTGGACGATGAAGAATGTCCATGATGTGATTGACGACGGTGCCTTGAGGTAGATGTACGCCTCGAGGAATAACCAGAACGCCCTGCAGATCGCGTTGGAGTCCTCGGAACAGGTTCTGGAGGAGGCGCCGGAAGAGGAGCCGTAGGTGTTACCGGCGTCTGTGGTAAAGGCGACTGCCTTTGTGAGAGCTGTGGTGATGCTGGAAGTAGGATAAGCGAGGCCGAGGATTCTGAGGTTGTATAAACCCTTCTAGGCCTCTTAGATGGTCTTCTCGACGTCGAAGCACTCCTCGACGTCGAACTGCGGTGACGCCGAGTGCCTCTAGACGTCGACTCGTCTCGCCGCTGAGAACCTTTCGACGACGAACCTCGACGTCGGTGCAGTGACGGTGAACGCCTCCGACGGCGAACACTCTCTCTCGACGGCGATCTCCCTCGCCGTGTCGACGGCGAGCCCGACTCGGATCTCCTTGGCGTGGACTGTGTTCGCCGTGTCGACGGCGACCCAGATCCTCTCGACGTCGGGTGTCTTCGCCGCCTCGACGGCGAAATAGCTGTCGACGGCGAACGATGTCGTTTTCTCGCCGGCGAAGCACTCCTCGACGGCGAACATGTTGGCGCCGTTCCCTGCTTCGACGTCGACGCTCTCGACGTCGTCGGAGATCTATGTCGTTTTTCAGCAGGTCTGGAAGGATTCATGGAGGAAACAGGTTGAGCCCTGGTAGAAGTCTGACCTTCTCCTCGCTCTGTAGTGGAATGGCCACTTTTTCTCCTGTCCTCTTTCGCCTGGAGTCGGATCTTCTCTCTGTCACGAAGGGTTCTTCTAGAGAAGGTTTTACAGATGTCACACGACTCCGGTTTGTGGCTGGATGGAAGACAAATTATACAGACCCTATGTGAATCTGTTTTAGCCTTCTTTCTTCCACAAGAAGGACATTTATCAAAAAGTGAAGGCATTTCTAACTAGAAAAACCTCAAAATTCTGTCAGAATTTAACAGAAATCAGTAGAAAATGATCACTCAAAGGTAAAAACGTCGAGTGAAAATGAAATTCAGAAGATATTTCAATGAATTTCTGTCACAAAAGCTTTTGTGAGGTAGAGCTCAATGCTTCAGGGTCCTGTCAGCAGGAGCCGGAAAAAAGAACTGAGGCAACTGCCTTTTGCTGTGCATGATGGGAAACAGGAAGACTTTACTTTTCTTAAAGGCACAGCTCTATTTACATTCTGTATAATGGCAGCCTATGGGCTACACTGCCCTGCATTGTTTTATTCTCATCAGAGGTGTAAATAAAGTATGAGAATGTATTTGTTATTACATTTCTAGAATAAATAGGTGTTTGAACATGAATTTACACTACTATTGATTTTCTTTTCAACAATTTGGCCTGTGTAGCTGTTCACATAGGCTGCACAATGTTATTCTTAAGTGTTTTTTGACAGACCTTTTCTTTAAACGGCTGGTGTTTGCACTTAAGAATATACTTCACATCAGTGCTCCGGGGTCCCCGCAGGCGCGCGGAACTATTCAATGCTTATGACTATACATGGAAATCCCCTACGAGAGAAGGTATATTTTTCCACACTTTTTATTAAGATTGTTTTGGTGAGCACAGTTTGAAAATTACAATTAAGCACCGCTTGCTTTGTTATCTGGATTACACTCAGAGATTCTAGCTGTCCATTTAAACCTCCTGCCACCCAATCCCTTGCAACACTTTCCATGCAGAAAAGATCACTACTAACTTAATAGACCTATAGTTCCCAAACTGTGGTCCGGAGACCCCTGGGGGTCAGCAAAGTATCCTCAAGGGGTCCGTGATGGCTGACCAAATTAACTAAATCAACAGATTAATAAAGTGTATACAGATAAAATGGCTAAATGTACAACTGAAAATTTTAAAAACGTACTGTAAATGTCAAGGAATTTCAAAATGGAGGCTAAAAACTAAATTAGTATCTTCAGATCGATTTGCGGGAACAGTGCAAGTGCATCAAACAGAATATAATAGGGATGTGTGGCTTCAACTGAATTTAGAAAAGCTCCAACCTTCCTTTTAAAATTTGTATTTTTTAATTTTATTTGTTTGTAAATTAAATAAGATGTGTTATCGTTTGTGTATGTGTTTGATAGAATGCTAGTTTAATTTTTTGTGTATTGTTTTGCGGTTCAAATCATCAACAATGTTTAGGCCTGGGGCCCTGGCTTCCAGTAATGACTCTGTGGAGGGTCCCCTGATTCCTGATTATGATTCAGTGGGCGTGCCCAGGTTCCAGTAATGATAGAGAGGGGGCCCACACAAGTCAAAAAGTTGAGAACCACTGTACTAGCCCATGAATTGAGTGTCACATACAAATATCACTTCTTAGCACCCCTATTCTACTTTTGTGAAATAAACCAATGCATTTTTTAAATTTAATGTAAAAGGCTAAGGAACAAGAGTGAACAACGGTACTACAGAAATACTGAGGACAAGGAAAATTAAGGGGGGCAAAGGAGTAACACAAATGAATTAAAGGAAGGCATCTTATAATAATTTGCAGTTTATATCGAACCTGGAGGGAAAATGTTCTATAGAAAATTTTATACACAATTAATAATCCCCAATGGAAATTGATAATAATTTTATAAAACCTCAGAATGACTAAGGGCTGAGCTGGTACTGTTGGGATTCCGAACTGCAGTTAATACCAAATATCAACAGTGGGAAATTAACTGCTTGAGAGTGTTACTGTTATGGGCAGTCTATTTCATTAACGCCTCGTAGATAATTAAACTAATCAATCTTCATCCCAAAATTTAAGACCTGATGTTATCACCGTGTCAGTATCCATTACCTGGCAAGGAATCTAACTGCACATTGCAGAATGGACCTGCCTTTGTTTGCTTTTAGGTTAAACACACCTTCAAAAGAATGGAAAACGTACTGAAATAGAGTAAACTACTGCTTGCATCCTCAAAATAGGACAAAATGCCCCCTACAGTATTCGTATGCTAAAGACCAGACCCACAGTGCCTCATTTCCAAGGCAAGTACAAGACTGTTGCGGTCTTTTGCAAAGCTTTTCAACACATCTACAGCAGCCATTTGTAGCACTGTATTCCCAATGGAATAGAGTAGTTACAGTATACTCAAGAATTATCCTTGTGGCTGCTCTGTTCATGACCAACACTCAGAGGGCTCAGAAGCAGCTGCCAAACACAATAAATTAAACCGTTGGTCAGGGTAATCTACTTGCTGCACTTCAGCTTTATCATTGCTCAAAAGGGAACCTAATACAAATTTAAATTAACGGCAGCAAGACAAATAAGCATGATTTTCTTTGTTAGGTACATGTCTAAATTTAAAAATATGAAGCAGGTTAGAAGAGTAGGGAAAACATGAGTAGAGGAGAGCTGTCCAGTGTGGTCATGCCAAAGGACATAAATGAAAATATTCTCCAAAATCATACTGCTAAGATATACTTTTGTTGTTAATCTCTTGGAATCTATGTGCAGGGCACAATGTGCTTCAGCATACCAAAAAAAAAAGACAAAGGAAATGGGTTAGGCAAGGTTGGTGGCACGCTTTCTCAACCAGTGAGGTGCTTTCACATACATCATTAATCATATTCTAACTTCAATATTTTCGATCTAAAAACCTCAGGAAAAAATGGCCTTAAGTAAACTTCTGGCATTTCAGCTGAAGTGGCCCTGTTCTTCACTGCACAAGTCTAGTTAAGTACTTTTAGACCTGCATAAGTCATACCCGGATCTTGCCGGGCTTAAAGATGGCTGCCGATTATGTGTGCTCCTCCGGCCGTTTATCAATCCATCAAAATCCTGGTGCTTAAAGCCACACAATTGAAGCCATGGCCACTTGCCCTATGTGTGCTGCATTGTGTGCTCCACTATTGGCTAAAAAATAGAACTTTGGGTGGCATTCTTTAGTTCGGAGTTAACTCAGCACCTACCTCGCGATCAGCCCTCGACACAAGAAGTGAGGTGAATATGTGTGTGTGTGTGTGTGTGTGTTTAGGGGGTGGCTGCGGTGGTTCCTGATGTGAGCAGACTCGTCAGGCAGGCAGTACCTAACCTAAGACGACAGCCTGTGTGATTTAGCAGATTTGTCACTGAGCGCAGTGTGACTGGTGATCTGCACGGCAGGGCTCAGAGGCCGACGCACGGAATAGCGTGGGCCCCTAGGACCCAGCCAAGTGCTTCATGCAGCAAGTGTCTGACCAAGAGTCCCCGTAAAGGGGCTGTGACTGCAGAGTGCTGTGGGTGGCGTGGGAGAAGTGGAGGGCCCGGCAGAGCAGAGGAGAGGAACTGAACTTGAGGGTGTGAGGCACCTTACCCCAGGCCCTAATGTGCAAGGGCCCGTACCCCTAGACAACATGCCAATAACTGAGCACTCACAGCGAGGATGAGTTGAGCAAAAGCCTGCAAGCAGAGGCGATCCCTGAACTTGTGGGGCAGTAGGACTTCACTGAAAGTGGCTTTCCCTGCTGGGCTCTCAACAATAATACTTACACCCTGCCTTGAAACACACCAGCAGCAGGCAGTTGGTAAAGCCTTATCAGGAACTGTCTCATGGAACACAGATCCCCACTGGCGACTGCCCCTAACTGGGTGGCGAGGAGGATGACGTGGCTCAACAAAACAGGGAGGACCCTGCGCATTAGTTGGTGGGCGCCTTCTCACAGACCCCTCGAGAGCCAGGAGGAATCTTACAAGTCTATGGGCTGCTTTGTCAGCGGGAGCTGGAGGCACATAACATGTGAGCTAATTCTAATTGTAGGGGGAGACTTTTTAATTGAAGACTTTTTCACCTCTAACTGTGACTCTGCAAGGGCCCACTCAGCACTTTTGGAGTGCCCAGCATGCTCCTGGGCCCTAACCCTGTCACCATATGACTGTTTTGCTGTGGACACTCTGGCTGGGTAGAGTCCTCTGCTCCCTGAGGTGGCTGGGTCTTGAGGAGCACAATCTTTCTCGCTACATCAGAGCTGGCGACTCGGGCAGGCCCAGCGCGAGGGAGCGACACCCTTGGGGAGAAAGTCATGCATGTTGTCCTGGAGATGCCAGCTAGAGTAAGTGGTGCCCAGCGCGGGGTGCTAACGCTGCCAATCAAAAGAATGGGCAAGACGAGAAAACGCAACTCAAACTTAAGTTGAATCTATGAAAAACTTCAAAGGCTCAAAATTACGGTGCAGGTCCACCAGGAGCCACACACAGGGAGCCTAACGCAGAGACACTGATCTGAAACAGATTCTAGCGGCTATGCAGCACAGCCTCACCGAGATCGATGGCAAGTTAAACACTCTAACCTTCAGGATTGATCGTATGTCTGAACGGCTAGATAAGCATGCAGAGCATCTAGACACAGTACAGTGGAGAGTCTCAGAAGCAGAAGACAAACAAGTTACTATGTCTGCATCACAAAAACAAATGGACAAGTTACTGTAAGCAATGCAATTGAAGGCAGAGGATCTCGAGGCCCACTCACGCAGGCACAACCCTAGAATCGTAGGCATAGCTGAGTCCACAAATATAGACAATATGGAACGCTATATAGAGCGGTTCTTGACTGACCTACTGGGGCGGAAGACTTTCTCGGAGGTCTTTGTAGTAAAGCGTGTCCACCGCTCTCTTGTGCCGCGCCTGGTCCCGGGGTCCAAACCTCGCCCAATTATAGGGAGAATGTTAAATTACAGGGGTTACAACGCTGCACTGTGCAAAGCATGAGAACTCAGAGTTCTCCGACATGAGGGCTCATAACTATCCCTGTAACCAGACTTTATGCAACAGGTGCAGGAGGTGGGGAGACAATTAATTTCAAGCAAGAAATGACTCCCGGAGTTCCAAATGGGCTACAGCATGCTGTACCCTGAGGAATAGCGGGTAATGATCAATGGCAAAGCAACGATCTTCACCGATCTAAAGCAGATGCAACAGCTCCATAAGCGCAGGGAGACAGCAGGGGGGCAACACCGCTCCCCCAGGTCAAGCACTGGAGACACCAACAGCATACCAGAAATGGAGGAGTAGACTCATCAGGTCGAGTGATTCGGTACCCCCACTGAGCTTCTTTGGTGGTGACCTCCGTTTATGGAGCGCTGTTATTTGTTGAGGTACCCTGTTTGGTATGACAGGGTGATGCCTCCTTCTCCTGGCAGCCCGGAAGTGGCTGGGTAGCACTTACACAGCCTTGACATGAATGACTGCAGGTGACAGTACCAATGGAGTGCGATAAGACGGTTCTCTCAACTGTGTTATGAGGGTGAGTGATTGACTGTTACCCATACAGACCATGCTTGATCCAGAGGTTGCAGCTACAACTGTCACATTTGAAGTGTTTTCATTATTGGTTTATGCATACACTATGTATGGTTATACTGCCCCCATGTGGTTATTAGGTGTACGAGGTGACGGGCTGGACAACATCTGCATTTGTATTTGGGTATTTATAGAGCACGTAAATCATCCCTCAAGGGATATCCCAGCACTAGACAGTCTATACTGGTTCAAGTGAGGCCTATTGTGGATATAACCATGTCTTCAGCTTTTTTTTTCCTAAGTGAAAGCAAGTGTGACATAGTACGTAAACTCTGAGGGTGCCTATTCCAATGAGTGGAAGCTAAGCAATTAGAAGAACAGACACTCATCCAGGATCTTTGAATTCTTTTACAAGATATCAAAACCATACTGGCTGATCTGAGATTCTGGGTAGGTTTGCAAAAGTTAACTTTGTTTAGCAGTAGCATAGGCCCAGACGCTTAAAGTGCTCTGTGCAAATGGCACAATAAGCTAAATATAGCTCGTTTACTGAATGGCAACCAATGAAGCTGGTTAAGGCAGGCCGATGCTGAACTTCTCTTACCTTTATTGCAAATACGTTTGGCGGCTGTATTTTGAATAGTCTGAAGCCTTGAGAACAAATACTCGGACATGCCAAAATACAATGCGTTTCCATAATCAATCCTACTCAGGATTAAAGCTTGGGTTATGTTTTTTCTCCAAGTCACTAGAATCCATTGAAATTGCAGTTCGAAACAAGTTCCCCATTCCTGGCTACTTGTTCTTGTAAAACAGGGTATTATCGATAAGGAAACCCACATTTGTTTACCACTTTTTTGGGTACAGGATCAGGGCCTAACAGTTGGCCACCATGAATCATTCCAGAATTTTTCAGCATCTCCAAAGAACAGTATCTCGGAGTTATCTGCATTTAATTTCAAACAATTTATGCAACCACTCGGCTACCTCAGAAAGGCACAAAGTAGATTGTCCTTTATTTCATCACACTTATTGTCAATAGAGATAATCAACTGAGTGTCATGGGCGTACATAATAATCTCAAATCCTTGTTTTTTCAGAATGTTAGCCAATGGTGCCAGATAGGTATTAAACAATATGGGGCTTAAATAAGAGCCCTGGATAACTCCACAGTGTGGGTCTTTGGGGTTTGATTTAAAAGGTGGAGCATTCGAAGTAAATGATAGTGAGACACAGAATTGAAGGCTGCCGATAGGTTTAATAATTGTAGTATAGTTGATTTACCTTGGTCTACTAATGATCTAATACCGTCAGTCAACGCAAGTAAGGTGGTTTTGGTGCTTTTCTTTGCCCTGAATCCTGTTTGCGCTAGGTCCAGGATACTGCTCTTCTCCAAATACCGAGCTAATTGGGCTTTAACTAATCGCTCCAATACCTTAACAAAATAAGATGTCATTGAAATGGGCAGATAGTTGTAGAGAGTGGAAACATACACTCCTACCTTCTTCACTAATGGCACAATTGAAGCCTGTTTTCCAGCATGCAGGAAAGTCTGCCTCCTTTAATGATCTGTTTAGGAGGTGTTACCTGAGGTGTGATTACAGGGATTAAAAGAGAACAAACAAAATGGGGCGCCATGTGTGCACCATGTTATTCTGTTTGAGAGTTAATTGAGTGGGGTTGGGGTGGGTTCAGGGGTGGCATTGTACCGCTGTGTAAGTTCAGGGGGTCCACAGCATGAATGTGGAGTGGGCATTGTTCAATGCAACTGATTACCATGTGCTGGCTTTGCCGCGTGTGCTGCATTGTCAGATATGCTTGGAAGAGTGAATCCGATTGATGGCGGTGGATGATGAACAGAATGCAGTCTCAAGAGCATTGAGTTCCTCACTGGTACTGTTCATTACGTGGGCAGTAAGGGGGCGGAATTATTGTTGAAAAATGCGCAAGGTGGTGGCTTATCTTCAGAGACACAGAGCTGACTTTGCTGTATTACAGAAATACATTTAGCACCTGGGAGCAGAATGCTCTTGCCCACAAGAGTGCAGGAGATCTGCTGCACTGGAGGTATCACTTTTCATGCTGGGGGGGTCTTAATATGTGCTTGTAGGGGGCTCTGGCGTGAAGTTGCAGGAGGTGTGCACAGATTCGGGAGGCAGGTACATGATAGCACGCTGCACCAAAGATGATTTTGCGATTCTGCTAGTCAGGTGTACGGGCCGAACTACAATGACCCGCAGTTTCACCGAGTACTCCAGGCCCGGTTGGCTCAATGGGGCAACCTCCTTCAAATCTGGGGAGGTGATTTTATTTGCATGTTACACCCAGACCTCGAGTGATCCAGGGGACTGCCATGGTGGCCCACGCCATTGTGGA
The DNA here is from genome assembly GCF_031143425.1 of Pleurodeles waltl. Taxonomy (NCBI): domain Eukaryota; kingdom Metazoa; phylum Chordata; class Amphibia; order Caudata; family Salamandridae; genus Pleurodeles; species Pleurodeles waltl. Next base: position 254,053,630 of record NC_090449.1, on the reverse strand, counting down.
GATAGGCGACTGTGATGGATTGCTGAATATCTGGAAACACAGGGCTCCTACGATCCTGGGCTACATTCACTACTCGAATGTGTATGACATTCACACCTGTATTGATTTTTGATGGCTAGTCTCACGCGTGTGGCAGTGTGAGATACTGCTGCACACGAATTCCAACCATTCGCTAGTTCTTCTGGAGCTGCACATTCCGCAACTACTTGCATTTGCATGGTGGTTTCCTCCTATTACCTTCTGGATTCTGCTTTCTGGGACGAGCTGGCACAGGCAATGGAAGAGTACAAGAGTTCTTCGGTATTAAAGTAGGCTCTGTCAGGGGTGTGGAATTTAATAAAATATTTACTTGTCCATAGGACAGGTTGCTTCTTAAATCTACCAAGTCTGCAATGCCTTTGAGTCTGCAAACCTATTAACTTGCATGTTTTAGGGATTTTTTCGACAGCTCTTCTCTAATCTTTTCCCATAATGAGAAAGGTTGGAAATTTACTCCTGACAATGGAAGAAGTAGAAGTTCTTCCAGTGTTGGGGAAAAAAAGTGGTTGGAGGGAAAGTGAACTTGTAAACGCTCAATAGATTTTCACTTGAGCAAATCTACAAATGCATACTTGCTCGTGCTAAAATACAGATCACAAATATTTTCTAGGAGCATGATTTCCTGTGCTACTTCTGTAAGTTCTCATGAATCCATGAAAGTGACTAATTCAAAGACATTTTGGGCCTGATTACAACTTTGGAGGAGGTGTTAATCCGTCCCAAATGTGACGGATATACCACTAGCCGTATTACAAGTTCCATAGGATATAATGGACTCTTAATACAGCTAGTGGTATATCCGTCACTTTACCGTCACTTTTGGGACGGATTAACACCTCCTCCAAAGTTGTAATCAGGCCCTTTGTTTTTATTAAAGTTCTATTTCCCTCTCTCTCTGTCTATTGGCTGGCTTTACTGTGAGTGATCACATTCTGCTCTTCCACAAAGAGCATATTGGCACACTAACTAGTTCTGTTTATTGCCAGGAACTACTGTGGCTATCAGTGGCATAACAAAACTTAAGGGGGGGCCCACCCTGCAAATAACATGGAGGCCTCTCTTCTGGAATCACTCAGTGCAGGTGCTATGCTGGGAGGGACCTCCTTGAGGGTTGAATCCTTTGTTATGTCACTGGTGGCAATGTGTGGTTTTTTGAGACCAAAAGCTTTTTTTTTTTTCCCAGCGTTTGAGACAATGGTGAGGACCTGGCAGCTCTGACAACAAAGTGTTACAAGAGCCATGTCAAAACAAGACACACATTGACAAAACCAAAAGACTCGCAAAAAATGTCAGATCGGTTGGCTTTGCCAGTACTTGTTTATTTTCATGCTTTTCATAATCTTGTTGAAAAAACTTATCAACACAATCAACTAAAAGACACTTTAAAGAAATAGCACCTAAAATTTCATAGGAGCTAAACTTTTTTTTTCCTGCTTGCATTTTTTTCTGAACATTTTATTTAGAAAGCAAATAATCATTGCTCTTGCTTACAAGCTTCTGCAAACATTAGTATCTAATCAGAGGGCATTCTGGGAGCATTATACTTGGCCTCATATTGTTCAACCTTTCAAACGTGTGTACACTTTTATTTTTTCATGGAACCACTGTCAGTAGTGCATCTAGTAGTAGTTACAGCGCTCACCCTAATAATGAAGGCTTTTAATTAATGAATCATAAATACAGGTTTGAACAGAATTCATATATGAACACACTACCTCAACTGCAGAAAGTTCCCTTCTCTGTAAACTGGCAGCAAAAGGGTTTGGGCTGCGGGGAGTTGGCCTACTTGTCCCAAGGACAAAAATAAACATGAAAACTTGCTGCCCTTGACCCAAAACAATATGTCCCGGGCGTTGGGCGATAGGGTATGGGAGCCCTTCAAGGTCTACATATGGGGGGTCACTTAGTCCAAACATGCTGGGGTCTTTTTGTCACTGAGGGGTCGCCTAACACGGCTGTAAAAGGAGATCGTAGATTTGGAGCAGCAGCACAGGGAAATAGGGGAGCAGGGCCTTCTGGGCACTATTAGGGTCAAAGTAGACAAATAGCATGAAACAGTGCAATGCGAAGTGAAACACCTGGGGAACTATGCGACTGCACAAATGTATGGTGAGGGTGAACGTCCTGGAGCGACTCCGGTGGCACTTTTCCACCCCCAGTGTCACGAGGACGCGATCTTAGAAGTGTAAGGTGAACAGGAGCTACCTTTGTGCACTTTCAAGCAGGTCTCAAACCGATTATGCAGGTATTATGCTGACTCGTACAAGTCACATGTTTATGACGACAAAGTAACCACAAAATACCTTGCACACATAGCAATGAAGTGGCTCACTAGGGAGTGCCTCATGGCACAGCTACGTCTGGAGGAGATACATGCAGCCCCTAGGGGTATGCTGGATGGAAATGCCACAGGTACCAATGACCTCCCAGTTGCCTTTTATAAGGCTTATCAGGACCAATTAATTTTGCTTCTGGTCACATTACAGCCCAGATACCCCTTGGGGTGACATTGCTGCTTTTTACAAATGCTGTTTGATAGATTGATTATATGAGGAAATGGTAAGTGAAGGATGTATGCCTCCTACCATTTGTGAGGCCCTGCTGGTAACTCTTTTGAAGCTGGGCACAGTGGCAGACTGATGCTCTTCATACAGGCCCCTGTCGCTTCTAAATGTAGACACTAAGATATACGCGAAGATTCAACCAATCGGTTGGCTCTGCTGCTCCCAGGAGTGGCGGGGCCAGATTAGGTGGGCTTTGTTTCGGGCCCGAGCCTGACGCTCAATCTCAGAACAATTTTTGGCGCGATCCAACACTTATATCTTACAATGCATGCCATGGCGGTCTTTCTTAAAGCAGAATAGGCATATGATTCAGTGGCGTGGGGCTGTATGCTTGCAGTTTTAAGGCACATCGGGTGGAGGACACCTTCCTACAACTTGTTTGTTAGAAATGGGGGTCCTCCTTGGCTAGGGTAGGCACTTTTGCCAGGCAGGGACCACCACTCTAGTCAGGGCAAGGGAGTTACACACCCAAGATAACCCCTGCTCACCCCCTTGGTAGCTTGTCACGAGCAGTCAGGCTTATCCCAGAGGCAATATGTAAAGCTTTTGCACAACACGCACAACCCACACAACACATGTGACCCAATAAATACACCACGAAGGAACTCCACAACAAGTTATAAAAAAATAAACTGTATTGCACAAAACATCATTAGATCAAAAAACGACATGTATCAGTAATACCCTGCTACACAAACAGTTGTCAGAACATCATACAGGTTACTAGTACTCTGTGCAAGCAAGCAGTAGTCAGATAAACGCATAGGTTACTGGGATTCTGCAAAAAAAGCAGTAGTCAGGTTATCATTATCACGAAAAGCACCGGTCATAACTACCATCATCATCATCATGAATGCAAAATAAGAAGTTACATCTCCATATTGCATATGTCATAAAACATTACATCCCCATCCCAAATGTCTACAATGAGAATCCTGAAATATGTTGGTCCTCCTCAATTTGGCAAGCACGACCTATGGCATGAATCAGGTTATAAAACAGTATAGAAACAGAGAAGGCAAGAATCATGTGGCGAAATACACTTTCTGTCCGGGTCTCCAACACTCCCATCTGTGTGAAGATTCCAGAGTGTCTGTGCGTCCTATACAAGATATCCGGTAGGTACTCACCCCTATGTCCACCATAGGTGCTTCTGCACGCCCACTGTAGTGAGTGTGGTACTTTCTCTGTAACAGGAAAGTAGCCCCACTCCTCTCATGGGTGCTACAACCACAGGAATTACTTTCCCAGCCGGGGGTGTCCCCACAAGGAAATGATGAGGGAAACCCTCCCTGGGCTTTCCCGTGCTGGAACTCATCAGGGGTCGTTGCCCTGGAGGATGTCGTGCAGCGGCTCTTGAAGAGGTGGCTCCGGTTGGCTCACTCTCCAAGCAGAGGGAGAACCATATGGCAGCCGCCCATGTCCGTGGCTGCTTCCTCCCACAATACACATTTTTTGACGAGGGACGCGTCCAGGGCCCTCCAGGATCTCCCGGACGGCTACCACCTGTTGTGTTCCACGGCCGGGCCACCTCACAGCTCCTAGTTGCAGGCCGGTTCCTTCCTTAGTTCCTGCCCGGGTCGCTGTAGGGATTATGTACAAGTAGGGGCCCAATGGTGCCCCGTGGGTACTGGCAAGCATATGCTGGCCCAGGCTTGCTCATTGATGCCTGTGGGCCGGCAATATTCTTTTTCTCTCCCCGACTGCTCCTCACAGGGAAGAAGGGGGGGACACGAAGCACTGTAAAAGGGCCCACAGCCACGGAGCAGCAGGGGCGCTCGCCACGCACACTCCCTGCAGGCAGGTATAAGGTTCCCAAAAGCAGTAGGTTGCAGCGCTCACCTCGCTCTGGGATAAACAAAGCAGGTAGTTATACACAGCACTCCCATACGCTTGTACAGTGATGAAGGGAAATCGCTTTTCACGAGCTGAGACGATGCAGCAGGGAGCACTCTACTCGTGCCCTACTCTGGCCATAAAAAGAAAACAGCACTAGAAGAACACCAATGTAGGGGGAAGGGTGGGCACACCACCGAGCCCCTGGAGACAGCTAAGGGGGCACAAGGCTGCAGGGCCCAGTCAGGCAGGTCAGCACAAAGGTCCTGATGAAAGCAGTGGCAGTCCTTCTAGTGACCTAACAGGTCACAGGTCAGCACAACAGGAGGGCAGTCCCAAGCTGGTTCCTGGCGAGTCCTTCCAGCAGCAGCTAGGGCCCAGTCCATACAGTGTCCATCAGTGTTCCCCAATGTGGGGGACAACCCCCTGTACCTATACTCATTCTGCTCAGCTTTTAAAAAGGTGGGGAGGGGTTTCAACCAGCATTAGCCAGTTCCAGGAATGTCCCCCTTCTCCTCCAGCACTGGCTCCTGACATCAGTAGGGAGTAAATGAGCCCTTTGTGAGGCCAGGGTACAGCTTTTTCAGATCCATGAGTGCTCTGCCTCTACCTCTCCCAGCCCAGGAAGACCATTCAGTATACAGGTGTACTCCTGTTACACACCTCCACTTTCCCTATGTGATGGCTGTCTGAAAAGTAAGCACAAAGCCGAGCTGTCATTCGACCCCCAGAATGGATTGAAGTTGAGCTGCAAAAGCACTAGAGATATAAGCACAGAGAAATGCTCACTTTCTAAAAGTGACATTTCTACAATGGTAATAAGAAATCCACATACACCAATAAGCAGGCTTTCTCCCTACCATTCCAAACATACTAAACATGCCCACACCACCCCTCATAGAGTAGACAATTCCACTTAGCCATATGGAAGGGCATTTCCAATGCACTCCTATAAGAGGAGCAGCACTCACAGTAGTGAGAAACTACATAGGCTGTTTGTCACTACTAGGACATGTAGTACATAAAGACATATGTCCTACCTTTTAAATACACAACACTCTGCCCATAGGGCTAGTTAGGCCCTACCTTAGGGGTGACCTTTATGTAGTAAAGGGGAGTTCCAGGCCTGACAAGTAAATTTAGATGCCACGTCCATGTGGCAGTAAACCGTGCACAGGCCCTGCGGTGGCAGGTCTGAGATAGGTTTGAAAGGCTACTTCTGTGGGTGGTGCAAGCTGCGCTACAGGCCCACTAGTAGCATTTAATTTACAGGCCCTGGGTGTAGGGGATACCACTGTACAAGGGACTTACAGATAAATATAATGTGCCAGTCAGGCGTAAGCCAATCATACCAAGTTTAGGCGGTGGAGCACATGCACATTAGCACGGATCAGCAGCCATTCAGTGCCCAGAGTCTTAGTGCCAACAAAAAGAGGTCAGAAAAATAGGAGGAGGAAGGCAACATTTTTGGGGTTGACCCTGCAAAAAGGGCCAGGTCCAACATCGTCAAAGTGCTCTATGCGCTCCCACCGCTTGGGCCTGGGTGAATGGTATGGTCAATGCCACCCCATTGTTATCACGAGGGGCACAAAACAAAGTTGCCGCCTGTCCCCATTGTTATATGGCTCGGACGCCAAGTCTCTGGCCTGTGCGCTCCAGGAATACCATACCATGCGCATCGGGGTTTACAGTTCCCAAATTACAACGTAATCATTTCAGCATACAGAGACACTCTGCTTAACATATGCGATCCGAAGTATAACCTGGCCATGGTATTGCGAGAGGTGGTAATGTATGGTGTCATCATAAACTGGGACAAATCCATCGCATTCCGGCTCACTCCTACCACGATACAGGTGCAGTTGAATTATCCACTGCAGTGGAAGACGGACTAAGTGCACTATCTAGGGATACAGGTGCACAGGCCCAGCGATTGTGATGCAAGACAATTATGGCAAATCGGTGCAGAGGCTGACGGAGGTGATCGCTGGGTTAGGCTGCCACTGTTTCTAGCTGGGCAAATACCCGTTGTTGCACCTGGTCCTTTTTGCAGGGCCATCGTCAATTTTTTTTACATAGTTCCTCTTAAATTTTCTGATCAGTTTTTGTTGGCTTTAGGGCTCTCGGCACTTTACTACTGCTAAACAGTGCTAAAGTGCATATGCTCTCTGTAAATTGTACTGTTGATTGGTTTATCCATGATTGGCATTTTTGATTTACTGGTAAGTCCCTAGTAAAGTGCACTAGAGGTGCCCAGGGCCTGTAAATCAAATGCTACTAGTGGGCCTAGTTGTGCCACCCACATTAGCAGCCCTGTAAACATGGCTCAGACCTGGAAGTGAAGTGTCTGTATGTGCAGTTTTAAAATGCCAATTAGTTGGCAAGTGTACCCACTTGCCAGGCCTAAACCTTCCCTTTTAGTACATGTAAGGCACCCCTAAGGTAGGCCCTAGGTAGCCCCATGGGCAGGGTGCAGTGTATGTTTAAGGCAGGACATATAGAAGTGCGTTTTGTATGTCCTAACACTGAAATACTGCCAAATTTGGTTTTCACTGTACAATGCCTATCTCTCCCATAGGTTAACATGGGGGCTGCCTTTAAATGTCCTTAATGCGCAGATTCCCTTTGAGAGCAGATAAAAATGTGGAGTTTAGGGTCTCTGAACTTACAATGTAAAATGACATCTTTTAGTGAAGTTGGTCTTTAAATTGGTCTTAAAATTGTCAGTTTGAAAATGCCACTTTTAGAAAGTAGACATTTTTTGCTTCTGTGACTCTGCCTGTTTGTGGATTGTCTGTCTGGGTCAGTTTGACAGTTGGGCTGTTTGCACATCTCTCTAGACAGTGACACAAATGGGGCAGGTTGTAGCCTTCATATCCTGATAAGCCATCTGATCTAGAGGGGAGGAAGGAGCAGTCATTCTCACCTGAAAGGATTGTGCCTGCTCTCACAAAATGCAGTCTCCAACCCCCTGGTGTGTGTCTGGGGCCTGGCCTGGCCTGGCCAAGGAAGGATCTTGCAAACACCCGAGACTTTGCTTGCAAGTTTGCCAACTTCAAAAGCAGAATAAGAAGAAGACCCAAAACCCCAGACTTTTAGAATTTTTCTGGAATCAAGAGGCACGTCTGCCAAGGAGAAGAGCTGAAGAGCTGGAGGAGGAGTACTGTCCCCTTGCTGTTGGACTGGCCTGCAGTGGCTGTTTCCGCCGTAAAAAGAGTGCAAAGGGGGAACGTTGCTGTGTGTCCTGCTTGAGAAAGTTCTCCAAGGACTTGGAGTAGAGCTTGTCTCCTGTTGGAAGTCTCAGGGAAACCAAAGACTTCAGTTTCCTCGACCTGCAGCACTGGGAACTGTGTGTTTTGTGCTGTACAAGAAGAAAAGCCTCTGTGGCGCCGCCAATGAAGCTGCTGTCCTGCACCGTGACCTGCTGACGCTGGACGAAGTCACATTGCCCCACTTCACATCGCGACCCTGGTCTCACCGACGGCGTCATCAGATAACTTCACCGAGCCGCTGCTCGCACCGCGACTTGTAGGCCCCGCACACCGGCATCGCCTGCTCACACCGCAGCCTGGACCTCCCCGACAACGACGCTCCTGCTGACACCAGCGCCGCTGCCTGCACCGTGGCCTGTGGACACCGCTCGTGAGGAGCACAAAGCACTGTCCCGTCCCGCACCACAGCCCCGGTCCACCGACGCCAGCACCATCAACTCCAATGTCGTCACCAGGCATCCCTGCCTGCACCGTGGCCTGTGGACACTGCTCGCGAGTGTCACGAAGCCCCGTTCCGTACCGCTGCCTTGGGCCTACCGACGACAGCACTTCCGCAACAAAGCCACTGCCTGCACCATAACCTGTGGGCACCGTACATTGCACTGCACCGCTTCACACCGCAGCCCTGGTCTCACCAACGCCACCGGACTCCGTCACCGAGCCGCTGCCTGCACCGTGACCTGGGGGTACGGCACGTGGCATCATCCCACTTTGCACCGGAGCCCGATGCCATCAACGCCAGCGCACCTGACTTCATCAGCCCAGAGTTCGATCCACAAGGCATGTTACTTCAAGGGCCTGACGACTCCTGCACCAACTCTGGAACTGACGCCGAGATGTCAGTGACGCCGGTCTCCAGCGCTCACCACAAGGATTACGACACCGTACAAATCCAAGGTACTGTTTGCAGGTCTTCCCAACACCGTAGCTGGCCCGCGACTCTACCACGGCTAGCCTGAACTGTTGATTTTGTTGCTCATGACGCTGTGATAGCCCCAGGTGGAGCTACTGACTTCAAGGAACTGTATTTTTGAGTAAATCTTGCAGAATTAATATTTTTTTAATGTATGTTGGATTTTTATCGTATTTGGTCTTGTATTAAATAGATAAATATTGGCTTTTTTTTCTAAAACTGGTGTGGTGTCCTTTTGTAGTGTTTTCACGTGTTACTGTGTGTTATGTGCAAATGCTTTACACATTGCTTCTGAGATAAGCCTGACTGCTCGTGCCAAGCCATCAAGGGGGTGAGCAGGGGTTATCTGAGCGGGTATCTCCCTTATCCTGACTAGAGTAAGGGTCCCTAGTTGGACAGGGTGCAAAGCAACAGCCAACTAGAGACCCCATTTCTAACAGCTGTCATGAAAATGTTAATGTTACACCAATTCTTATTTCTATTCACTAATATCCTGATATTGCTGCCTGAGCACTTTTCGATAATCTGCGTGGGCTCAGTCCGTATAACCTGGGCAGGTAAGCAGCTGCGAGTTTACTCGGAGAACTTGACCTTACCTTACCTTATGATATGGGGGGGGAGAGGGGGGAGAGGGGGGGGACTCAACGCCCCCGATTTGGCTGCCCCATTTTATAGAGAAGCACAATGCATGTTTGCTCATTATTGGGCACATGGTCTACAGGGACTGCTGCTTCCTAGGCTGGAGCAGGATGTTGCTGCTCCACTTACCTTGCCTCAGGCGCTGGTCGGGAGTCCAGTGCAGCGTCATAATGCCTTAGACTCATTGAACACAACAATCTGCTCCTGACAGTGCCTTCTGGACCAACAGGTCAGGTCATGGCTGTATTCCCCTCTTTTGCCCCATATCTGGAGTCTCTGGTTCCCAATGGATCAGAAGCATGGTGCTGTATGTGCATTGCGGTCGCTCAGTACATAGACCATGGGAGACTTTTCAGTGAGGGCTCCATGTGCAGTTGGGATGTGGGCTGTGAGTGATGTGATAGACCCACTGCCCTAACTCAATTCCACTACTACACAGCATGTCACATATATCAGGGCTTATTGGGAGAAGCATATTCTGGAACCTCCAGAGATGTTAGCATTATCCTCTCTCTTGAAGATTACAATCCTCTGCCGTATGGTGGGTAGATTCTATGAGTATTGTCAGGAGGCGCAGAGACCTGGAGTTTCACGGGTCAGGCTTGACTGGCAGAGGGATCTGGGGATCACAATTAGTGACCAGTACTGGAAACACTGCTGCTCAGTGGTCTGTCTGTCTACCTGAACAACAGGCATAGACTCTTGCATTTTAAATAGGTCAACAGGGTGTAATACACACGAGCCCGCCTATTCAAGTATGATACGCATGAGTGCGTGATAGTGCCGGCTACCTGTACTGCAGAGAGGAGGCAGGATTCACACACCTTGCCTGGTTCTGCCCTGGAGTGTACAGATTTTGGCAAGCAGTGTTTAAGGAGTTTGAGGGGATAAGAAGTGAGGTGGTGGAGCCAGAACTCTTAGGGGCCCTGCTGGATTATGATAAGGAGGTACAGGCAGTCGTTAAGCAGTGTTTAGTTTAAGTTTAAGTTTACTGCTGGCAAGGCACTGGATAGAGATTTGCTGGGCTTGTGGCACGCTCCCAATCCTGTGGGAATGGCATGGTGACATGGCATACAGAAACACACAGTCAGACACTTATTGTGAGCTGGTCCCGTTGAGTAGCCACTTAAAGGATGTTTGGGGTTCATATCAGGCTTATTTGGCAGCAGCAGCTGGGACAGATGCAGAGGGTTTGATAGATGTTTTTAACTGTGACCCAGAGTGACATGGATTATGTATAGAAACTGATCAGATGGGGGCTCTGCGTGCTGACATGTTCTTAGGTTGTGTGTGCCATATGTTTTTATGCCTATTACTACAGTTGATTATACAGGTCAGCCCCAGTCTATTTAAGTGTGGAATTGGATAAGTATGGTTATGGACAATGCCCTGCAGAATTCCCCCTTGCATTGTACCTTCTGCCAGGAGGCTTATCATCACACCTGCATGTTGTGGTTTTTCACTGCCTTTCTTCTATATCTGTACATGCAGCTAAGCCCAAGACAAATGTGTCAAACTGTTATTTGTCGTAAAATCTCAATGAAGTTTAAAGAAGAAGTTACATAGGCAGTCATTGACTGGTGGTACAGGGTATTATTCATTTCACTTCATAACTTTCAGTATTTCTGTTACTGTCTCAGTGCCAAGTTCAGCTGCTTCCATGCTTGGGAACCTTGTGGCCCAACAGTTATCCACTGTCAAACCTGCTGCTGAAAGATATGAGGCGGATGGTTACCAGACTGTCCAGCACTAATCCGTGTAGTGGAAGATTGTCATTTTCACTCTGAAGTCTTGCCTCCATAAACCTTTCCTTGGCAGGATGCAAGGGGAGGGGGGTTCTGCATTCTGCTGAGAATCTCAGGTTATGTGTCAGATTGTAGTTGATGTCTGTGGCCAGAGCATCCTGCTTCCGTAAACCTTTATGTTGAAATCTGATGGAGTAGTCATAATAGGAATTGTGGAGTACACCTTTTGTTCTGTGAGGTGCTGGGGTGTCCTGATGTTGGCTGCTAACCTCAGGCTGCAGGTCACTTCTGGAAGACTGTTAGCCCAAAGTTATGCCTCAGTAAACCTCTTTTGTAGTACAAAATAGACTTGTTCTTTAATTTTTTAAACCTCAACAACAGACAGTTTTAAAGATCATCCAGACAAAACACAGAAGATTAACGTTTTGTGCATAGTTGAGCAGGTGGTGTGGCTGAGAATTTGAAATCAATGTAGATCTTCTGGTGGTTTCAAATGGTTTATGTCACATCTTGCATTCCTATTTTGGGATTGTTTTTAAATGTGTTAGCATCTAGTGATACAGCCGCTGATTTGTGCACGATCCAGAAGTGGTGTTTAGAAGCTTGTTACTGCAGGGAGAAGGAATATAACCTTCCACCCTTAGTTTTGATCACCTGCAAAAGAGTACTACCTTTGTAGTTCTGTATGTGACTATATTGTAGCTATTGCTCCTAACACACAGTTGTGATTCTAATTGACCAATCTGATGCATGCAACAAGCAGCAGCAATGCAGCGTCTTTGACCCAGAGCTAGTGCTTTCTCCCGCTCAGTCTCCACCTAGCATGCTACATGTCACAGAGACTCATGTGTGCTCTCATTCTGTCTGGTGGGGAGGGATGACTCACACAGGCTGGCCAGCCAGTGATAGAGGCTCAACAGTCATAAACTCTGCCAGGCCTGGTAACAGGTATTCAAAAGCCACATCTCAACAGGGCTATCTGTACTGAATTGCCTGTGGCCAGAGTCCAGCCACACAGGTTTGCCTAGTGTCCTAAGAGCTTCACTTCCTCACCCTAGAAATAGACAGAGGCATTCGAGGCGACAGAGAAGGACCGCACTTCATCTACCGGTGTGTAAAATGCTGTTTTACACTGGGCAACAGTAAAGTAAATGTTTTTTTAAATAGCTTACCTCCTTTCACAAGTATCCATCCTGCTTGGGACTCTTTCCCATGCCGCTGTCCATGCTTCCATTCCCCCAGCTACTCCTGACTGTATCCTTTAATGTGTTTGTGAGTAAAACTGAACTGCTGTGCAAAGAAGCTTGTACTGCTGTTACCTGTGCTTTGCCTGTTGTATGGACAACTCACCTGATCCTGGTTATGCAATACTTTACTCTAGCTGTTGTATGTCTGTGTGGACCTTACACTAATTCCAAGTGTACTGTATTCCTTTAGCCTGTTAAAAAATCTTGCAATGAAGCTTTCAATGTTTTACACGCTCTGCACGTCAATGGAAGCGATGACTGCTACAAGTTATTATGTGAGTGTGGATTGCAGTTAATGATGCTGAGCAAGTATTTTCCACTTTATAAACATTAAGACGATTGACTCAATGTGAGTGTTTTTAAAGGGGACAGGAGTGGAAGGGTTAGGCATGGTGAGCAGGTTTTGCAGTGATATCCAAAGAACCACAGTAGAAACAGAATTAATTCTGAAAAATAGGAACCTTTTGTTCTCTAGACGAGCCAAGCAAAGAACTGGATACCCCCACTCTACAGGTGGAAACGGTTCCAGGACAGGAAACTTGTTTTTTGTGAGTGCAGTGAGGTGAGACCAACACATTCATTAAGCCACTTGTTTTGCTCTACGTTATGGGCTAGGGAAGTGCTGGGGTTAACAGAAACTCCATTTGGCTGGTAAATAAGTAACACGAAAACCATTCACATATGAAAGACAAGGGACAGTCAGCTACAAAAAAAACATTAACATGCAGTTTGTGTGCGCCACCTGAAATTTGAAGCCACTTGGCAGATTGCATTGTAGCTCAAATCCACAGTAGATAGGTTCATACTACTATAATCTCAGTTGGGACCCTTGTTTCAGCTTTCCGTACCCACTGAAGCGACCAACAAAACTTCAGAAAACACATGAGGCCTAATTTGCAAAAAAAAAGTTACCTACGATTTAAGTACTACTAGTTTACTGATGAACTGCAGGAGCTCTCTTGTAATTTTGCACTAAATCTGCCATGCAACACTTAGGGCCACATGTACAAATGTAATCACTTGCAATTACCAAATATCACATTTTTGCAATTCGCTATTTGGTAATCACAGACACCAATGTACAAATGCATCTGACACATTTTGCGATTCCCAGTGGGTCGCAAATAGACCTACCTCATGAATAATATTCAAGCAGTTCCCAGTTTGCGACCTATTGGGAATCGCTGAAATCACAGGGATGGTGGCCTGCTGGGATCTGCAGACCACCATATCTGTGACTGCTTTTAAATAGAGCAACCTTTTTTTGAAATGCAGCCCGTTTTCCTTAAAGGAAAACAGGAACTTTAAAAAAAAGAAGAAAAAAAAAAGAAAAGTAAAGATTTTTATGGGATCGCTGCCTGCTCTTAAAAAAATGTTTTTATAAACATTCACAAAGGGGTAGGAATTTCTAGGGGACACCTTCCCATTTGCGAATGTGTTAAGTGGTAAAATGCAAATGTTTGTGAACGCATTTCGGCCGCAAAACATTAACACATACCACTACGATTTGGCATTATGAAGGGACGCCGTAAACACTCCCCTTCCTAATACCGAATCACAAACCCAATTTGCGATTCGGTAAAAGGTTAATGAATCGCAACTAGCGCTTTATACATCTTATAAAGCTGTTTTGCAGTCACAAACAGGCCGAGTCAGCGAATCAGATCGTTTGTGACCACAAAAACGCATTGCACATGTGGCACTAAGTCACATCTACACAACAGCAAAATATTTCTGAATCAGATCTATGATCTTTCGAAACTTAGCTAATGATGGAAATAACACAGCCAGGAGACAGACAACTTGTACACATTTACTGCTTTATGCAGCCAATTTTCTCCAGTTTTGTTGCCATTTGAAAGTAGAAACAAATTAAATTCCAGATGGCGAGTGAGATGCAGAGGAATGGCTTCTTTGAGCAGAGGTCATTTGAAAGACGAGGTTTACGCTACAGTCATCGAAACAAGAGTCTTTGTTTGTTTGGGCCTATTTGACGTTTTGCAGGTGGGTTACTCTGTTACTGAGTGAAGAGTATGTGGGTCTTAACCTTGCAGGGGGAGCCCTACTTTAGAGTCTACAGGCATGCTATTGAAACCTTAGGCTACCCCTTAGCCCTTAATGGCAGACGGGTGTAGGAAAGCGCCACTGTTGGCATGGTTACCCCCCGAAACCCCCAACCCACACATTTTGTGTCTAGTGTTGATGCCAACTTTGATTATGATAATGACAGTGTGAGATGTACTGAAACATGCACACAGAGGGCATCTTAGAGATGCCCCCTGTATGTTAGCCCAACTGCTAATGTTAGCCCAACTGCTAGTGTAGGACTGACCGGTCTGTGCCAGCCTTTAACTTTCAGACGAGTTTCTGACCACAAGGGGTGAGTGACTTTGTCCACTCTGTGGTCAGAAACAAAGCCTGTCCTAGGTGGAGGTGCTTCACACCTACCCCTGCAGGAACTGTAACACCTGGCAGTGAGCCTCAAAGGCTCAAGCCTCAGATTACAGTGCTCCAGGGCACTCCACCCCTAGCCAAAGCCCCTCTTTTGGCAGCAAGTCTGGCAGGAAAACAGGGAGGAGTGACCACCCCATCCAGGACAACCCCTAAGGTATCCAGAGCTGAGGTGACCCCCTCCCTGGAGAATCCTCCATCTTGGTTTGGAGGACAAGGACCAATAGGGATAGGAATGTGCCCCCTCCCGAAAGGGAGGGGGCACAAGGAGGGTGTAGCCACCCTCAGGGACAGTAGCTATTGGCTACTGCCCTCTGATCCCTAACACGCCCCTAAATCTAGGATTTAAGGGCCTCCCTGAACCCAGCTCAGCAGATTCCTGGTGACCTACAAAGAGAAGGACTGCTAAGCTGAAAACCCCCAGCAGAGAAGAAGGAAGACGACTGCTTTGGCCCTGCCCTACCGGCCGGTCTCCTGCTTCAAAGAACCTGCAAGAAGAACAGCAACGCATCCAGAGGGCCCAGCGACCTCTGACAACTTCAGAGGACTGCCCTGCACCCCAAAGGACCAAGAACTGCAGAGGACAGCGGTTCTGTCCAAAAGAAAATTTCAAACAAGGACTCCCACCTCACTCTGGATGCATGAGTCCTGACCCCTGTGCACCCGACGCCCACCACCCGTGTCCAGGTGGTCCATCCAGCAAGAAAGGATCCCCAGGTGACTGGGAACAAGGGCCCACCCTGGGCTGACCCCTCCAAGCCCCCACAATGATGCCTGCAGAAGGAATCCAGAGGACCCCCTGTACGCAAACTCCGGACAAAGATACCTGACTAAAAAAGGACCCACTGCACCCACAGCCCCCAGGCTTTGGAGAACCTGACCCCCAGAGTAGCATAAGCCCTCTCATCTGTCCGACCTGTGGTGTGCCCGAGACACCCCCCCAGACCTCACCTGCAGCCTCTAAGTGACCCAGTGTTCCCCTCATAGAGTTGCATTGGAAACCAGACGCCTTGTTTGCACCCTGCACCCTGCACCCGGCCGCCCTAGTGCCGCTGAGGGTGTGTGTTTGGTGCCTATTTGGGGCCCCTCCACTCCTCTCTTGAAACCCTCTCCCCCCCAGTCTGCCCTCCGAGTCCTGGGTACTTACCTGCTGGCTGGCCGGATTCCGAGAACCCCCCTATCTCCATAGGAGCCCAAGTTTACCGGGCTCTCCTTTGACATCTGCTCCTGACCGGCCCCTTATTGCTGGTGGTGGGTGTTAGGGGTTAACTTGAACCCCCAACGACGAACTACCTAAAACCCGGAGATAGGAACTGTAAGTTGAATACCTGTAAAACTGTACAATCTTTTCTTCCCCCAGTAACTGTTGAAAATTGCAGTGTCCATTTTTAAAATAACTTTTTGCCATTTTAAAGAAAACTGTATACATTGTTGATTCCATTAAAAGTTCTGATTATAACTATGCAAAGTACCTTACATTTTATGTACTTACCTGCAAACTGAATCTTGTGGTTCTAGAAATAAACAAATTACATTTTTCTATATAAAATCCTACTGGTCTGGAGTTAAGTCATTGGGTGTGTGTTTCTTCTATTGCTTGTGTGTGTACAACTAATGCTTAACACTAGCCTCTGATAAGCCTAACTGCTCGACCACACTACCACAAATAGAGCATTAGTATTATCTATTATTGCCTCTGTCAAGCCTCTGGGGAAACCCCTGGACTCTGTGCACACTATATCTCATTTCGATATAGTATATACAGAGCCAGATTCCTACAATGGGTGTCCTGGAACCTATTGTGCCATACTATCAGTGGTGAAGGCTTGAAAGGTGGCAACAAGCCACATGGGTTGGGGAGACAACCTGACAAAAAGTTTAAAAAATGCAACCTTACTGTCATCAGCAAATTAAGGGATGTCTGTGATTAAACGTGGTTGCTATTAAGAGTGATTAAAGAGGAATACAAAATGGTGATCTCTGAGATATTCGGATATCTGCAGTTCAGACATTTTCTAGTGATCCTCTTCCAAATGAAGCTCAGGTCCCCACTTAAAAGCAGAGTTATTTCCACACCCCTTCCTTAAAAGGTGATATCCTCTATATATAGAAAAATTATTAACAACTCGCTAGAAAGTCAAAAGTTCTAGTGGATCCAAAAGAAAATGTTACTTACCTTTAGTAACGCGTTAGCTGGTGGAGACTATCTAGCTGCAGATTCCTTACCTTAGAATTATCCCTAAGCCTCAGATTGGATCTGGACATTTTTTCATAAGCAGTACTCCTGCACACTGGTAGGTGGTGTTGTTCGGCTCTGCGTGGCATCCTCCATGCTTAAGGGACTTGTGTGGTGCTTATATTGGCGCCACTCCAGCGCACTGTTGTCAGTTTCTTTTTTGCGACTTTTCATGCCAGGAGCGAGCACCACAAAGAATACTGGTCACTGGTGTGGAAAACTAGGGCCCTGAAAGAGAATAGCCCTGACCCTTGAAATCTGTTCACAGAGCAGTGAGGAGGGTGGGTTGGTAAGGAGTCTGCGGCTAGGTAGCGTCTTTACCTGGTAAAGTGTTACTGAAGGTAAGTAACTTTTTCATCTGATAGAGGTTTCTAGCTGAGGATTCCTTACCTTAGAATAGATAACCAAGCAATACCATCCCCTGAGGTGCGTCTTCAAACCAATTTCACACAAGGATGTCCTGCAGGACCAAATGGGTAAAATGGCCATATCAACAGATCTGACTGTCCATGCAGTAGTGCTTTGTGAGCATGTGCAATGAAGCCTATGTTGGTGCCTAGCAAATGTTCAGGACTTGAACTCCGCGTGCTAACATGGTGGTTGCAGCTTTTGATCTAGTGGAGTGAGCGCCCAATTCCCCAGGAGGTTGTTTCTTAGCCAATGCGTAGTAAATCTTGATACAGACCACGAGCCATTGGGAGATGGTCCACTTCTGCGTAGCCGGTCCTTCATCTTAGCTCGGACATAACACACGAAGAGATAGTCGTCCACCTAGAGCTCTTGTTTGTGGTCAAGTTAGAATAAAAATGCTCTTTTTGGGGCCAGATGGTGAAGTCGCTCCTCTTCCTTGGAATTAATGGGCTGAAATGTAAAAAGTAGGCAGGGTGTTGGACTGGCCTAGGTGAAAGGGAGTGACCACCTTTGGTAGAAAGGAAGCTCATGTACAGAGCACCAGCTTGTCAGGGTAGATGGTCAAGTAGGGAGGCTTGGATGGCAAGGCCTGAAGCTCACTGACCCTCCGGGAGATGTCATAGCCACGAGAAAGGCAGTCTTGATGGTAACGAGCATGAGGGGCAATTGTGCAAAGGCTCAAAGGTGAGGAAAGGAATGAGATCCCACTGGGGCATACTGAAAGGGGAAGGTGGAAATAAATGTTGCAAACCTTTCAAGAGCCTATATACAATGGAGGATTTGAAGAGGGATGGCCAGTGAGGCAACCAAAAAAATGCAGGAAATGCAGAGAGATAGCCCTTTAGGGTGCCCAGAGCAGAACCCTACTGGGCAAGAGAAAGGATGAAAAAGATAACTTGAGAAAGGGGGTCAGAAAGAGGATCCAGCCGCCTTTCTGTTCACCATGCCACAAATGTTCCCCAACAGCAGGGGTCCATCTTGGTGGAGCGACGCATGGCTGTCAAGATAACATTACAGACTTCGGGAGGAAGGTCGAAGGCTATCAAGTGTCGCCGCTCAATCTCCACACAAGAAGGTAAAGTGTTGACAGGTTCAGGTGAAGGACCCTTCCCTGCTGCTGCGACAGAAGATCCTCCCGAAGGTACAGCCTGAATGGACGATTGATCGATGGTCCCACTCAAGAGCTCAGGATACCAAACTCTGTTCCCAGTCCAAAGCCACAAGGATGGCTTAGGCCCTGTAGTTCCTGATCTTCTTGAAAACTCTGGGCAGGAGTGGTACAGGCAGAAAGGCGTACAGGAGGCATCAGCTCAATGCAAGATGAAAAGAATCTCCAAGCGACAGCAGAGTTGGAAACTCCAGCCCCCAGAACTGCTGACATTGCGAAATTTCAGCTGTGGTGAGCAGATCTAACCTAGGCTCTCCCCACTGCTGAAAGAGACCTTGCACCACCTCCGAATGGAGACGCCATTTATGATCCACTAGGCATCCTCGGCTAAGTTCACCTGTTTTGATGTTCAGAGAGCCCCTCGGGTGTTGAATCACCAGGCATATGCACTAACGTTCTAGCCATGTCCAAAGACGCAGGGCCTTTCAACCTAGTGTCTAATAACCCACCCGCCCTGTTTGTTGAAGTATCACATAGTGATGGTGTTGCCTGTGAACACCTGTACTAGCCTTCCCTTGATGGAGTGTAGAAAGGCTTTCAATAACAGTCAGATTGCTTAGCACTCCAACAGGTTGATGTGGATACCACTTGAAATCAGAGTCGTCTGATCTCCATCTCTCCCAGATGGCCGCACTATCCAAGTAGGGATGCATCTGTCACTACTGTTAGATCTGGTTGTGGAAGGGAGAAATGTCTGCCGCTGACCCACTGCCAGCTCCTCTGCCACCACTGCAGATCTTTTGCAGGTCCCTCTGAAATCTGTACCATTTAGGAGAGATTCCCCTGGTGCTGCACCCACTGGAACTTCAGATCCTACTACAGAGGCCTAATATGCCAGCAGGCATGGGTTACAAGCAGGATGCAGGAGGCCATGACTCCCAGCTGCCTCAGAGTCAGTCTCTCTGAAATTCAGAATAGAGGCTGAAACATCAGTATCATAACCTGCATTTCCTGGACTCACCGCTCGGGAGGATAAGCCCGAAAGTGCACGTGTACAGAACAGTTCGGATTAAAACGATTATCTGAGAGAGAGGCAGATGTGACTACGGCACGTTGAGAGTGAAACCCGGCGAATGTAGGAGGTCCACTGTAGTCTGGAGGTGGAAAAAGACAGCCTGGGCTGAGCCCACCTTTAACAGCCAGTCACCGGAATAGGGGAAGGCTGGCATCCCTGATCTCCGCAGAAGCGCTGCAACCACCGCCATTAACTTGGTGAACACCCATGGGGCGCTGGTAAGGCCAAAGGGAAGCACAGTGAACTGAAAGTGCTTGTGGCCCATCTTAAACCGCAGGTAATGCCTACAGGCGGGACAGAAATGTGAAAATATGTGTCCTACAAGTCCAACACTACCATTCAGTCTCCTGGGTCGAGGGCAGACAAGACCTGAGCTAGAATGAGCATCTTGAACATCTTCTTGAGAACGAAATTGAGAGGGTGCAGGTTTAGGACAGGACAAAGGCCTCTGTCTTTTTGGGCACCAGAAAGTAGCGGGAATAGCAACCACAACCTACTTCTGGCGTCAGCACCCCCTTCTATGGCTCCTCTGACCAACAGAGCCATAACTTTCTTGCAGAGAAGGGATCGGTGATCCCCCGTCAGCCTTTCACAAGTAGCTGGCATGGGGAGAGGGGTAGTCATGAAGAGGAGGGAGTCCTTTGGATGATCTGCAAAATGCACCGGTCCAATGTTATGAATTGCCATTGTGACAGGTGATGGCAAATACTGCAGCCCACTGGCTGCCCATGATGGTTAGAGGGCAGATTAGGAGGGATTGGAGGCTGCTGGGGAAGGGTGATGGACTGACCCGACCACTGGCTGCCCAACCCACGCGGACTGTGGGTACCCCGTTCTTGGTCATGCAGAGGCTGGGAAGCTTGCGCAATGCAGTGGCTGGTAGAGTATAGACGCAGCTAGAAGCCCCTTACGTGGCCGCAAAAGAAGGGAATGTCAGATTGGGGGTGACAAGGAGCCATGGAAAGGCCGAAGGAACTGGCCATAGCCCTGCTGTCCTTAAAGGGCTCCAGCACTGAATCCGCCTCGTCTCCAAAGAGACGGGAGCCATCAAAGTACATGTCTATAAGCAATGCTTGGACATCCCCAGAAAAGACAGACATCCTCAACCAGGCATGGCATCACAGGACCACGGTCAAAGAAACCGCTCTGCCCAGTAAGTTGGTTGTGTCTAGCCCACAACGAATTGTGAGCTTGGATGCGTAGCTCCCATCAGCGGCCCTGGCCTCTTTCAGCATTGTTGGCAGCACCTCAGCAACTGTATCCCACAGAGCATGAGAACAGCAACCCAAAAGGCAAGCAGTGTTCACAGACTGCAGTGCCAGGCATGGAACAAAACATCTTCCCTAAGGTATCCAGCCTCTTGGATTGCTGATCCTGTAGTGTGGTTGAGAATGCGCCAGGATTTACATGGGAGGTGAAGGCTCGGACCACCAAGCTCTCCTGGGTGGGGTGGGATGTTATGATAGAAAGTTTGGGTACCCAGGCACAGGCCGGTGGTGGCAGGCAATTGTCTTGTTCACAGGAGCCCCCATGCTGGGCCAAATATAGGAATGGATCCAAGAGGCCAGACTGGGGCCAGAGCTGCTGGCGTGGAACCAGAAGGGCCTCTCGACCAGGACCTCGATCATCACAGCATCACACATCGAGCAGCCAGGATCTTGAGGGATCGCTCCCTCAAGGCCTTCGGGTTATTGGCGCGGCAAATCGGCGCAGGCCTTCAGGTCGTGGCCGTGTTCAAGGAACACACTAGGAGGAAAAAAAAACCTCAAAAAGAGCTCAACAAAAGTAAAAGAAAAGTTTAATCAAACAATCAATGGCTTGCTCTCCCAACAGGTAGTTTCTCTGCTGATGCATGATTATGCACATGACAGGGTAATTTAAAAACAATGCGGAGGTTGAGGAAGAGATAATTGCAAGCAAAGAATAACTCTGCACTCCAGGGGACTTCAAATTCACACAGATTTAATTTGCATTTAGAATCGCCACAAACACCAATGCGTTTCAGCCATTACTGACTTGATCATGGTAGTCTGGTCACAATTTCCAATACGTGCTCACATGCCTTTAATACCCTGACGGGCATTCTGGTACTTGGAGTCTAATTACTGTTCACCCTCAAAACATTGTTGGTTTAAAAAGTATTAGATAAGTTCCCAAACGTTCTAATTAGGCACTCATATTCACTCTCATGCCAAAGTGATATGTGAAACCCCCAGACCCTAGTCAATTGTAGGGTTGCATTGAAATGAAAGGCAATGTGGTCAAGGACACAAACTCACCATATCCCATGAGACTGTCCTCAGCAATTTGTTTGTTTCAGAGATTACCAAGGAATAATGGAAATCCATGCCTTTCTAACACTCCTACTTAGATGATCTCTGGGAAATTATGCCTGTCATAGTTTGATAGTTCCCCTGTGAATCTTTCTAGAGAATACCACAGAGATCTATAGTAGCGACCTAAGAAGGCAGTTAAGCTTACAGTCTTCATGTCACAGCAGGTATGCCACACTACTTTCTTCCCATTTAATCCATGTGATTACTTTACTTATCTGGAAGAACTGAGGATGAAGGTGCAACGGCATGAGATTACTTTGCTGCAGAGATGATTACAGAGTCAGGAGGAGGATAAGATCTTAGAAAGAGAGGGTCTTGATCTGGTGTTTTATATTTCTTTAGTAATCTGGAAGGAGCGCACTTTGCTGAGGCTGGAGCCAATCACAACTACAAGGAAGGTTCCGAAAGACTCGTAACCAGTGACAATGACTTCCTGGTCAAGCCCTGTGATGCAGCGTTTCAAAAATCACTGACATGGTGGTTATAGGCATCAGTATAGCAATACTTCATTGAAAGTGTTGAGTTAATTCACTGGTGAAACTCTTGCTAGAGAAGGGTGTGAAAGAGTTGGTGAATGATCCCTGATGTAGGATGTTGTAAGACTGCTTTTCAAAGTCTCTGTTGTAGGCTGAGCAACTTGATCATCTGTCTGTCCTATAATGCCCTTTTAGACATTCTGATTTACGATGTCCAAAGTCTTCAGGATGGTGATCATCCTGAAGGCACACAATGCAGATATCAAGGGGATCTGACTGGACGTTTTTAATTATCACAGGCAGGGTACTTCTCAAAAACTATAATCATTCTAACTGGAAAAGATATTAAAATTCAGTCAGATAATACGTGTACACCTCTATACTCCAAAGGGACACTGAGTGAGGCGGTTAGACCACATTTTGAAAAATAATTTTGTGAGAAACGCCCAAAAAAGGCAGCGCTCAGAAAATCCAGGAACTAGAAAAATGAACTGACCTAACTGTCACCTCTAGCCATTAGTTAATGGAGGAAGGGTGAGACCTACCAGTGTCAGTTTTGATGGTGTAGCTGTGCAGACTAAGCGCACGGATTGCCCTTTATTCCCTTTATTTTTCCCTTTTTTTAAAAACGTTTTGTTACTGATATTTCTAGTCAGTTTAGACACAGTGACTATTCTAATACAATTGGAGATATTTTAAAAAATTGAACAAATTAAGTTTCTCAATTTCTACCCTTTTTTTAGGCTGCCAAGTCTATTGGTTTTATGTATATACGCTTTTTCGTTCACCAAGAGTTTACACACACATATGTGTGTGTATATGTATATGCGTGTGTGTGTTATATGGAAAATTTCACTTACCCAGTGTACATCTGTTCGTGGCATGTTCCGCTGCAGATTCACATGCTATGCATACGTCTGCCATCTAGTGTTGGGCTCGGAGTGTTACAAGTTGTTTTTCTTCAAAGAAGTGTTTTCGGGTCACAGGATCTTCGGCTCCATTGCGCATGGGCATCAACTCAATGTTAGATTGTTTTCCCGCAGAGGGTAAGGTAGGAATGATAGAGTATAAAGAAAAGAGATGTCCATGAAAATGGAATATATACACATACATATGTACAAGTGTTTGTTTAACTTAAACGGCTATAGGCTTCTGGGGGTGGGAGGGTGCATGTGAATCTGCAGCGGAACATGCCATGAACAGATGTACACTGGGTAAGTGACATTTTCGGTTTGATGGCATGTGTAGGTGCAGATACACATACTATGCATAGACTAGAAAGCAGTTATTCCTCCCATAAAAGTGGTGGTTAGCCTGTAGGAGTTGAAGTTGTTTGAAATAATGTTCTTAATACAGCTTGACCTACTGTGGCTTGCTGTGCTGCTAAAACATCTACACAATAATGTTTAGTAAATGTATGTGGTGTTGACCAAGTAGCTGCTTTACATAGTTCAGCCATTGGTATATTTCCTAAGAAGGCCATTGTAGCCCCTTTTTTCCTTGTGGAATGTGCTTTAGGTGCAACTAAGAGTTGTCTTTTAGCTTTAAGGTAACATGTTTGGATGCATTTTACTATCCATCTTGCTAAACCTTGTTTTGAAATGGGGTTACCAGTATGAGGTTTTTGAAAAGCTACAAATAGTTTTTAGTTTTCCTGAATGGTTTTGTTCTATCTATGTAGTACATTAGAGCTATTTTAATGTCTAATGCATGTAGAGCTCTTTCTGCCACATAATCCGGCTGTGGGAAGAAGACTGGTAGTTCCACTGTTTGATTGATACAAAAAGGTGATACTACTTTAGGGAGAAATTTAGGGTTAGTTCATAGTACGACTTTATGTCTATGTACTTGTATGAACGGTTGTTCAATAGTGAAAGCTTGAATTTCACTAACTATTCGCAATGATGTAATTGTGACTAGGAAGGCAACCTTCCATGTTAAGAATTGCATTTGACATTAGTGCATAGGTTCAAATGGTGGGCCCATAAGTCACGTAAGCACTATGTTTAAATTCCACGAAGGAACTGGAGGTGTTCTGGGTGGAATGATGCGTTTTAAACCTTCCATGAAGGCTTTGATAACTGGAACTCTAAATAAAGAGCTGTGTTGTATATTTTGCAAATATGCGGAAATTGCAGTGAGATGTATTTTTATAGAAGAGAATACTAAATTTGATTTTTGTAAATGAAGTAAATAGCGTACAATATCTTGTATTGATGCTGAAAGAGGGGCAATTTGTTTAGATTGACAGTAATATACAAATGTTTTCCATTTGTTGGCATTGCACTGTCTGGTAGTGGGTTTTCTTGCTTGCTTAATTACTTCCATACATTCAGTTGGTAGTTGTAAATACACAAATTCTATGACCTCAGGAGCCAAATCGCTAGATTGAGTGTGTTGGGATTTGGGAGCTTGATCTGCCCTTGGTTTTGTGTCAACAGATCTGCTCTGTTCAGGAGTTTGGAGTGTGGTAATACTGACAGGTCGTTGTGTACCACGGCTGACGTGCCCACGTTGGCGCTATGAGTATCGGATTGAGCGTGTTTTGATGCAATTTTTTGACTAGAAATGGAATGAGTGGGAGAGGGGGAAAAGCATAAGCAAATATCCCTTACCAATTGATCCATAGAGCATTGCCCTTGGATAGGGGATGTGGCTATCTGGATGCAAAGGTTTGGCCTTTTGCGTTTTTGTTGGTGGCGAACAGATCTATGTCTGGTGTTCCCCATTGATGAAAGTATTTTTGAAGTACTTGAGGGTGAATCTCCCACTCGTGTGTCTGTTGATGATTTCTGCTGAGAACATCTGCTAATTGGTTGTGTATCCCTGGAATGTAATGTGCTACCAGGTGAATTTGGTTGTGTACTGCCAATTTCCAAATTCTTTGAGTTAGGAGGGAGAGTTGGGACGAATGTGTCCCTCCTTGTTTGTTTAGGTAATACATGGTGGTCATGTTGTCTGTTTTGATCAAGACATTTTTGTGAATAAGGAGAGGCTGAAAAGCTTTGAGCGCTAGGATGACAGCTAACAGCTCTAAGTGATTTATATGTAGCTGTGTGTGTCGGGCATCCCATCGTCCTTGAATGTTGTGATTGTTGATGTGAGCTCCCCAGCCAATCATTGATGCATCTGTTGTAAGTATGGCCATCATGCCTAATACTTTCATGACCAATTTGGCAGTGTACTGTTGACCTGTCTGTATTTGTGCCAATATATTGTGAAATGCTTGTATTCTTTGCGTATTTGGACTTGCAAGCGCTTTTTGAGTAATTAGTACTGCCCCTAAATACTGTTGTATTTGGGCAGGTTGTAGTTATGACTTTTGGTAGTTTATGGAGAATCCTAGCGTGTGCAGGGTTTGTATTACATTATGTGCATGGTTTTGACACTTAGTATGACTGTTTGATTTTATTAGCTAATCGTCTAGATATGGAAAGACATAAATGTGTTGTCTTCTTAGGTAGGCTGCGACTACCACCAGACACTTTGTGAATACCCTTGGAGCTGCTGTTAGTCCAAAGGGTGACACTTTGAACTGCTAATGCTTTACTTGAATGACAATCCTGGGATATTTTCTGTACGCAGGATGGATGGATATGTGAAAATATGCATCTTGAGGTCTAATGTTGCCATGAAATTGTGTTGTTGAAGTAGTGGGATAACATCCTGTAGTGTCACCATATGAAAGTGTTCTGACAGGATGTAAAGATTGAGGGTTCTGAGATCTAATATTGGCCTTAAGGTTCCATTCTTTTTAGGAATGAGGAAATACAGTGAGTAAACTCCCATCCCTACTTGATTTTGTGGCGCAGCTTCTATTGCTTGTTTGAGTAATAGAGATCAGACTTCTTTTCTAACAGAGTGATATGGTCTGTGGATAGCCTGTGTGGTTTTGGTGGAATGTTTGGTGGAGTTTGTATCAATTCTAGGCAATAGCCATTGCGGATAATTGATAATACCCAGTTGTCTGTGGTAATGTTTAGCCAATTGTTGTGGAACTTTTGCAGTCTTCTCCCCCAAAGGGGAGGTGTGGATTGGAAAGGAATGGCACAAGTCACTTTTTACTTTGTTGTGAGGCTTGTTTTGGTGTTTGATATTTTCCCCTGCCTCTGGGGTACTGGCCTCTATAAGTGCCTTTGAAACCACCTTGTTGGTATTGAGGTTGGTAGGCCGACTTTGCCTGCGATGTGGATGCCTCTGCAGTTTGGGCTCTAAATCCACTTCTAAACTGAGGTTTACGAAAGAATCCTCTGTATTGTGTGGTGTACAGTGGACACATGGCTTTTGGGGTGTCTGAATCCTTCTGCATTTTTTCTAAAGCAGTGTCGACTTCTGGGACGAAAAGCTGTTTTTGGTTGAATGGCATATTCAAAACTGCCTGTTGGATTTCAGGTTTGAATCCTGAAGACCTAAGCCATGCATGTCTCCTTATGGTTACAGCAGTGTTGATGGTTCTGGCTGCTGTATCTGCAGAGTCTAGGGCTGACCTAATTTGATTGTTAGTGATGGCTTGCCCTTCCTCCACTATCTGTTGTGCCCTTTTTTGCTGTTTTTTGGGGAGATGCTGGATTATATATCTTTAATCTCTTCCCAGTGTGCCGTCATATCTAGCCAACAACACCTGAGAGGTTCCATTGGTTGGCTGCCTGAGATGCCACCCTTTTCCCAGCAGCATCAAACTTCCTACTCTCTTTGTCTGGTGGGGGTGCATCACCTGACTGAGTTCGCTCTCTTCCTGGCAGCGCTTACCACTACTGAGTCTGGAGGTAGTTGTTGGGTAACAGATAGGATCGGAAGGAGGTGGATTATATTTTTTCTCCACCCTAGGAGTAATTATTTTTGCCTTTACTGGATCTCTAAATAGCTGCTCAGCATGTTTTAGCATGCCGGGGAGCATAGGAAGCAACTGATATGTTGCATGAGTGGAGGAGAGTGTATTAAATAAGGAATCATCCTCTAATGGCTCAGTATGCATGGTGACATTATGACATGTTGCCGCCCTAGCTATCACTTGAGTGTAGCCTGTACTATCCTCTGGTGGTGAAGGCTTAGAGGGATAACAATCTGGGTTATTGTCTGGAATGGGGTCAGGATCATAAAGATCCCATGAATCCACATTGTCCTGCTGCGATTCAAATAGGTGTAGGACTGGTAGGAATAGAGATATGTAGATGTGGAGAGTGAGGAGGAGACTGAGGAGGAGAAAATTGAGGAGGTGGAGGTCTCTCCTTTGTTCTTGTCACTTTAGCTGGAGGCTCTGTAGTGTCCAATTCCTCCTGAAAGGCTAATTTCTTCTTTGGTTTTGGAGGAGGTGCAGTTAAAATTCTGCTAGTTTCTTTATGGATATGAATCCTGGCTTGCCTTTCATCCATTGCTTCCATTTGTGAGTCCTCCTCAGTAGTTTTGTGGCTTTCTTTAAGTGCTTGTGAAAGTCAATGCTCCTAGGGTATAACTATGTTTTTTCGGCTCCAAAGCTGTATTTTTCGGTATCGAAAAAGGTGGGGTTGAAGATGGTCTCGGCTTCGAAAATGATTTTTGAGATTTTGACTCAGAAGAGCGGTGTTTGCTCGGTTCGGAGCCAGAGCTTCGGCTCGAGTCCGATGGCTTTGGAGGGGTGGCCTTCTTTGGTGCCGAACTGATGGGTTGGTCACTGAGTGTTTTCTTTCGGGTCGAGCCATGGCCTTCCGGCAGTGGCGTTTCCAAGGCCTTATGTGTGGGCCTAGATGACACAGGGGCAGGCGAACTCACGTGCTGTCCTGCCGTGACCGGTCTGTCCTCCTCGGCATCCTGGTGGGAGTTGGATCCTCGAACGGAGACTGCGGTCTGCATGATTTCTTCCTCTTCGACGTCGAGATGTTCGGTGCTCTTTGATGCCATCTCGAGTCTCTGTGCTCTTCTGTCCTGGAGCGTCTTTTTTGACCGAAAGGATCTGCAGGCCTTGCAATTTTCTTCCGATGGTCGGAGGAAAGGCAGAGATTACAGACGAGGTGTTGGTCCGTATAGGGGAATTTAGCGTGGCACCGAGGACAGAATCGGAATGGAGTCTGATCCATGAGGCTTCCCCGCGGTCGGCCTGACCAGGCCCGATTTGGGCACACGTGCGCCCCAAAGGGTGAGTAAAGATGTTTGTTTCGACGGTACGGAAGTGTCGATCGAAGGTGTAACGCAATCAAAACAATACCGACGAGAAATTAATAGTTTAAGATTTTCCGAATCGAACTGTCGGAGAGAAAGGAAACACGTCCAAACCAGATGGCGGAAAGAAAACAATCTAACATGGAGTCGACGCCCATGCGCAATGGAGCCGAAGAGGAGGAGTCACTCAATCCCGTGACTCAAAAACACTTCTTCGAAGAAAAACAACTTGTAACACTCCGAGCCCAACACTAGATGGCAGACGTATGCACAGCGTGTGTATCTGCAGCTACACATGCCATTTAACATATATAAATACATACATATACATACACACACACACACACACACATACATAATCAAATAAAATTACCCAGTGGCTGTCACCACTGGGTAGTTATAGTTAGGGACGCATTTCCTCATAAAATGCGTTTTTTGTTTTGCTAATAACTTTGGCCTGTTTGACGAATCTCCAGGAACTGTTCCAAAAAAGTGGTATTTTTTTTACTAGCTTGTGCATGGAAGGTAAAGTTTCGGGGTAATCCATTAAATGGGGGCTGAGAAAAAAAGGGAGGGGGTCACAAAAAGCAAAATCCCCCTGCATTTTCCATCGAATTCTTTAGGCAGGGCTACAGGAAAAACAGCTGAACGGAATCACACCAACTCTGGTATGAAGCTAGATCTTTCTAAGTAGATTATGCTTTTTGTGATTTTGTGTAAACCCTTTCATTAGGGTTTAAAAACATTTGTATATCTGGGTGGTGGGTTCCATGGGTTTTTTGCGAGAGTCTCAAGGCAACGCCAGCTTAGAGCATTCTGATTGGCCCAGGGAGATTTTTTTCACCCCTCGAGCCATCTCACCCCCAGTGGAGTCAGACTCCTGCCTCCCGGAGGAGCAAGCGGGCTGATTGGGTTCCAGCAATATGTGCAAAATGTTGCTGGAAGCCACTACACAACTCTTGGACTTAGTTCCTGTTCTGAAGTTTAATGAAAAAAGATATAAGGGGAAGGCATCCCTAAGCCACATAGTGGTGGTGACCAAAATTGGGTAAAGAAAACTGCAATTTTTAATGAGATCCCATGGGACTGTAAAAATAAAAAAAACACAAAAAAACAAAAAAACTAAATGGCAACCCAGGCCTGCATTCTTTAATTGAGGGAGGGGAGTGTGCGGCTCCCCTCCCTAAGCCATTTTTGGTCCTGGCTACCCCATCCCCACAGGGCCCAATTTCATTATTGAAGGGGAAGGGGGCCCGCAGCTCCACTCCCCAAGCCATATTTGGTCCCAGGGACCCCAGGGCCTACAGAATTATTTAAGGGGTGGGGGGCAGGCAGCCCTCCTCCCAAAGCTTTTAAAAAGGTCCTGGAGACCCCATACCCAGGGCCATTATTTTGAAAATAGGACAGGGGTGCCGTATGGCAACCCTCCTTGAGCCTTTAATGGCCACAAGGATCCCATCACCCAGGGCCAGCTCACTTGCTGCGTACCGGGGAGCCCATCCTCGGGACACAGTAGTTTCCCTGCCCAAACGTGTTTGTTTTCAACTGGCAGGAGCATTTTTTAATCTCCCACCAAACAGGAGCAAACACAAGCTCTGCGCCCAGTTGGTGGGAGCTTTAAAAATTCTCCTGCAGGCAGGGCACAGACTTGAGATCTGTTTTCCTGCTCGCACTCCTACGGGCGGGGGAAGAGGACAAAATCTTGATCCCACTTGAAGGAGCAGCATAAATAGCTGCGCTCCTCTGGCGGGAGCAAAGCCAGCACCCACCTTTAACAAAGGTGGGCCCTGGGAGATGGAGTTCCTAGGGCCTAATGAGACTCGGGGAGAAGGGCCATGCGGCCCCATCCCCTTTAAATATACATACATCCCTGGGGAGTGGGATTTCCAGAGCCTAATGAGGTTGAGGGAAGGGGGCTGTGTGGCCTATCTACCTGTTTAAAAAAATACAGCCCATGGTGATAAGGTCCCCAGGGCCTAATGTGGGGCGATGCAGCCCCCTTCCCTTTAAAAAAAATAAAAATACAGACCTAGGGATAGGGTCCCCATGGCCTTGTGAAGCTTGAGGAGGAGGGGGGGGGTGAGGGGCACACAACCACCCACCCCTTTGAAGAGGAGTAAAGCATGTTTTATTCTCAGCAGGAAAGCTGAGGCTGAGAAACAATTGCTCATAGCTCTAAGTGGTTGATGTGCAAAGCTTTCTGAGCTGAAGACCACAGTCCTGAAACTTGCAACTCTTGCAAATGTCCTCCCCATCCACCCAGGGACACAACCGGGGTAATAATAGAGTCAGGGACTTCAGGCAGGAATGAGAGACCCTTGTCCAGATGGTGAGGAAGAGTCAACCAGCTTAGGGCTGATATAATACGAGACGTTACTGTGATTAGATCCTGGAAGGATCCCCTTACCTGTAACCACTGCTTGTTGAGGTCATCTTGCAAAGCCCTTATCTTTAAGCAAGGGAACGGTAGGAGATCTAAGTAAGAGGTCATCATTTCTAGGAGCAATTTGTACATTCGCACTGAAGCATACTTTGTTTGAAGTTTCAGAGCCAAGCGTTGTAGTGTTCATTGTCTGTTCTGCAACAGGTAGGCCTTGTTCTGTATGGTGTCCAAAGTTACTTCTAGGAACATTATTTTTGTTGATGGTACAGTTGAAGATTTACGACTGTTGACTGTTAGGCCCAGGTTGCTGAAGAGCTTCAGGCAAGTTGAGGTGGCTTTCACTGCTTGACTGGCTGATGATGCTTTGATCAGCCAGTCGTCGAGGTATGGGAGTACCTGAAATCCTGAACTTCTCAGCACGGCTGCCACTGGGGCTTGGCATTTTGTGAAAATAGGTGGCGCTGACCTGAAAGCAAAGGGAAGAAAATTTGGTTGGTAATGCCTTCCTGCCAGATGTACTCTATAACTGGGATAGAAAGCACTATTTTTTTTTTTGAGGTTCTCTAAAATCTTACAGAAAACAGTCAGATTGTTTGACTTATTGGGAGCTGAAATCTATTAGCTAATCTCTTCATTACAGCATTAAACCCGCCAAAAGTTTCAGACGGAGAGCCTACTGGATGGAAAGCTGGTGTAGATGGTGTTTGAAGGGGATATTTGTCCCACTCTTGGAGTGAATGAACGACATGGATTTCTCCTTCCTCATGTTCGTCACTAAACGATAAAGGATTACCTCGAGGAGGAGCAGTAATGGTGGACGCTGGAGTCATTCTTGGCGGCACTGGATGGAACAGATGCTCTGGTGTTCTCGGTACTTGCGGAGGAGGAGGAACAGTGACATGTTCTGCAGTGGGCTGCCAAGCCGGATCAGGAAATCTAGTGTGATAGTCTTGTCGTAATTTGGACTCTTGCTCTGGGCAAGACTGCTGATTCAAGATTGACAGTACTTATGTTTGTAGGCGACTATGCCTGTCCTACAACAAGTTGCAACTGTAGTCCCAACCCCTCCGCCTCCCTAGCAGTACCTCACCAAAAACCCAAACAGTTAAAGGTGATTTGTGGCAGCCTTTACGTATGGACTCAGAAGTATGACATCTCAGGTAGTGTCATGGTTAAACGGAGATTACCCCTTTCTCACAGATATATCATGTCTCAACCAAACACAGGCAATAACGAAGATGCAGTAATGTTTCAATAGTTTTTATTTAATACAATATGGTATATCGCATGGGCTGCCGTGATTAAGCTAATGAAAGTGCAAGAAATAGAATTGTAAAGACGAGAGTCCTGATTATGAAGACCCCCACCATCTTGCGTTAGCATGGAAAGACAAAGGGGGTTATTCCAACTTTGGAGGAGGTGTTAATCCGTCCCAAAAGTGACGGAAAAGTGACGGATTTACCACCAGCCGTATTACGAGTCCATTATATCCTATGGAACTCGTAATACCGCTGGCGGTATATCCGTCACTTTACCGTCACTTTTGGGACGGATTAACACTCCTCCAAAGTTGGAATAACCCCCAAAGTGTAAAATATGTCCTAGTACCCTATCATAATAGGCTTAACCCTCTACCTCGAGGAGAGCTGGGTATGTTAAACCTAATCTGCCAATGCCATGTCCCTGGAAGGAACCCCCAAGCCTCGTTACCTTAAAATGAGGTCTCAAGCTCAAACTTCGGAATACACGAAGTTCGGTTCAGCGTAAAGGCGACATGCAGCATCGATAGCAGCAATGGTATCTGGTCGGACTCCCTCTGATTATCTGTCTAAAGTGGGATGTATTTAAACAGATCTACTTGGACTCCTGACATAGGTTGTTCCAAAACAACAGATAACACCGCATGCTCGGGAAGGTAATTTCTAATGTGAGCACCTACAGTTTGTTTGTCTTTGTCACATGAGTTGACGCCTTAGCGCTGTGACACTGATAACATAACTGTAAACAAAAGGGCCTAACTGTAAACAAGGCAGCCACTTTAGAAGAATTAATTAAATAAATGGTCTAAGACAGAGCAAGCTAAGTAGGTTAAAAGTCACTAGGTGACGGGGGCACGAGCCTGCAAGCCAAAGGCTAAGCTAACTCCTGTTATCCCATGAAAACAAACTAGGTTTCACTACACCCTCCCCACTGCAGTAACAAGTATGATGCCATTACTGGACGCCACCGAAGGTGAGGGAATTCAAAAAGCTAAAATAAAACTGCTCTGGACTAAAAAGTGAAGCATAAAAACCAAAGTTAAAAACATAGTTAAAATTAAATGTTAAAAAACATACTAAAGAGACTTAAAGTCAACCATGACAAGCACAGCAGGCCAATCATACAGTGGATGTTAGTTAGATAAAAACATTATCAATCATTGTGGCGTGGAACTATAGTCATGATCTTGAAGACTAGCTCCAAAGTCACCTGTTAAAAAGTCATTAAAAAAATGAGGCCAAATCGTCTGATGTAAGATCGATCACTTGGGCGAATGTATTCACAGAGCAAAAGTGCACAGTAGTCTCATGTGCAGGTCCACCTGCATCAGTGCCATTGTCCGTAGATGGAAGAGACAACTCCCCCAACACTGAGTGTTCATAAGTGGCCTCGCGGATCAGCCTTAGTCTTATGGTGCACACCCTGTAAATCCAGCAGTAAAGACAGAGGATTTGAACCAGTACTTGAGCTGCATGAGATCTCTCATGAAATTGGTAATGCTCATTTGACAGAGGCGGTCTATTAGCAAATCTGGGCTCCTGATAGTATTCCTCATAAAACTGTATATCCTTGTCATCTTTCATCTAGGTCTTGGCATTTTACCATTAGTTCAGAGGGACAACGTGCATTTCTGAATGGACTCGTTGTCGGAGTCATCTAAATCAAGGAGATGACTTGAAGGATATGGGGATACATTGCTGGGAGAGGTGTTCAGGACGAATGAATTTTTTTGAAATTTTAAATCACTGTTGACGGTGTTGTCAACGACGCCATCGATGTCTTAAGGACTGTAAATGGTGGTAGTATCTTCTCTGACAAGTCTGACGTCGACGAGGTCTTCGTTGTCGACAGTGGTGTCGTCGATGGTAAGATTGTCATTGTCGTCGACAAGATCATCATCAACGGAATAGAAGTCAAGGCAAAAGTGGACGGAGTCATCAATGTTAGAGTCGTCGATGCCATAGTTGACATTAAAGCAGTGCTTGTCGTAGTCGGTGGTGCTGTGCTCTTCAACAAGAGTTTTAAAGTGGATTTTACCATCTATGGTTCTAAAGAGGATTTTGAAGAGCTGACATCAGATTTTTTAGATGGAGTAGAAGCTTGAGATCTACTGAGCTTAGATGAAATATTCTCCTTTTTGTCCTTGTCAGCTGTGCCCTTGATAGTCTTCTGGTGAGACTTTTAATGGCATTTTTTTGATGTTTCAGGGTGTTCCATGACAGAAGACCTTTCCTTTTTGATGACCTTTTGTGAGAGGTCGCAGAGGAATCAGAATCCTCTTCAGAGCGGACAGGTATAGAAGCTTTAGACCTCTGCAGCCGCAGTAAAAGTCTTCCCTCACAATGTTTTAATGTCTTTGATGAAAAGATGCCACAGATTTTACAATCTTTCACCTTACGAATAGGGTGTAAACAATATATCAAATCTCTGTGAGAGTCATCAATATGTGGTCTTTTCTCTCCACATGAATTACACAGGCTAAATAACTTTTTTTAGGTGTTTCAGCCATATCCAAATTGAAATAAAAGGTACAATACCAGAAGTTGAAATAAAAGGTACAATACCAGAAGAAAAAACTGAGCAGAGCTCAGGGAAACTTCCTTCACACGATTGCAGTAGAAAACCTGAGGGATTCTGCTACTCTTGGGAGTGTTTTAAAGGGTGCTGGTCATGGTTAAACTGTGGCATTTGTTTTTTAAAAGGACATAGATAGGTTTTTAAAGAGACTGCTCATTCCTATAAGTGCCTTTGGTAATGATGTGGGCTGCTATAACAAGGTACAGTGGGACTCCCTCTTCGAGGAAAGAGATGATTCAAGCATGTGAATCTATGGTCCAATATTGGAGAACCACATATACTCACTAGAACACCAAGCAGGGTGTACCAAACAGACAATAGAACTATTCATAGCCTTTTTCGGAAATACCCAGTCGTCATATCAATCTATGCATTTTAGGGCACATACCTTCCTTAGGGGCATGCACATGGATAAAATCACCCAATCTCACATAATTCCGTTCTACTCCCAGTACTCATGAGGGGTTATTAGATATGCCATAGCATTCACATTGCTATTTTTTCTAGTATAGTGCACATAGGGTATTCTAATCACAGAGTGTGTCCCCCAAGGCTCGGTTCTTGATGCCTGCCCCTTCCCCCGTACGTCACAGAGACATCTCATTATTTGGCTTCTCATACACACGATCTGGCAAACAAATTCAGATAACCGGCCCCAGGATGATTGTTTCCAGTCCAGGAAGGACCTGGCCTGGCAGTTCGGGCTGGACTGTTCCCATGGGGAACAAGGTCAAGACTGATTTGCATGTAGCTGGGGTGGCATGGTGAGCAAAAGAACATTGGATTTAACCCTGATCTGTGCCTGGGGGTGAGTGCCAGAAAAGTTTCAGTAGTCTATCCATCATCTTGTGTTGCAAAAAAATCAGATATGCTTCTTTCCTAGAAAAACCTTCTTCAAACCAAAAATCACAGATTCCTTCATAGTCACCCATGAGTAGACAGCACTTCACTCACTCTTGCTCAAATCTGTCATAACCAAAACCAACACCCCCAAGTCCAACCATCAAGATTACTTCCCTCCCTATTTACTATACTTATATTCTCCAACCAACAGTAACTCCACTTCCAATAAGCACTCAAGAAAATATGGACCCTGTAGAACCAGCTGCAAAATCCCACAACATATTCTGTGCTATCCTGCTATACAGCAAACGGATTCTTACGGATTCTCTCTTTTGGACATTCACTTTATCAATACATTATTCAAGTGTGCACCATACACTACTTGGTAACCTCTTCTGTACCGACCCATTAGCTGTGTGCCACCACAGACCCTTGCTTTTCTATGCTACCTTTAGAGCTAACATACAGCTTTTCGGGATAAGGTGCAGCAGGTTTCCAATTAAATACAGTATTGATTATCCAAACACAAACCAATACACATGCCATCAAGGGGTTTCTCTTACTAAATGGAAAATAAGTAGTGATAAGTAGGGAAGCCCTCCTGACTACAAAAAGAAAAACACGACTGAAGAGATCGTCTTTCCAGAAATTCTTCAGTTTCTAAAGTATCTTATGAATGACTGTGAAGCTAACATTGGGAAATGACCCATACAAAGTATGCTGAAGCTTACTGTAGAGAATATTTAAAGACCCAGGGGGACAATGTAATATAGTGACAGTATTTAAAAAAACAAAAAACTATTGCCCTATATATTAAGCCCCATCACTTTCAGGCTGTTTGGACACCTCTGTGCCACAGCTTTATATATATATATATATATGTAAAGAGTGTAGAAATGGATATATATAGGGTGAGAAAAGAAGATGTCCATGCAAATATTTACAAATAAAGTATCACAACGGCTACAGCCTTCCGGGGAGGAAGGAGGGCGCAAGTGAATCTGCAGCACCACATGCCACGAACAGATGTCTACTGGATAAGTAACATTTTCTGTTCAATGGCATGTGTAGCTGCAGATACACATGCTTTGCATAGACTGTAAAGCAGCCCACTCTTAAAATAAAAGGTGGAAAGCCTGTAGAATAGTTAGAAATAGTGTTTTAAGTACTGACTGTCCAACATTTGCTTGTTGGCGAGATAATACATCTCACAGTAGTGTTTAGTAAATCTGTGTGGTGTGGACCATGTGGCTGCTTTACATATATCTGCCATTGGTATATTTCCTAAGAATGCCATGGAAGCTCCTTCCTTTCTAGTACAATGTGATTTAGGAGTCACTAGTAACTGTCTTTTAGCTTTAAGAGAGCACGTTTGAATACACTTTACTATCCATCTGGCTAATCCTTGTTTTGAAATAGGATTACCATTGTGAGGTTGTTGAAAAGCCTCAGAGTTGTTTAGACTTTGACATTTTTTTGTTCTATCTATATCAGTGGTTCCCAACCCGGGGCCCGGGGCCCCTGGGAGTCTGCAAAGCCTCCTCAGGGGGCCCGTGACTGCTTAGAAAATGAAATAATATTAACCGATTAGGTCCACTTTCAGAAATGACTTAGTAGGGGGTCCCGGGATTCCAATAATGATTCATTGAGGGTGTTAAAATTCTAGGCAGGAGCTGGTGGAGCTCTAGGTGGAATAATTCTTTTAAGGCCTTCCATAGAAGCTTTTATAACAGGAATCCTAAACAGAGAAGTATGCTGGCTGTTTTGGAGGTAAGCAGCTATTGCAGTTAAATGAATTTTAATAGAGGAATATGCAAGATTTGCTTTTTGTAAATGGAGCAAATAACAGACAATATCATGTACGGACACATTAAGTGGGTTAATGTTTTTTGGCTGACAGTAATGTACAAAATGTTTCCATTTAGCTGTATAACACTGTCTAGTTGTAGGCTTGCATGATTCCTTTAGAATATCTATACATTCAGAGGGAAACTGTAGATTGCCAAATTACATGACCTCAAGAGTCAAATCGCCAGGTTTAGCATACTGGGATTGGGATGCCTGATTTGACCTTTGTTCTGGGTCAATAGGTCTGGTTTGTTTGGTAGTTTGTGATGTGGTACTACAGATAGATCCAATAGTGTTGTGTGCCAGTGTTGACGTGCCCAGGTGGGAGTTATGAGTATCATAGTGAGGGAAGTGTGACGGATCTTGTTGGCCAGAAATTTAATTAGTGGGAGAGGCAAAAAGCGTAAGCAAATATCCCTGACCGCCTGATCCATACAACATTGCCCTTGGATTAAGGGTGTGGGTACCTGGATGCAAAGTTTGGGCATTTTGCATTTTCGCTTGTGGCAAAGAGGTCTATGTCTGGGGTTCCCCACATTTGGAAGTATTGTTGAATAACTTGTGGGTTAATCTCTCATTTGCGTACGTGTGGCTTCATCCTGCTTAAGAGGTCCGCTAGTTGATTGTGTATCCCTGGAATATACTCCAACAGGGACAATTGAGATGTGTCCCCCTCCATGCTTTTGCAGATAATTTATTGTGGTCATATTGTCTGTCCTTATCAACACTGACTTGTGTGTGATTTGTGTTTGAAAAGCTGAGTGCTAGGAACACTGCTAGCAATTCCAAATGGTTTATGTGATACGTTTGTTGAATTGAGTTCCATTCCCCTTGTATGGTAAGGTTGTTGAGATGGGCTCCCCATCCTATCATTGATGCATCTGTTGTGATTATGGTCTGTGGCACAGGGTCCTGAAAGGGCATCCTTTTTAATAAGTTGGTGTGATTCCACCATTGCAGAGAGTGATAAGTATGGCGGTCCAACAGCACTAGATCCTGAATATGACCCTGGGCCTGAGACCACTGTTGTGAAAGACACTGCTGTAGTGGTCTCATGTGTAGGCGAGCATTGGGTACTATTGCTATGCATGATGCCATCATTCCCAATAGTTTCATGATAAACTTTACTGTGTAAGTGTGGTTGAATTGTAGTTGAGATATGAGATTGTGAAAAGCTTGAATTCTCACCGGGTTTGGGTATGCTATTGCTGATTGAGTGTTCAGCATTGCTCCTGTATACAGCTTTCTTTGTGCTGGCTGCAGGTGAGATTATTGATAATTGATTGTTAATCCTAGGTTGTGTAGGGTGTCCACTGTATACTGTCTGTGTGTGTGCTGTTGACAGGTTTGAATTGTACTGGCTTTAATCAGCCAGACGTTCAGATATGGAAAGACATATATGTGTTGTCTTCTGAGGAATGCTGCAATTACTGCCAGACATTTGGTGAATACCCTTGGTGCTGTTGTTATTCCGAAGGGCAGTACTTTGAATTGGTAGTGCCTCCCTGCTTTAACAAATTTTAGAAATGTTTTGATGTGCTGGATGTATGGGAATAAGTATCTTTTAGATCTAATGCTGTTGTCTAATCTTTTTATTGTAGCAGAGGAATGATGTCCTGTAGAGTGACCATGTGAAAATGCTCTGACAGAATGTATTGATTGAGGGGTCTGAGATCTAAGATTGGTCTGAGTGCGCCATCTTTCTTTGGTATAAGGAAGTATAGTGAACAAAATTCCTGTCCCTGGTTGAGATATAGGTACCATCTCTATGGCACCTTTGAGTAGTAGTGACTGCACCTCCTGTTTTAAAAAATTTAGATGTTCCAGAGTAAGTTTGTGTGAGCAAGGGGGAATGTTTGGTGGAGTAGAGATAAGTTCTAGGCAATAACCATGTTGGATAATTGATAGAAACCATTGATCTGTAGTAATGTTGTGCCATTGTGGGTAAAAATAATCCAGTTTTCCTCCCACAGGAGATGTATGCTGTGTGGGGATCTGATAAAAGTCACTGTTTGGTTGAGGTGGAAGAACCTCTTGGGACGGTTGATTTACCTTTCTCTCTATAATTATTCCCTCTTTAAGAGCCTCTGAAGGAGCCTCTGTTAAATACATGTGGCCCTTGTTTCTGTTGGGATGGGGATGGCTCCAAGGTTGATGGTTTTAAGCCACCCCTAAACTGTGGCCTACGAAAAGTTCCCCGAGAGGGTGTAGTATAGAGGGCACCCATAGCCTTAGCTGTATCAGAGTCTTTTTTCAGCTTTTCTATTGTGGTATCAACCTGTGGCCCAAAAGATGTTGCTTATCAAATGGCATATTGAACAATGTATGATGAATTTCTGTCTTAAACCCTGAAGCCCTTAACCCTGCGAGCCTTCTAATGAAGACACTAGTGTTGATACCTCTTGCTGCTGTGTCTGCTGCATCGATAGCAGATCTAATTTGATTATTGGAAATGGCCTGCCCTTCTGCTACCATCTGTTGAGCCCTTTTCTGGCGTTCTGGTGGAAGATTCTGTAAAAAGGCTTCCACTTGGTCCCAATGAGCTCTATCATATCTTGCCAACAGTGCTCGAGAATTTGCAATCCTCCAATGGTTCGCAGCTTGAGTTGCTGCTCTCCTTCTGACTGTGTCAAATTTACGACTTTTCCTTGTCTGGAGGAGTATCTCCTGTAGAGTGGCTATTTGCTCTCTTTCTTGCTGCACTAACGACTATAGAGTCAGGTGGCAATTGATCCCTAATAAAAACCGGATCAGGGGGTGCAGGTTTATACTTTTTATCCACCCTTGGTTTAATAATTCTTGATTTTGCTGGCTCCTTGAAAATATCTTCTGCATGCTTAACCATGCCTGGGAGTGTAGGGAGACATTTATTCTCCTTATGAGTAGATGTTAGCGTATCAAATAAAAAGTCATCCTCAATGGTATCTGTATGTAATTATACCTTATGATACGCAGCTGCCCTAGCTCAAACCTGATTGTAGGCAGTGGCATCTTCAGGGGAAGATGGTCTTGTGGGGTATAAATCAGGATCATTAGGAGGGATGGGATTTGAAGCATACAAGTCCCATGGATCTATATCCTGCTGGGTGTCATATAAATCATCCCCATGTGTTGAGATAGGGGATTGTGGAGAAGGTTGTGTAAGTGGGGGTGGTGGTGGTGGTGTATCGGGTGGTGGAGAAGCAGTAAGTAAAGGAGAATGTGGAGGTGAAGGCTGTTGTGGTGCCTTTGGTTTTTCCTTTTGTTTAAATATGTTAGCAGGTGGAGGCCCAGTTTCTAAAGTTTCTTGGAAAGTCAATTTTCTTTTGATTGTTGAAGGAAAAGAAGCTATGACTCTTCCTGTGTCCTTATGTATATGGATTTTTCGCTCTTTAGCGTCCATTACTTCTAATATGGGCCTTATTTCAGAAGACTCTTCAGTAACTGGAGCTTATCTTCCACACACTGTTTTCAGCTCCGAAAATTTGGATACCGAATTTTTGAGTCGGTCCGAAAAATGTGGCTCCGAAAGTGTTGCTAGTTTTTTCGGCTCCGAGGTGGAAGTCTTTGATTTTCAGCTCGATCCTGACACGTGTAACAAGCTGTTTGGTCGGTGCCGAATGCACTTTGGCCTTGTGTTTCGGCTCCGAGCCCAAGGGTTGGTCACCCAATTGTATTTTTTGGGTCTGACCATGGCTGGCAAGCAGTGGGGAGCCCAAGACCAGTGCTGAAGTCTTTTTGGTTGTCTTTGGTTGATGGGAAGGGGCTGATGTACTCACGTACTGCACCAGTGGGATAGACTGGCTGTTGACATCGGAATCTCGATCCGAATCAGAATCTGCAATGGAAACATACACATGCTGTGCCAATTCCTCTTGTGAGTTTTCGTCTCCAAACATGTTGGGCATTTGTTCTGATGACTTGGATGTCATCTCCAACAGACGTGCTCTTCGATCCCCAAGAGTCTTCTTCAAGCGAAAGAATCGACAAACGTCACAGTTCTCTTCTCTGTGATCCGGAGAGAGACAGAGATTGCACAACGAGTGCTGATCGGTGTATGGAAACTTGGCGTGAGACAGAGGGCAAAAGAGTCCGTTCCATCAGCCTAACATTGTTCGTCTACCACGCATTGAAGTAGGCCTAAAAAGGACGAGGTCGCCCTAAGGTGCTGTAATCGACCCAGATGATTACAATCGGATTGAATGTGAGATTTGAAAAACCGATCAAGAACTATACTGACATTAATAGAAAAGAAGAGAGAAGTTCAGATAGTGCTGAACTGAGATCTACCGGAGCAAGAGGAAACAGGTTCGAACCCGATGGCGGAAAGAAAACAATCTAACAAAAGACTCAATGCCCATGCGCACTATCACCAAGAGGAGGAGTCACTCGATCTCGTGACTCGAAAACCTTCTTCGAAGAAAAACAACTCGTAACACTAGATGGTGGACTTATGCAAAGCATGTGTATCTGCAGCTACACATGCCATCCTATATATATACATATTTTTTTATATTGTTCAAGCACATGCATCCCTTTTGTCTATAGATAAACCATGCGGTTTTGGCACATTCAGGGCTACATATTGATGCAAATGCCTCAATCATTGCAGCCCTAATATAGAACGAAAAATCTGAAAATATTGTCATTTTTTTAATTAACAGATTTGCTCCAATTTTTTTTTTTTCTCAAATGGACAAACACAAATCTGGGAACGCTAACCAAGGAAATTTCACTATTAATATCTGCAGCCCAACAATACCAAATCTGTGTTGGTTTTCCTAGGGAATGTAGTCTGCACAATTTTGGAATATTAGCAGAGAAGGTACGACCCTACTCCTCCCTGTTTGTTTATGTACCACATCGTGGTAGTATTGTCCGTCAGACCACGAAGGGATGGGAGGAAGGCCTTGAGAGCCAGACGTACAGCCCGTAACTCCAACAGATTGATATGAAACACCTGTTCCTCTGGAGACCAAAGCCCTTTGATCTCCAGATCCCCCAGATGAGCTCCCCATCCTAGGGTGGAAGCATCCGTTATGACCGTGGCCACTGGTGGCGACTGCGCGAACGGCTTTCCCTGTGAAAGATTGTTGCCCGCAATCCACCACTTCAATTCCACAGCAGCATCTCTGGAGATCTTGACAGTACCTTCTAAATCTCCCTTGTGTTGAGACCACTGCCTTCGGAGGCACCACTGAAGAGCCCTCATGTGCCAGCGAGCATGCGTGACCAACAGAATGCAGGAGGCAAACAGACCGAGCAGACGAAGGACCTTGAGGACTGGAACTACCGCTCCATTTCGAAACATTGGAACCAATTCCTGAATATCTTGAATCCGCTGAGGCGGAGGAAAGGCTCGACTCAATGTTGTATCCAGTACTGCCCCTATGAACAGGAGGCGCTGAGAGGGCTCCAGGTGAGATTTGGGCACGTTCACCGAAAAGCCCAGGTCGAACAACAACTGGGTTGTTGACTGCAGAT
Organism: Pleurodeles waltl; assembly: GCF_031143425.1. Taxonomy (NCBI): domain Eukaryota; kingdom Metazoa; phylum Chordata; class Amphibia; order Caudata; family Salamandridae; genus Pleurodeles; species Pleurodeles waltl. The sequence continues at coordinate 254,010,773 of NC_090449.1, read as the reverse complement.
GATGCGACACAAGCTCCGGGGACTTGGCTTTGATCAACCAGTCGTCCAAGTAAGGGAATACTGCTATCCCCTTCCTTCTGAGCTCCGCCGCAACCACTGACATCACCTTTGTGAAGACTCGAGGTGCTGAAGTAAGACCAAACGGGAGGACCGCAAACTGATAGTGCTGCGACCCTACCACAAACCGGAGATACTTCCTGTGCGACTTGAGTATCGGGATATGAAAGTAAGCATCCTGCAAGTCGACAGACACCATCCAATCTTCCTTGTTCAACGCCAAAAGCACCTGTGCTAGGGTCAGCATCTTGAACTTTTCCTGTTTGAGGAACCAATTCAAGATCCTCAGATCCAGGATTGGTCTCAACTGACCATCCTTTTTGGGAATCAGGAAGTATCTTGAGTAACAACCTCGACCCTTTTCCTGCTCTGGGACCAACTCTACCGCGCCCTTTGAAAGGAGGACTTGAACCTCCTGTTCTAGCAACAGGAGGTGTTCTTCTGAACAATAAGATGGGTGGGGCGGGATGAGGGGCGGGAACTCCCGAAAGGGAAGGGCGTAGCCTTTTCCCACAATGCCGAGAACCCAAGTGTCCGTTGTGATAGACTTCCACTTGTGGAGAAAATGCTGTAATCTTCCCCCTACAGGAGAGGAGTGAGTGGGAAACGGTGGAAGCCTAAGGCTGCTTCCCCTGCTGCACCCCTCCAGAGGACGAGGAAGAGGCAGAGTGCTGTTGAGAGGCTCCTCTGGTACGGACCCCACCCCTCCCTCTAAATGACCTATAGGGGAGGGAAGAGGCGGGTTGCTGGAACCTCCCCCGAAAGGAAGAGGAAGAAGAGCCACGCCCAAATCCCCGAAACCTCCTGAAAATTCTAGAAGAGGCAGAGGAAGAAGGAGCTTGCAGTCCTAACGATTTGGCTGTGGCTCTGCTCTCCTTAAATCGTTCCAAGGCCGAATCTGCCTTGGCTCCAAACAGTCTGTCCCCATCAAACGGGAGGTCCAGCAGGGTCGACTGCACATCCGCAGAGAACCCTGAGTTTCGGAGCCAGGCCTGTCTTCTTGCCACCACAGCCGTGCCCATCGCCCTGGCCACCGAGTCGGTCGTGTCCAGCCCAGACTGGATAATCTGGGTCGCGGCGGCCTGGGCGTTCGAGACCACATCCAAGAGACCCTGGGGAAGCTCCGTAAATGAAGACGAAATATCATCCATCAGAGCATGGATGTACCTCCCCAGAATGCACGTTGCGTTGGTGGCCTTCAACGCCAAACTGCATGACGAAAATATTTTCTTGGACTGCGCATCCAGTTTCTTGGAGTCTCTGTCTCCAGGCACCGTCGGGAAGGAACCAGGCGCTGACTTTGAGGAACAGGAGGCTTGCACCACCAAGCTCTCCGGCGTAGGGTGTCTAGAGAGAAAGCCAGGGTCAGATGGTGCAGCTCGATACCTCCTGGCCACAGCCCTATGAACGGCTGAGGAAGACACCGGCTTCTTCCACACCTCCAACACCGGATCCAGCAAAGCCTCATTAAATGGCAAGAGAGGCTCAGCTGCAGCAGAGGCCGGATGCAATACCTCTGTCAGCAAATTCTGCTTCGCCTCTGCCACCGGCAAAGGCAGGTCCAAAAAGCTCGCTGCCTTCCTCACCACAGCATGAAAGGAAGCAGCCTCCTCCGTATATTCCCCTGGAGATGAAAGGTCCCACTCAGGGGAAGTGTCCAGCCCACTGGCTGTATCCAGACCATGCAGTCCGTCTCCAGAGTCCTCAATCTCTCCCTCCTCTAGGACTCGCTGGTACTCTTGCTCTTCTAAAAGACGGAGAGCACGCCTCCTCGAATGAAGTCTCTCCTCGATACGCGGAGTCGACATGGCCTCCGCCGACGTCGAAGAACGGCGCCGATCTCCAGAAGCATCTGACGCCGCGTCCGGCGCCACAGGTAGCTTCGGCGCCGAGGCAGGAGCCGGAGGACGAGGTCTTGGAGCCGATGGACCAACCGGAGTCACAGGGCAAAATCCTGACTTCGACGGAGGGGCAACCTCCGGGGCCGAAACATCCGAAGCCACCGGAGCGGCCACCGACGCTGGCACCGGCGCCGAGCCCACATTCCCAAAAGGGAGAAAGGGCATAAAGGGTGCCGGCCGAAGAGGCGCAGGATCACCCAACGAAAAGGCCAAGGGCCCCGAAGGACCAGCCGGAGCAGCTCCTGGAGCCATCTGCTGAAAGATGGTATACATCGCATTAAGAAACGCGGTACTATCGGCTCCAGGAGTGGGAAAAGACGGATACTGGGGTGCCTGGATCGAGGGCGACCCCGACGCCGGAGAAAACACAAGAGGCTGCACCACCTCAATCACTGACGCCTGACCAGGCGAAGTCGGTGATGCCGGAGAGGGCAACAGCGTCGATGGATGCGGCGTGACCGTGGGGCTGACCTCCCAAGTCCTCCGACGCCGAGCCGAAGGTGACCTCGAACGAGACTCCTTGCTGGAGTGACGTCGTGAGTCTCTACGGCGCCGGGAGTCTCGATGACGCCGGTGAGACCTTGGCGAAGAAGACTTCTTATGATGTTTCTCCTTCTTCTTTGACTTTGCCATGAATAACTTGGCCTCACGCTCTTTGAGGGCCTTCGGATTCATGTGTTGACATGAATCGCAAGTCGAGACGTCGTGGTCGGAGCTCAAACACCATAGACAGTCTGAGTGAGGATCTGTAACTGACATCTTGCCCCCACACTCTCGACAGGGCTTGAAACCCGACTTCCTCTGAGACATTGTTACCGCAGAGAAGACTACGCAGCAGACAATACACTGTAACCACGAAGGTAACAGTAGCTCCCCCGAAGATAACCGTTTCGAATGCACGGAAAAAAGGGAACTGTCATCGGCACGTCGGCGAGGACCTCTTATTGCCTGTATGACGTCAGACGGCGTCGCGTGGGCTAGAGTGACGTCCTCGTCGACGTGCAGAGACTAGTAAGAAGATTTCCGTCGAATGCTGGCGCCATGGGAGTATTCATCAGGTGAGGAATCCACAGGTAGTTGTATCCATCAGAAACTATATATTTTCCAATTCTATATAATCAGATCCCATCAGTGCAAGCTTGGCCTCCACTGAACTGACTGGTTGGTCAGTAAAACACTCTGAACAAGATTTACGCATTGTTTTTAGCAAGTATTGATCCAAAGCATAGTAATTCCCTCCAGTCTTGCACATGCAACAACATTTCACTGCCAAGGCTTGACACCTCCCCCATCACCCCAAATTTCTTCCTCTGGGTCTCCTGAGAGTGGGAATACCAGATATGTATCGACTTTATATGGGGTCAGGATGCTCAAAGGCAATAAATTAGGTGCAGAGCATTTTGGAAATTTGAAGTGCCTGAGATAGAACTGACAGCTCAGGCCACTTGAGTTTTGGTTATAGGTAGCAACCCTTGGCTGTATGGAAATCAATCAAACATATTTTTGAATATCTACACATAACTAAGGTTCCCATCCCTGAATTCCAGACCTCCCTCACCCTGACTAGATGGCTGGCAGACTGCACTGAATGTGATCTTTGTGAGATTTTTGCATGTGTTTTCCAAAACACAGTAATTCTCTTGCATTCTCCTCTGACAGGAACACTTCACTGCCAAGACATCACTCTCAGCTTTGTTCCCGTGGGTCTCCAAAATGTGGCTTTACCAAACATGTATAGGGATTCTATAGGTTTATGGTGTTAATAGGCGATAAACGGATACAGTGCATTTTTTTAATTTCTAAAGAAGCTGCAAGTGAAATGCCAGTTTATGGTACTTTTCTTTTGGTCATTGATATGACCGGTTGACTACAGGGAAATATATCATAATTATATATTTTTAATATCTACACATCTTAATGTTTATATCGGTGGGTGCCACACCTCCCTCACCCTGATTGGCTGGCTGGGAGAGCATGCAGAACACAAGCTTATCAGATTTGTAGCATTTGTTTTCCAAAACTTTGTAATTCCCTCCAGTCCAGTCTCTCCTACTGGAACATATGCCTGTCAAGGCTTGACCCCCAATTATGTTCCACTGGGCCTCCTGAGCAAAGGGAATCGCACATATGTGGGCTTTCCATGGGTTTGAACAGAGATCCACACACTAGACACCAGTGAATATTTTGGGTGGGGTCACCTCTATGAGGAATGTCTGTAGCATTTGGGCTTGCAAGGACGCCACCACTTTTTCTTACCCATAATTTTCTGCACATGTTAAACACTGATTAAAATGGTGTTACCTTACATTTTTGTGTTATGGTATTTGAGAATGTTTTAGGAGCAAACTCCCAACAGCCAGTGTTCTTTTACTTCCACCACTAAAACATTACCCAACATGTGTGGGGCGACCTTTGATAACTGACAGAAACAGGCAAAATATCTAAACATGTCACAGTTTTGGTCCATTCCTGTGCAGAACACGAGGCCCACTCACACCTGTGGGGTGCTCTTTTATCCAGGAGATGTGTGTGAAATATGGATGTTGAGACATTGCTAGCTGCCTGATGTTCCAGAGGTTTATGAGGTTGTCTGTCACCTAGGGAAACCTAATAACCATTCAAGATGCCACCAGGTGTCTAGTGTTTGGAAATCTCAGGGGTTTTTAGGTATCCTTATATGCCGGATGATGCCAGACCCAAATATATCAGTCTGCGGACCAACAAGTGCTGGACACTGTCTGGACTTTTTTTCTTAGGATAAGAAAACATCAAAACAGCATCATGGCGCTGCGGTGAGATGCAGAGGTGTGATTCTGTGTCCAAGAAAGGGGTTCAACACCGTTTAGCTGAAGAAAAATCCAATGTCTAGTTGGTTACATGTCCAGGATTCTCCTAGACAAAAAAGCAATGTGAAATAAAGGAGTTGTAAGAAAAACAAATCCGAAAGTAAAAATTGGAAGGCGAGGGACTAGGAACAATCCTAGTCCATTCCCTTTCAATTACCACCCTGTAGTTTATTTCTTCTGTTGGTGCAGTGGAATGTGTGGGAGGAGATGGACTGCCTTCTCCCATCTGCCTCCATCCTACAAACTAAAAATATGGTTCTAGTGGGTGTGTACATCTAGGGAGGACCTGAAGGTAGTAATAGCTTCCCTTGGAACATTTCGTAGCCCCGCCCACCAGACTGATTCTTGGGTAGACCTGGGAGGATCTAGGGAATCACTACCAGGCCCATCCAATGTGTGACATCACTGATGATATCACACTCATGAATATTAATGAGGCAATTCAGAAGGGAGTACCGACTCGCCACATTGAAGAGTTTGCGAGTGCTCAGTCAAATGAGGTACCCACAAATTCTCCCCACCCCTCGTCCTGGAACAAAAACCTAGCTGGGTGCTGGGTTGAAGGAGAGGTAGGAAAAAGGGAGTTGGGAAAAAAATTTAAATAAATAAATAAAAAGCCCACCAGGCTTGGGGACCTTTCCATACTGACATAAGAAAATGTCATATGGAACCCTCTTGGGCGTTGTGAGCAAGACTAAAGCCACCTCTTCATATTAGAAAAAAACTGATAAAACCACAAATCATATCAAGGCAAGTACACCTTCAAATGCTTTTTCGATGTTTGTGCTCCTTATTTGTTCAGTATGAACAGGACTATGAGTTAAACTAAACATGGACCTGTTTGGCAATGAAGACTCGGATAACCTAGTGCTAGACAGACACATCTTATGGTGGGGAGAGGAGCATATTTTAAACTTAAAAAGCAGAATTTTCTATGAGATCATCTCAGAGAATGAAGAAAAATGTTGTCTTTCACTTTGAAAAACATCCAAAGTCAGATATCAGAATTAAGCATGGCTTGAGAGCAAAGCAAAACTTCATTTGAGCCTAAACATCAAATTACGTTTGCTGATCTATCAAAAAGAACATCGCCCATTGCAATAATGTATAACAACTTATTCTCCTTCTGCTGTTTCAAGTAGTCGAGATAGCAGTGATAGCTACAGCTCGAGTATGATATATCCCAGCAGGAATTTTACAGTGTGTTTCCAGGAGCCTGAAAAATGCACTATGGTGATATGAAATAAGCCTCACATTAATAACTTCAAGTTTGAAGAGACTTGTCTTAGCTGTATTTGACGTTACATTCCTTGCAACATACAAGGACTGATGCGATTAATGTTTGCTTTTCTTTGCTCTTTTCTCCCTTTGCTTTTCACATGTTTGTCTGTATCTGGTATTCCCCTCCTGTGTGTGTGGTGCAGGATACATTTGCAATTGTTTCAATGTGAATGTTTTGTATCTTTTTATATCACTTGTGCACAACACGAAAGGCTCTTGGTTAATCTAAAACAAGCACTGGCATTGCCAACAGGTCTTGCCTTTGGGACCTTAGAAATATTTAGCCATGCAGCACATTAAACATTTATCAGAAATAAACTGTGTTTGTGCGTTCCTTCTTACACTTCACATTAGACCGTAATGGTCAGAACATCCCATACAGGGCACCACAATAAAAAAGAATTTGGACAAAACATTGTCATGTAACCATATATACAAATACAAAGAGGGAGAAGGAGATTGTGGCGCTGGGTCTGTCCTCATTAAAGCCTATATAACATTATAAAAGAGGCCCAGCTAAAAGAACTACCACAGGATGGATAGGAAAAAGGATTTTCCGGTTAGAAAAACCCTCACCCACCAAGGTTACCCCATGGGGCATGCTTCATCATTGGGTTTCTTCCCGTTCCGCTAGAGAGCAGGGCGTGCTACGACCTACGGGATACGTGGGAGCACTGATGTAGTCTTGTCAATGCAAATCACAGGAGGGATAGGAGTGGTGGGGTCTTGTGTGAGTTAAAAATACCTGTCTCCTAGTAATTCCAATGATTTAATAGATTTCTTGGGGGTGGTATGATTAAAAAATGGCTGCGGAAGAGGAGGATGTAATGTACCTGACTTCCTACACTACACGTTTCAGAGCCTTACCCCTAGGCTCCTCTTCAGGACCAAGGTGGACTCCCTGGTGAAAGTATAGTTTCAGACCCTGGAGAGTTGAGCATTAGGTACAGAGAGGGAGTGTCGCTTTGAGGAACGTGTGACTACAAGCACACACCCCGCCCGGAGGAGTTATGATATGAGAATCCAAATACTACAGATTATCAATGATGGACACCATAAACGATAGGTATCATCTTATTTATCAAGTATTTAGTAAAGCGCATTTTTACCAGAGGTATCAAAGCGCTATGAAGGGAAGTGAGACCATAATACTACAATTGCTCTAAGTTAAGCCTGAAATAACCAGGTTGTCAGTTGTTTACAAAATAGCTGAAGAGAAAGGATATTCTTAACTTTCAAAGGGACAGCGTTCCATAATTTAACCGCAGTTGTAGAGAAAGCTCGGTTCCCCCATTTCACTTTCTTGGTCCTAGAGACGTAAGCTAACTTCAGGTCTGGAGGGTCCGCCCGGGTATGTACCACTTGATAAATGGAAGAGGCGAAAAAGGATCCTGTAATTAAAGGGACTTATGAGCTAGGCACAATGTTTTAAAAATGATTCGCTTGCTAATTGGTAACCAATGGAGTTTGTGCAGGCTAACTTTGGCAGACGCAAACTTGTCTAGACCCAGAAACAGACGCGCCCTATGATTCTGAATCAGTTGTAGCTTGTTTAACGAGGCTTGATTACTGTTCAAATAAAGATCATTGTAGTAGTCCAGTCTCGATCCAATCAAGGCTAGCACTACCCTTACTCTCAAGTCCTGAGGTATAAAAGGGAGGATATTCTTAAGCATCTTAATGATTCAGATGCAAGAATTGGTGATTTTATTAACCTGGATGACAAAGGTTAAGGCACAGTCACAGAGGACTCCAAGATTTTTCACTGTGGCTGAGGGGACCCGAAGTGTCCCACAAAGCTCCGGCCACCAATTAGAATCCCAAACAGATGACTTGGCCCCAAAAATAATGACCTCAGTCTTGTCTCCATTCATCTTGAGACAATTACTATCCATCCAGTTCTTAACTTCAAGCATGCAGGCCTGAAATTGTTTAGCAATGTCCTGCGTCTTGTTTCCAAAGGAGGCAATGATTTGTGTATCATCAGCACTGGAAGACACCTGAAACCCAAAGGAGCATACTAGTTCTGTCAAAGGTGCAACATACAAATTAAACAAGGTTGGGCTAAGGGAGGATCCCTGAAGAACTCCACAAGGGAGCTGAAAAGGGTCCGAAATATAGTCACTACATTCACCTGAAAGTGATCTATTCTTTGGGTTAGTGTTTGCTGGGGGTGCGAAGATGCTGGCGCTGGAGGAGATCCAGTTATTGAAACAGTCTGTGTTTCTGTTGGTGTCAAAAGAGTAAGTAGGGAGGTGGAGCTGGAGGGTGTTGAGCTATGCGATTTCTGTCACCTTCTTCCAGCTGCAGATGACGGTGCATAGCCTCCGATGTGGTGAGTGCGGTCAAGATGTTGAAGTGTATGATGAAGTGGTCCATCCAAGTGAACGTGGAGATGTGGCTGACCTTTATTTTATGGCTGGAGGTAAAGACGGGTGTCCAGGGTGTATCTTGCGGCGTGGGCCCTCTCACGAGCTGAGCGAGTATGATGTTTTGTAGACTATCTAGTAGGTCTATGGTGTTAGAGTCTGTTGGGTTGTCAATATGGAAGCAGTTGTCGTCTAGGAGTAAGAATTCTTTGGAGTGTGTGGCAAAAGGGGTGACAAGGTCGGTAAGGAGCTTGCTGAAACTGCTCCAATGGCAGGTATGTGAGGATACCCCTAACAGTGGCTTAGCCGCCTGTCTGGAGCTTGAAATGTAGGCGTGCTAAGAAAGTAGTTTCTGGGTTGGTGGTGTATTTGATGATGCCTCTGTGGATGATGGCAAGGCCAACACCTGGTTTTGTGGTTCGGTCCTGGTGCAGAATTCTTGTAACCAAGTATGATGGCACTGGTGATGTCAGGGGCAGAAAAAGGGTTGAGCCAGGGGCAGAAAATGGGTTGAGCCAGGAAGACAAGGTCTGGCACATGAGAATGGATGAGGTCCCAGGCCTCAACTGCATACTTGATGAGAGAGTGGGTGTTGAGGAGTATGCATGCAAGTGATTGTTGGTGAGTGGGTGAGGTGTTGTGCAAAGTGCGGGTGGAGGAGTCAGGAGTAGTGCTGTGTAAGTGGGTGTAGCTGGAAGGTGCGAGAGTGTGGCAGAAGGTGAAACAGAAGTGTAAGCATGTGAAAGGAGCAACCGTTGAACAGGGTGTGGAAGTGGTGAAGCAGGAGCAGTTTTGGTGGAGTCCATGGTTGAGACTAAGGAGTTCCTCGGAGGAGAATCTGTGGGAACTAGGAGGACCAGGGTTTCTGGTGCTGGGTGCTGTCCAGGCGCGGACGGGCACAGGTGGGGTTGCTTTTGGCGTGCCGGTGGTGTGCTCACGCTGGAGTCTGCATTAAATAGATCCTGGGGTGGGTGGGGCTTGGAATCGCAGGAACGGGCAAGGCGGGAACAGGGCAGCAGTGGTGCAGTCAGCAGGCAAACAAGCAGGTAACAGCTCGAAAGAGGACAGAAACTAAACTAAGCTAGTCCAGGAACTTGTCCAGCCAGAGGAGGGGCACGCTGTGGCTCACTGGGCGCCCAGATGAGCCAAGAGAGCAGTTTCAACACCCAAAGAGGCATCACAGATCAGCATTCATACCCTTGCACGGAGATAAACGTGCAGTGCCCATACTCCCTCAGGGGTTACAATGTTGTCTTAATGTTCTAGCGCCCAGGTAGCAGAGAAGTATCTGTGCTTCCACGGCGATTAAAGAGAGCAAAGTCCATGCATGTCGCACTGTATCCGCAGTAAGACAAAGTCCAGAGGAAGGGGGCTTTATAAATGTCATCCTTGTGACAAAAACAAGAATGCAAGGAAACAACGGACTACCGGTATAGTACTTATATGTCACCGGTTTGGTGTACATAAAGCAAGAACAAGGTAAGAACGGCACATCATGTACCAAATTAATATATAATAGCTGTGCACATGTAAATACAGTTAATCATCTGCCAAGGCTTGTACAAAAACATTTGGGTATTCCGTTTTAAAGAAGAGTGAGGAACATGAGTTCAGTGGGGCTGCCCTTTAAGTCAACCATGCTGACACGAACACAGCAACCAATTCACCGTTTACTCACTGCGTGTATACCGTCCTCTTACCTAGTAACTGTGCCCACTCCAGAACAAAGGAGTTGCTGGTTCAGGCTCTTACCTATTGGCTGTGCTCCACCTGCAGTACAAAGAGTTTGAATATGCTGTCCTGAACAAGAAACGCATCTAGGTTTCAAAAATATGCACTACATTCAAACGGTATGTTACATTTCCAACAAACACACAGATCTTATCTTCGTGTACCTTACCTGCAGTTTTGCAGAAATGCGGTTAGAGCTTGAGTTTGAAACTTTCTGAGCCAGTGTGACTCTTCTGCACTTTCAAACACCGGAGGTGTGCAAGTGCCTCCTGCTTGGTTACACGCTTGCATATGAAAGTGCGGCTTTCACCTGCACAGCAAACAGAAACCCTCCTCTACCTATAGCAGCCAACGTTTAATCCCGATCGAGCTACGCTCTGTTACACGTCCCTGCCGCGGAGAGGAGGAGTAAAACAAAGTCCAGGAAGTACTCTACTGCTGGCCTGCCCGGCTAACCTCAAAAGTCTTTTGACAAGAGTCCCTTTTGTTTCTGACCTTGCACACTTCACAACACCGAAGGGGAACCGATCACGCCTTTCAATAGAGCTTTATTAGACACACAGAACTAATCATTAAGTCTGCTCTTTTCAAAGCACAAGGCAACTGCAAAACCCAAACATTAAAAAAAAAAAAATTATCAGCCCTTTTGCTGCTTTCATGCACGCCCCAATCCTTTGCAGATGGCACTGCCAGCGTTCACATTTATTGAGGTTTTATGGTCATGCTCAGACCAAGAGGGATACTGAGCAGTAAATAGGGCTCAAAATGTACAAGATTTATAAATAACTATCGACAAAAGTTTAATAATCCAGATAAAGTAATTACAGAGCCAGTTCCAGGACTTTTGGGTCTGGGCAGAAAAGTGACGCGCGAAACACCTTTAACCTGCACACAACGTGACATCAAAGGAAATAATATCACAGGAAGTGACATCAATTGACCATTAATGATCTGGCAGCATTGAAGACACTTTACAAGAAGGTACTTTACTGTGCGCATATCAGTAAAATAAAAGAACAAAAATTAACCCTAATAAAATCAGCACATATATTATAAAGCTTTTTCAAATAGAACAGGTTATATTAGTCACACCGGTGGAAAAACGAAAAGCAGGTGTCTCCAAAACGTATTACCCTGACTCAGATGTTAAATAACGGTTTCCAGATTAGTGCATACTTGTGTTGATTTGTGGCGTTTATGCAGTGTGACCCTAACCGAAAGGCAATAGAGCACTGTACAGGATCAACTGCAAACACACAGTTAACAAATTATAAGAAGGGTAGCTTGCCTGTGGACTGTTACTGAATCATGATGTGTATTCTTTAATGAGGCGAGTCTTCAGCTCTTTTCTGAATCTGAGCAGAGTTGAGGTAATGCTGAAGGACATGGGGATATCTTTCCAGATCGCCGGTGCACAGATGGAGAAGGCCTGTTGCCTTGTTTTTTTCTTTGTTTGCACTGCTTCCTAGCCAGTCTGAAGGTGTCCTGGCCGTTGGTGTGCCAAACCAAATCACAGACGTTGAGCTTGTCATCCAAGTAGCCACTAGTAGGGATGGCTTTGTAATGATGCAGCTGATTTTAAAGTTCATAAGGGTTTCACAAGCAACTCGTGCAATTTTATCAGGGTGGTGGTGTTATGGTCATATTTCTTCAGGCCCTTATCGATGAATTTTGCAGCATGTAAGATGACCTTCAGTTGGGTGAGTGTGGATAAATGTTTCAAGATTCCAAAATACCCAGTGCAAGATAAGGTATGCAATACAGAAGATATCTTAGCTAGGAATATATAAATACAAATCAAACAATTTGAAAATAGTTTGATTTCAATTAAAGAAATTTGTGAAGTCACTGGAAAACTCAGAAAAAGGATCTAAGATTTGATACATTTACCTTTACATTTGAAAGTATGTATAATTAAGGGCATTTCAGATCTAGTAAACGAGCAGCAGAGTGCTGTACAAGTAAAGTGTATTTAGGTGTTTCTAGGACAGCGATTAGATTTCTGATGTTTCAGCCCAAACTTACATTGTTAAATTTTATGCTACTGGAATGCTAGAAGGGGATGGGATGTGCCATGATCCATGGCTAAAAAGGCCATTATCAACTACTGGTCCAGCCTTGAAAAGCCCTAATACTAATTATTGGTATACATTTAGGTGGGCCTCGTAAGAGCCCATTTTTAAGGTCATGTTCACCATCAAGGACAGCAGATGTTAAGAATGTTAACAAACACAATACAACGTGGATATGAAAACCAGAAATACTGAAAGAAGGGATAGTGCATCAATATTATCATTAAATCTCTACGAAGAACCATGTAAAGCTCTGAGGAAGACCAGGCTTGAAGTTCACTATGTATGCGTACAGAAATTGAATCATAAGCCGATTTGAAGCTTACTAGAAATTCTGGGTTCACACTTTTCATGGGCTACAACAAACACACTACATTCAAATGTCATAGTAGTTGAGGGTTGAACACACAGGAACACAAATGAAATAGTACATAAAACGGCCCTTAACCAGTGTTTGTATAGAAGAATACTCAACCTCTGAATTTTTTAGATCATCTATAGCTTCAGCTATGTACTGTCAGATTCCATCTAGATGCCTGGCCTGGCCAATTTATATAAAAAAGAATACATTTGCCACTCAACAGGAAACTTTGATCTCTAAGTACAGTGACAGAACCATAGCTGCTTCGTACAATACTGTTGCTTTGGCAAAGCCTTTCTGGTGTATTCAAGGTTGTTTATGCCATTCGTCAGGTTAATCCTGATCAGTGAAAGACCGAGGGACGGAGAAGAAAAACCCTGACCTCTCACTGAGGTTCTCTTTATGAGCAAAAGGTTATGTGTGCCGCTGGCCCTGTTCCGGCAGATCCAAGTAAAAACTTACTGTGCCAAAATGAAAATTGTACACCATACTTTTTTCTGCACCTTGTGACCCACTCCTAGGTCAACAGGTAAACGTGAAAAAGGCCAAAATTAGTCTGTGCCCTGGGGTGTTAAGAAACGCATTTCCCCAGACACACAACCCATGCCCATCTCCAGGGTCCAGGGAGGTGATGTTTCTGATGATGTACAAACGCCCACCATTTAAGTATTCTTCCTGAAAGAGGAGGATCATAGATCACTAATTGCAGGAACTCATGCTTAAGAGGAAAAGTTGGCTTCGGCTCACTAATAACTTTCCTTGTTTTGTACCTATTTAGTTTTCCCTTTAATTGAGTCTTCCTAAAGTCTTTCCCAAAACTCTGTCATCTTCTGACATTTTTCTTTCCCCACTCGCTTTACCAGCATTATCACAATGCCAAGCGAGTTCGGTCTTTCTCAAAATCAAGGTGTCCTGTAAGGAAGCCTCACGGTTCAACCAAAACCTGTCTCCTGCATGTGCTAGGCATACGTTGAATAGGGTGCAGACTCACTAATTGTAAATAATAAACATTCAGTAATGTGTCATTTACTTAGGACTGTTCTAATGGTCCAAGGATTTTCAGACATCTGTATTTTAAACTACTGGGAAGAACTTCTTTTGTAAGGCGTGCCTTCTGTGTTGAGGCAACCTTTTAACAATACTGCTGCAGTTGGTGCTCTGAAATGCTAGATTGACAGGAGCTGTTGCCTCTGCTTTTTTGTTGTCTTCTATGCTTCTGGGGTGGAGAAACTCGCGGCGTGCCTCAACACTGCAGGAGGTAGGCCATTTGGGCTTTAAATATCAGTGGTGTTACAATGATTGTTGACTGTGGCGCTCAACTCCAGGGGCAGAGGATGAGTAAGAAAATAAATTACTCACCTGTAACTGTAGTTCTCCAGTATTGGTATCTTTCATAGATTCACATGCTTAAATCATTCCCCGTCGTCAAGTGGGAGTCCCACAGTAACCTAGAAAGCAGTACAGTACAATCTGCATAGAAGTCAATGTTAGAGATGTTCACTTTTACAGCTTATTAGTATCATTAAAAATTACCCAAAGTCCATCTAATCAAACAACAGCACCCTTTAGAACCCTCACCACAGAGGCTCCAGTTCCTCAGATTTCCCCAAACACGGGTGAGGTAGAAGCAAAGAGCAATAAGAGAAGCCTCTATGGGGAAGAGAGTGGGTCACATGTGAATCTATGAAAGACACCAATACTGGAGAACTACAGTTACAGGGAACGTATTTTCTTCTCCAGTATTGGATCTTTGATAGATTCACATGCTTGAATCAGGATACTCAGCAGTTTGTGTATGTAGATAACAGGATTACTAAAAGGAAGCAGATGGTGGGAAAGAAGGAATTAGCATTTGGTTCACCTTATTGGACTAGATGTCGTAAAACAGTTTGCCCCACTGCAGTATCCGACTTGTTAGCCACATCCAGACAGTAATGCTGGGCGAAGGCGTGTCTGCTGAACAATGCTGCTGGTCTGCAGATCTGCTGAATCAGTGCACCACCAAACATGGAGATGGCTGTAGAAACAGCTCTTGTAGAATAGGTCTTCACTCCGCGCGTCAAGGGTTTTCATGCTTTAACATGGCAGAATTGGATGGCTGTTGCAATCCACCTTCTGATAGTGGACTTGGGAGCTGGAAATCCTTTTCTTAAATTGCCAAAAGACACAAATAACTGGTCTGATTTGCAAAATTGTTGAGTTCTGGGCAAATAGAACTAAATGCACTTTTTAACATCCAAGGTGTGGAGAGATTGCTCTGCCATTGTTTGAGAGGTTGGAAAAAATGTATTTAAAACAATGGTCTCATTAAAATGAAAAATGCTTGTAGTTCACCAACCCTTCTAGCTGATGTAAGTCCTAGTAGTAATGTCATCTTCTATGTGAGATATTTTAAGTCTGCTTTGTAGACTGGTTCAAATAGGGCTTTGACTAACTAGCTCAACAAGATATTGAGATGCCTAGCAGGAGGAAGTGCCTTCACAGGAGGAAAAACCCTGAAAAGCCCTTTGATTAATTCTTTGATGATCCTTGATGACCAAAATGAGGGTGACTGGTCAGCTCTCCTAAAGCGAGATACTGCTGCTAGCTGTACCCTTATGGATGGACGTGCGAGGCAAGATTTTGCTAAATGTAAGAGATATATAACACAACCTGTTCAGGGGTTGAAGAGAATCTGTGTAAACTGTTTTGTTGGCATCAAACACAGAAACATATCCACTTAAGCTTATGCCTTGTTGGTGAAGTCTGATCTTGCCCTAGCGAGGATTTCTCTACAATCTGTGGGAATGTCTAGATTTTTAAACTCACAGAGCTCAGAAGCCAGCCTGACAAATGTAGAGATGTTGAATTGGGGTGCAGTATCTAGCCCTTCTTCATTGTTAACAATGTCAGACTGGGTGTTAACTGGATGTGGGGTTGTTCCGAAAGCAGAATCATCTCTGTGTACCAGAACTGCAGGGGCCATTTGGGAACAATGAGGATCAACTGGCATGGTTCTCTCTTCATTTTCCTTAGTATCCGCGGGATTAAAGGAACCAGGGAAAAAGCTTATGCAAATATTTTTTACCATAAAAAATGCATTCCCCCACAATCCTTTCTGGTGATGCTAGTATACTAGTATTGCCATTTCTAGTTGTTCCTGCACCATCGAGTGAAGATGTATTGCAGGAGTTGAAGGTCGAGCTCCCTCTTGTGGCAAGTTAAAGTCAACCTGCTTAATGTAGTCTGCCAGCATATTTGATGCCCCTGGCAAATGCTCCGCTCTCAGTGATATCTTGTTCTGTATAGCCCACTTCTAAATTCCCTGTGCTTGTTGCGACAGAGCTGTCGATCTTGTTCCTCCGTGTTTGTTTAAGTAGTGCAAGCTGGTGGATTTGTCCGTTTTGATTAGTACGGATAAGCCTGCAACTCTGGAAAGGAACCAGAAGGGAGCTAGAGCTATGGCATTTAGTTCCAGACAACTTATGTGCAGTTTCTTTTCGGAGGTGGACCATTTCCCGCTGACAGAGATCCTGGAGATGAGCATCCCATCCCTTCTAGGGTCGCGTCTGTCATGACTGCAAAGTTTGCAACATGTAGGAGAAATGTCAGTCTCCTTGATATACTGTATACTCTTTCAGAGTCCACCACTTCAAAGATGAGATCATTATTGGGGTAATTTGAACGATATAGTCATAAGATCCCTGAGCTTGCATCCACTTCTCGTCTTCAGACTCTTTTTTTGGCAAGCTTTTGGGACAATTGCTGGATTTTGTTCTGTTGTTCCAGAGAGATAAAACCCTTGTCGGTTTTGGTGTCTAGAACTGCACCGAGGAAGGTTACCCTTGTCTTCAGAGTGAGATGACTTTTGTATGTTGGTTGTGAGACCTTGTTTCTTGAACAACGAGAGGCACAAGTTTGTATGGACTGTGGCTTTTTGAGACTTTGGAGCCTTGATGAACCAATCGTCCAAGTATGCAAATACTTGCACTCCTTTCTGCCTCGGGTGAGCTGCTGCAGGTGCAAGACAATGATTTCCATTGATGGATATAGGTATTAAAGACGGCTTTGTTGTCTCCGTCGATGGTTACTCAGTTGTTTTCATCGTTGACAATGGTTTATTTCGTGTTTCATCAGGTACACACATTTTTGCTGAGTAAATAGTCATCGACGAGTGTCTCATCGATGGTGTAGTCAATGGGACTGAAGTCGACAGTGATGGTGCTGCCGTTGACAGTTGTTCGTCTATAAGTCAGTTGACAGTGGTGGTTTCATCCTCGTTGATGTAGTCGACAATCTCTTAAGATGGCTGCTTAGACAGCAGAGAGATGGGGGATTTCTTCTTTGACGGTGCTGTTGATGTTAATTTGCAGGAGATTATGGTTGTCAATGCTGAGACAATGAAATTATCATTGGCAACGCCACTGTAGTAAGTATTGACGTCATTGTGGTGGGTGTCAACGGCGCTTTAGTCAATGATGAAAACATTTTTTTTTTTTTATTTTTTTTTAAACAGAAACAGTCTCTTTTGATAAAGGAAGCGATTTTTAAATTCTTCTGAGAGAAACGCCCTTCACAACTGGGGTTGCAGGTTCTGAAGAAACCTTAGAGGAATTTTTATTTTCTTTAGTAAGATTCCCTTAGCCTTTTTAGTTTGCAGATGATGAGACTTTTTAAGTGGCTTTCAGGCTTGTTCTGAAAGTGTGTCTTCCTGTGATGTGTCTCTCGTGTGGGATTATCCAGTTTTTGAAGAGTCATCAGTCTCTTCTTCAGAAACTATGTGCTCCCTTGATTGAAGTTTCTGCAACCACAAGAGTAGGCTTCCCTCCCTGTCCTTCAGAGTTTTCCATGATAAAGTGCAGAAGACTTAACAGTCTTTGACTTTGTGCTCTGGATTGAGACACTAAATACACTCTTTATGAGGGTCCTCTGAGTGTAATTTCTTTTTGCCACAGGTATTACATGGCTTAAATAAACCCTTTTTGGATATCTTGACATGGTCAGAGAATTCTAGGCTGATATAAGATGAAAAATATATCTGATCTGAGAGGACTATTCTTGCAAGTAGCTGTTTTTAAGTATAAACTGAGCAGAGCTCAGGGAGTCTCCCGTTCACGCAGCGTGAAGAAGAAAATCTGAGGAACTGGAGCCTCTGTGGTGAGAGTTCTAAAGGGTGCTGTCGCCTGATTGGATGGACTTTGCATCATTCATAATGATACTAATATGCTGTAAAAGTAAATGTCTCTAACACTGACTTCTATGCCAATAGTACTTTCTAGGTCACTGTGGGACTCCCACTTTGATGACGGGGAATAATTCATGCATGTGAATCTATGAAAGATCCAATACTGAAGAAAGACTTGTTTCTAACTTGTAATCGTAGTTCTCTCTCAGGGTAGCCTTCATTGAAGTCATAAGCACTGAATAGTCCTTCCCACATGCGGGGATCCCAGATCACTTCTTTATAAAAAAGGTCTTCTTAAGTGTAGATGTTCACCTTTCTTCAGTAAGGACTGGAGACATACCTAACGCATGAATGCAGCCTATAAGCAAGGCTATATTAACCAACTGCTTAAGAATGAATTAAAAAGAGTTTAAAGAAAAAAGTATATATATATATATATATATATATATATATATATATATATATATATATATATATATATATATATATATATAAAATGTCACTTACCCAGTGTACATCTGTTCGTGGCATGAGACGCTGCAGATTCACATGCTGTGCACTGTTCCTGCCATCTAGTGTTGGGCTCTGAGTGTTACAAGTTGTTATTCTTCGAAGAAGTCTTTTGGAGTCACGGGACCGAGTGACTCCTCCCTTTCGGCTCCATTGCGCATGGGCGTCGACTCCATCTTAGTTTGTTTTCCCCGCAAAGGGTGAGGTAGGAGTTGGTAAAGTGAGGATACAATAGGTGCCCATGCAATGGAGTAGAAATGTATGTACATAGTGTGTAGTAAAAGAATATTTATTTACATATTTACAATTTTCATGCAACTAAAAACGGCTACAGGCTCCTGGGGAGGTGGGAGGGCGCATGTGAATCTGCAGCGCAACATGCCACGAACAGATGTACACTGGCTAAGTGACATTTTCTGTTCGATGGCATGTGCAGCTGCAGATACACATGCTGCGCATAGATTACAAAGCAGTAATCTCCCCAAAAGCGGTGGACAGCCTGTAGGAGTTGCAGTTGTTTGAAATAATGTTCTTAATACAGCCTGTCCTACTGCGGCTTGTTGTGTTGCTAACACATCTACACAGTAATGCTTAGTAAATGTATGAGGAGTAGACCAGGTGGCTGCCTTACAAATTCCTGTCATTGGTATATTACCAAGAAAAGCCCTTGTGGCGCCATTCTTGCTAGTGGAATGTGCCCTTGGTGTAATGGGTAATTTTCATTTAGCTTTAAGGCAACAGGTTTGAATGCATTTAACTATCCATCTGGCAATGCCTTGTTTGGATATAGGGTTACCTGCATGAGGTTTTTGGAAAGCTACGAACAATTGTTTTGTTTTACAAAATGTTCTCGTTCTGTCAATGTAATACATTAGTGCTCTTTTTATGTCTAATGTATGCAATGCCCTTTCAGCTACTGAGTATGGTTGTGGAAAGAAGACTGGGAGCTCTGCAGGTTGGTTTAGATGGAATGGTGATATGACTTTTGGTAAGAATTCTGGATTTGTATGGAGAACCACTTTATGTTTATGTATTTGTATAAAGGGTTCTTGAATAGTAAATGCTTGTATTTCACTCACTCTTCGAAGTGATGTGATGGCTATTAGAAAGGCTACTTTCCAAGTTAGAAATTGGATTTGACAAGAATGCATGGGTTCGAATGGTGGGCCCATGAGTCGTGTTAATACAATATTAAGGTTCCACGAAGGTACTGGTGGTGTCCTTGGGGGTATGATTCTTTTTATTCCTTCCATAAAGGCTTTAATAACTGGGATTCTAAAAAGCGATGTTGTATGTTTAATCTGCAGATAAGCAGATATTGCAGTAAGATGGATTTTAATGGAAGAGAAAGCTATATTAGACTTTTGTAATTGTAGTAAATAACTTACAATGTTTTGTGTGGAGGCTTCTAGTGGCATAATTTGATTAGCCTGACAGTAGCAAACAAATCTTTTCCATTTGTTCGCGTAACAATGTCTTGTTGTGGGTTTTCTCGCTTGTTTAATGACCTCCATACACTCTTGTGAAAGGTTTAAATATCCGAATTCTAAGACTTCAGGAGCCAAATTGCTAGGTTGAGCGATGTTGGATTCTGGTGTCTGATCTGTTGTTTGTGTTGTGTCAACAGATCTGGACTGTTTGGTAGTTTGATGTGGGGTACTACTGATAAGTCCAATAGTGTTGTGTACCACGGTTGGCGAGCCCACGTTGGTGCTATAAGTATTAGTTTGAGTTTGTTTTGACTCAGTTTGTTGACCAGATAAGGAATGAGTGGGAGAGGGGGAAAAGCGTAAGCAAATATCGCTGACCAGCTGATCCATAGAACATTGCCCTTGGACTGAGGGTGTGGATACCTGAACGCAAAGTTTTGGCATTTTGCGTTTTTTGTGTGTTGCAAATAGATCTATGTTTGGTGTCCCCCAGCGGTAGAAGTGATCCTGTAGGATCTAGGGATGTATTTCCCATTCGTGAGTTTGCTGGTGATTTCAACTGAGATTGTCGGCTAACTGATTTTGAATGCCTGGTATGTATTGTGCTATCAGGCGAATGTTGTTGTGAATTGCCCAATGCCAAATTCTTTGTGTTAAGAGACACAGCTGTGATGAGTGTGTTCCCCCCTGTTTGTTTAGATAATACATTGTTGTCATATTGTCTGTCTTGACAAGAATGTGTTTGTGGGCTATCAGTGGTTGAAACGCTTTTAATGCTAGAAATACCGCTAGGAGTTCCAAGTGATTTATGTGAAGTAGTCTTTGTTGCTTGTCCCATTGACCTTGTATGCTGTGATTGTTGAGGTGTGCTCCCCACCCAACCATGGAAGCATCTGTTGTGATAATGGCGTGAGGCACTGGTTCTTGAAAAGGCCGCCCTTTGTTTAAATTTATAGGGTTCCACCATTGAAGCGAAGAGTGTGTTTGGCAGTCTATCAACACTAGATATTGTAGTTGACCCTGTGCTTGCGTCCATTGTTTTGCTAGGCACTGTTGTAAGGGCCGCATGTGTAGTCTTGCGTTTGGGACAATAGCTATGCATGAGGACATCATGCCTAGTAGTTTCATTACAAACCCTACCGTGTAGTGTTGGTTTGGTTGTATGCTTGATCTTACATTTTGTAATGATTGAACTCTTTGTGGACTTGGAGTGGCAATTGCTCTTTGTGTGTTGAGTGTTGCTCCCAAGTACTGTTGTATTTTGGATGGTTGCAGATGTGATTTGTGGTAATTTATAGAAAACCCTAGTTTGTGTAGAGTTTCTATGACGTATTGCATGTGAAATTGACATTGTTGTTGGGTGTTGGCTTTTATTAGCCAATCGGCCAAATATGGGAATAAGTGCATGTGCTGTCTCCTTATGTGAGCTGCTACTATGGCTAGGCATTTTGTAAATACTTTGGGGGCTGTTGTTATCCCGAACGGTAGCACTTTGAATTGATAATGTTTGCCTTGAATTACAAACCTTAGGTATTTCCTGTGAGATGGATCGATGGGTATGTGGAAATACGCATTCTTGAGATCCAGTGTTGTCATGTATTCCCCGTTTTTTAGTAAGGGAACTACGTCCTGAAGTGTTACCATGTGGAAATGATCTGATTTGATGAGGAGATTCAGTGTTCTGAGATCTAAGATAGGCCTTAATGTTTTGTCCTTTTTTGGAATAAGGATTACAGTGAGTAAATGCCTGTTACTTTTTGGTGATTGGATACTAGCTCTATTGCTTGTTTTTGGAGCAGTGCTTGGACCTTTATATGTAATAGGTCTAAGTGTTGTGGAGACAGTCTGTGCGGTTTTGGTGGCACATCGGGAGGGAATCTTGTGAATTCCATGCAATAACCATGTTGGACAATTGATAGGACCCATGTGTCTGTGGTAATATGTGTCCAATTGTGGTAGTATTTGGTTAGCCTCTCCCCACTGGTGACAAGTGTTGGGGTGTTGTGACATTGAAGTCACTGCTTGCTAGGGCTTGGTTTGGCAGGCTGGAATTTTCATCTTCTTCTTGGGAATTGTCCTCTATAGGAACCACAACCCCCCCCCCCCCTCCCCCTTTGGTATTGTGACTGATAGGTGGGTTTTGTTTGGGAGGTGGATGGTTCAGATGTTTGTTGCCGGAACCCCCCTCTAAATTGTGGTTTCCTAAAAGTGCTTCTGAATTGTGGGGAGTAGAGCGCGCCCATGGCTTTGGCCGTGTCATCTTTTCGATCGCAGTATCGACTTACGGCCCAAACAACTGATGTTGGTTAAACTGCATATTTAGTACCGCTTGTTGTATTTCTGGTTTGAATCCAGAACTCCGCAGCCATGTATGCCTTCGAATCGTTACAGCCGTGTTGACAGTCCGTGCTGCTGTATCTGCAGAGTCTAATGCAGACCTTATCTGATTGTTTGATATGGCCTGTCCCTATTCAACTACTTGCTGGGTACGGTTTTGGTGTTCCGTGGGCAAGTGCTGGATGATGTCTTGCATCTCGCCCCAGTGTGCCCTGTCGTAGCGTGCAAGTAGGGCTTGCGAATTTGCAATTCGCCATTGATTGGCTGTTTGTGATGCCACTCTCTTGCCCGCTGCCTCGAATTTTCAACTCTCTTTGTCAGGTGGTGGGGCATCCCCTAACGATTGTGAGTTCGCCCTTTTTCTTGCAGCCCCTACAACCACTGAGTCCGGTGTGAGCTGTTGCGTTATAAACACTGGGTCTGTCGGGGTGGTTTATATTTCTTTTTGACCCTAGGCGTTATAGCTCTTCCCTTTACAGGCTCTTGGAAGACCTGTTGTGCGTGCTTGAGCATGCCCAGTAGCATTGGCAGGCTTTGATAGGATGCGTGGGTGGATGCCAGAGTGTTGAAAAGGAAGTCATCCTCCAATGGTTCAGAGTGCATTGTTACATTGTGGAACGTAGCTGCCCTGGCTAGTACTTGCATATATGCTGTACTGTCCTCTGGTGGTGACGGCTTGGTTGGATAACACTCTGGCTGTTATCCGATATTGGTGGATCATATAAATCCCATGCATCAGCATCATCTTGGGTCACCTGAGCATGTGTGGGTGACTGCATTAACGGTGTTCCCACTGGTGACAAGTGTGGTGAGTGCAGAGGGGATGGTTGTGGTGAGACCCGTGGTGGTGGTGACTTGTCTCTAACCACTTTGGCTTTTGGTTGCATCTCTGATTTTTGAAAGGCTAGTTTTCTTTTAGATTTAAGTGGAGGGATGGTCTGAATCTTGCCTGTATCCTTTGTTGCCTTTGGTCAGGTTCTTCTATATCCAAATCTTGCTCAAAACTATGCCTTTCTTTGAGTTGCATCGAAAGCCCTTACTTCTCAGTGTATGAGGGTCGTTGAGCCATGGCCTGCTGGCGGTGGCGTCCCCATGGCCTTGAGTTTCTTGGTGTGACCCTGGGTTTGGGATGGGGCAGGTTTACTCACGATTTGTTGCACCGTCGAGGGTCGCTCACCGCCGGATTCATCCGAGTCTGTTTCTTGAATGGAGATTCTTTCTTCCTCCTTGACGTCGAGATCTTGTTTCAGCTTCGAAACCATTTGTAGTCTTCTTGCGCGTCGATCTCTCAAGGTTTTCTTCGATCGAAACGCTAGGCAAGCTTCACAAGTATCCTCTCTGTGTTCGGGCGACAAACACAGGTTACAGACCCAGTGCTGGTCTGTATAAGGATACTTTGCGTGACACTTAGGACAAAAACGGAAGGGGGTCCGGTCCATTAGTCTTGGACGACGGGTGTGGTCGGGCCGACCAGGCCTCGATGAAGAGTGGAAGCCCCGAAGGGCCGTCGAAGCGGTCTTGATGTTGGTGCCGATATACTAACACTAAACCGGTACCGAACGAGAACAATACAGTTGAATTTTCAATACTTAGCTAACTTTCCGGCTTCGAAATACGGAGCGAAGAGGAACACGTCCGAACCCAATGGCGGAAAGAAAACAATCTAAGATGGAGTCGACGCCCGTGCGCAATGGAGCCGAAAGGGAGGAGTCACTCGGTCCCGTGACTCGAAAAGACTTCTTCGAAGAAAAACAACTGGTAACACTCCGAGCCCAACACTAGATGGCAGGAACAGTGCACAGCATGTGTATCTGCAGCTACACATGCCATCGAACATATATTTCACTGGAAAAAAACAAAGGTTACAGGGACGTAATAGTTATGTTCTGAATATACTCATACAAAACCATAGAAATTCAGAAATTAGAGTTCTTTCAAGTAACTATAATTTGCACCCTAAGGTAACTATAAGAAAACTGTTTTCTTACCTGTAACTACAGTTATCCAGTATTGGTATCTTTCATAAATTCACATGCTTGAATCATCCCAGTCGTCGAAGTGGGAGTCCCACGGTATCCTAAAAAGCAGTAAGTAAACATTTTCCATAGGCTAAAATGCTAGCAAACTCAAACATATAGCCTATCCATGTCCTTTTGTAAAAAACAAAAAACAAAAAACAAAAAAAAAAGAATCAAACTTGACTTATGACTAATCACCTCTAGGATATTCCACACAGAGGCTCATTCTCTCAGATTTTCTAGCACTAGAATGAAGAGTATGTAATGGAAAGGAAATGTGAGCCTCAAATAAAAACGAGGGTTGGTCGCATGTGAATTTATGAAAGATACCAATACTGGATAACTGTAGTTACAAGTAAGTAACTTGTTTTCTTATCCAGTATAGGATCTTTCATAAATTCACATGCTTGAATCTGAATAGCCAGCAGTACTCATAATAACTGTTATGCCTGCAGTGGATGGTGGGTGTGAGCATTTAAATTCTTTTTTTAGATTATATATACACACACATTTCTACATATATCCATTAATATATAACAAGCAATAATTGTGCAGGAGTTAGAAGCCATTGCACACCGAATTAAACATGCACATTCAAGAAAGGGGCTCACCTTAATGAAATAGATGACGCAGGACCACCTGTCCTACAAGTGAATCAGTTCTTTGTGTTGATTCGAAACAGAAATGCTGCGGCGAAAGAATGTGTAGTCTTCCACGTTGCAGCTTGACATATCTTGTCCAAGGGGATCCCTTGAAATAGAGCAACTGATGTCGAAATTGCTCTCGTAGAGTGCGCCTTAGGCCAGATGGTTAGTGGTAATTCAGCCTTTGTATGGCAAAACTGAATAGTGGATGCAATCCAACGAGCTATTGTTGCTTTAGTAACTCTTGTACCCTGACGACCTTGGGCATAGGAGACTAGTAGCTGGTCTGTCTTCCGGAGTTGTTTAGTAAGCTTCGTTTGATATCCAGTGTGTGGAGAGACCTTTTGGTCACAGTTGATGGATTTGGGAAGAAGGTTCTCAATATCACTGGTTCGTTTAGGTGAAAAGATGAAGGCACCTTAGGGATGTGTCTTGGGTTTGTTCTGAGAAGAACAAAGTTGTCTGAGAAAATGAGGTAGGGTTCCTTGGTGGTAAAGGCCTGTATATCACTGCCTCTCCTAGTGGACGTAAGTGCAAGGAGGGTTGCCACTTTCCATGTGAGATATTTCAGATCCACTCTGTGTATGGGTTCGAACTGAGATTTCATTAATTGTGAAAGGGCAATAAAGGAGGAGGTGGTCGCACAGGAGAGAAAGTGCGAAACAGACCCTTCATAACTTGTTTTATAAGCCTGGATGAACCAAGGGAGGGTGCATTAGCAGAGCGTCTGTATGATGATACAGCCGCCAGATGAAACTTAACTGATGCATGTCCTGTCCGAGCCCAGTTTTAGATAGAGCAAGAAGCTATGATATAATTTGCTCTGGCAAGACCTTTAACAGATGCATATTGTTTTTATGGCACCAGATACAAAACCTCCTCCATTTGAGCATGTAAGTCTTGTTTGTAGTGTCAGCCCATACTCTGGACAAAATTACATTGCATTCCTCATCAATGTTCATGCCCTGGAAATTCAGGAGCCATGCCTGCAATTGGAGACAGGCTGGATCTGGATGAAATATCTGACCTTGACTCTTCGTTGGAAGGTTGTGCTTGCTGGAAAGTCGTAAGGGATTGGCCACCGTCAGGAGAAAGAGTTCCGTGTACCAATACTGTATGGGCCACTTGGGTGCTATGAGTATGAGCTTGCAACCCTCTGATTTCATCTTCGTGAGAAGTCTGGGGATTAATGGGAAGGGGGGGTGAAGCATATGCAAAGATCCCGGACCATCGCATCGAAAGAGCATTTCCCCCACAACCCTGGGAGTGGGTATCGACTGGTGTAAAATTGGCATTTGGTGTTCTGATTGGTGGCAAATAGATCCAAGGATGGCTGTCCCCAGCATTGAAAGATCTTGTCCAGTTCCCTCTGATTGAGTTCCCATTCGTGGCAGCTGTCGTCCGTCCTGCTGAGAGAGTCCGCCAGGGCGTTGTTAATACCTGGAAGGTGGTTTACTGTCAGAAATCTTGTGAAGAGTGAGCCATTCCCAGAGAGATTGTGCTTCTCTTGAAAGGGAAAGAGATCATGCTCCTCCCTGCTTGTTGACGTACTACATGCTTGTTGTGTTGTCTGTACAGACTGACACTGAGGATCCTGAAATCGGCAGGAGGAACGCCTTGAGCATAAGAAATATCGCCTTTAACTATAGCAGATTTATGTGCAGTCTCTTCTGCGAGTTTGACCATTTTCCCTGCATGCACATGGCTTGCAAATGACCTCCCCAGCCTTCCAATGAAGCGTCCGTTGTGATAATGAAATCTGTCATTGGGGTTAGGAAGGTCAA
This sequence comes from Pleurodeles waltl, assembly GCF_031143425.1. Classification (NCBI taxonomy): domain Eukaryota; kingdom Metazoa; phylum Chordata; class Amphibia; order Caudata; family Salamandridae; genus Pleurodeles; species Pleurodeles waltl. Next base: position 253,984,268 of record NC_090449.1, on the reverse strand, counting down.
TCCCTGAGAGTTATGTCTGGTTTGGGACCACCACCGCAGGGTCTCCACCATCCTTTGTGTAATATTGATTAAATCCTCAAAGGATCCTTGAGATTGGGTCCATTGCAGTTGCAATTCCTCCTGTAATGGCCTCATTTTCAACCTTGCTTGGACCAAGGAGATTGATGAGTAAATCATTCCTAAGAGTGACTTGAACGTCCGCACTGAAACAGACTTTCTTTTTGAGACCGTGGTAGCCATGTTGGCTAGCCTCTGTTGCCGTGCCATTAAAGATAAGCTTTGCTTTTGTCAGTGTCGGGTTCCACACTCAAAAAGACTATCTTGCGTGTCGGAAGACTAAATGATTTTTGGAAGTTTACTGTTAGGCCTAGGTTGTGAAATAATGCTAGGCAGGCGTTGGTGGCTTTGGACGCCAGCTGCAACGTTAGAGCCTTTATCAGTCAGTCGTCCAAATACGGAAAGACTTGAAAACTCTCGTTGCGAAGGGCAGCTGCTATCGGCGCGAGACAGTTTGTGAAGATTCTTGCCGCTGACCTTAATTCGAATGGGAGAACTTTGAATTGGTAAAAGGCACCGGCCACGGTGAAGCTGAGATATCTGCAATGCTTTGCATGTATAGGGATGTGGATATAGGCATCCTGGAGATCCAACGATGTCATTTAATCTCCGGTGTTGAGAAGGTGCAGGATATCCGAAAGTGTGATCATACGAAAGGATTGTTTCCTTAGAAACTTGTTCAATTGTCTGAGGTCTAGGTTTGGTCTCCATTCCCTGACTATTTTCTTATGAGAAAGAACCGGGAATAGAACCAGAGTCCCCTCTGTTGTGCAGGGACCTCTTCTATTGTACTGTTGGAGAGCGTTAGGAGTGCTTCTTGTTGAAGCAAGTGAAGATGAAGTGGATGCGATTTCCCAGGAAGGTGGTTTGGTGGTTTTTGTACAAATTCCAGCGTAGGACCGTGAGCCACTATATCCAGCACCCATTTGTCCGATGTTATGTTTTCCCAATTCTGCAGATAGTTTGAGATGTTTGCTCTGACTTGATGGAATTGTGGGAAACATGGAAGTGTAGCCGTTGCCCGAAGAGGATCATTGCTTACGAGGTTGATCCCGGGATTGTGAGTTCTGTTTTCTTCTTCCAACTTGTCTGATGTAAGTGGTTGTAGATGGTTGTCTATAGGACTGCGGATAGGCTGGTCTGTAGTGTGGCTGTTTGTACTGCCTATGGTAGGAACCACGAAACGAAGAGAAACCCCTACCTCTGGCTGCCCGAAAGGCTGCTTCTTGTACTGTTGGATACCCAGAGAACGAGCAGTGTCTGTGTCCGTCTTGATGGCCTGTAACGCGTCGTCTTTATGCTTGCCGAAGACAGTTTCGCCATCATAGGGCTTGTCTAATATCCTGGACTAGACCTCGGGCCTGAAAGAGGCTGCTTTTAACCATCCTGGGCGTTGCAATACCTCTGCTCCCACGAGCTGCCGGAAGCCTGTGGAGGCTATATCTAATGCGCAATCGATTATCTCTTCTGAAGTATGTTCTCCCTCCTGCAGTATTTTACATGCCTCAGGTTGTTTGTTTTCCCGAATGAGTTCTATGAAGACGTTCCTGTCAGACCACAGCTGACAGTTATAGTGACCTAAAATTGCCAGAGAGTTGGCTGCACGGACAGTAATAGCTGACATGGATGAGAATCTCTTGCCCACGTTATCCAGGCATCTGCCTTTCTTATCTGGTGGAGTAGATATAGGCGTCAACGGATTCTTGGAACATCTTTGGGCAGCCTGGAAAATGACAATCTGGTTTTGGGTGCCCTGTCAAAGATGCTGGAGAGTCCTGTGTAGCCTTGTATTTTTTATCCAGCTTCTGTGGATCTGTAGCTGGAGTCTCCATAATTTTAATTCCTTCACTCCAAATAAAGTTTATGATTGGGATTGCTTTCACCGACTTTCTTGCCTGTTCCTCACAGTCATGGAGGAAGCATTCTGAATGTGAGACAGATGTCGGTAAATGAAACCATGTGGCAGCTCTGTTCATTAAATTATAAAAAACCTCCTATATCCTCCGGTGGAGAATCTGAGGGATGAGGAGGTGGTGGCGATGGTGTAGGAGCTACATAAGCATCCCATTCATCGTTAGGATGCTGGGGAGTTGAAATCTCTCCTTCTTTCCTTTCATCCTCTGAAGAAGAAACGTCCTCTCTGGGAGGGGTGGCAATTTGTGACTTAGGTGTAACCTGGGAGTTGCTAGAGGCGGAGGTATACTCCTTGGTGTAGCAGGAAAGGAAGGTAGAGGCAGCTGCGTCTCAGCTACATTTGGAAACCTCTTATAATCCTGTAACATAGATTGCTAGTTTTGAAATAAGAAGGCAGGCATTTGTACAGTGTCTCTCGGCTGATGTAATGGCTCATAATAACGTCTTTGATGTGTATAATAAGACTGAGACTATTGCTCGTACTCATCCTCATCCTCATCCTCCTGATACTTGACATGCAATTGGGATGGGCCGTGTGCATCACCAAATGGCCCTTCATCCTCCGACTCCTCCCAGACTAGCAGGTGACTAGGAAGTAAGGCTGTTACCTTAAAAGGTGATGTATCTGCAGGATAAATGGTAAATCTAGACAGTGCCGTAATCTTCATTGTGGCTTGAAGGTCAGGAGATCCAGAAAAAATGGGGATCACGCGGTCTTGACTGACAGGAACTAGTATCATCGTCGACAATGGTATTGTCAACGATGATGTCGTTATTGATGGAGCCGACGACGAATGCCTTGTCGACAGTGTTGGTGTCATCGACAATTTTGTTGCTGATGAAGGTCTTGCTGCCGACGTCGACGCTGGTGCTGACAATTGTGCCCTTGCCGTCGGCACTCTCATAGAGCAAAGTCACTCTGACGACAATGCCATCATCGGCGAACCCTTCAACGCCAAAATCTTTTCTGGAGCAGATTTCGTCGACGGCTCCGACGATGGCTGTGCCGTATCAGTGACTCGGATTGAAGGAATTGGAGCCTTTAAAACAGACGTTGACGTAGTTGTAGTCGACGACGGTCTCGTCGACGAGACGGTGGAAATGGTAGCTGTGGTAACCATCATCGCCACTGTCGTTGACGGTAGTGTCGTTGACGACTTGAATTTAACCGAAACCTTTACAGAAGTGAAGGGTTCTGATGAAGGAGAACGGTGGTGGGATTCCTTCCTGTGACAAGGAGAGGATGGCTCGGAGGAAGTTGAGCCTTGTAAGGTCTTGGCACCCTCTTTACGGGGCGTCTTGTGGTGTTTCCTGCCTTCCTCTGCCTGCCCCAGGTCAGCATATCTGGAGCTTTTATGAGGCTTTCCTGGATCACTCTCCTCACCAGAAGCACAGGATTTAGCCTGTAAAAATATTAACAGTCTTCCTTCTCTGACTCTAAGGGTCTTAACAGAGAACGTGCAGCATATCTTACAGTCTTTTACCTGATGTAAAGGATGCAGTCAATATAAACAGTCTTTATGTGGATCATCCACAAGTAACCTCTTCTTGCCACAGGTCTTACAAGGGCGAAAAAAGGCCTTTCCTGGAAGTATCAGACATCTTCTGAAGAAAAGAGTTGTTTTGAGAGGAAAAAGCTGAGCAGAGCTCAGGGAGACTCCCTTAACACGACGTGCGGTAGAAAATCTGAGGGAATGAGCCTCTTTGGAGAATATTCTAGAGGGTGATGGACCCTGATTGGTCATAAGTTAATTTTGGTTCTTTTTTACAAAAGGACATGGATAGGCTGTATGGTTGAGTTTGAGCATTATAGCCTAAGGAAAAAGTTTACTTGCTGCTTTTTAGGATACCGTGGGACTCCCATTTCGACGACAGGGATGATTCAAGCATGTGAATTTATGAAAGATCCACTCTACTGAATAACTCGTGCCCTTGCCATGCACAGTTTTCTTACCAATAATGTTATTGCAAAAGTTGTAGTGAAATCAAAGATGGCATACAAGACGTCATCAATGACATAATATGTGGAGTAAATAGCTGTGCATGGCAAAGGCGTGAGTTATAGTTACCTTAGGGCGCGAGATACAGTTACTTGAAAGAACGAACTATAACTGCTGAATTTCTACGGTTTTATATGAGTAAATTCAGAACCTAACGATAACGTCCCTGTAACCTTAGTTTTTTTCAGTGAATTTCTATGTTTTTAACATAAAGTAATTTTAATTACTAAATATTATTCCAATCCCTGCCGTGCACAGGCTTCAGCCGTGCGCATCAAGGATTGGTCGCAATACCTGGCCTTACACCCAGCCCTTGCAGCACGTTTCACTGTGATTAAAAAAAAAAAAGCAGAATCTCATGCACTTGCTTTTTATTTACCCCTCCCCCTCCTTACTCCACCCCCATGTGGGCCAGGTCTCAGGGGCAAAGCAAGAAAAAAGGAGCGGGCGCATGGGACCTCCCTCCTATGGCTTATGAAAGCCCTGGGGACCACCACCTCCCTGTGGCACTGCAAATTATTTATGCGGAGGGGGCGGGGCCAGCTAGTCCAGCCCTCGCCACAGAGACTGCCACCTCCCTGGGGCAAAAGTTGATCAAATAATGCTGGGGAGGGAGGGCGCCCGCAGCCCCAGGGACTGCTACTTCTCCAGCGCAAAAGCTGTTAAACTGATGCAGGGGGGGCTTGCGGCCACCCCCAATCCCCGGGGACCACCACCCCCCCAGGGCACGGAAAAGTATTTATGTGGGCAGGCCCGCTGCAGCCGCCCGTACTCCCAGGGACCTCCACCTCCCCAGGCAAAACATCTTACATGAATGTAGGGTGTCCGGTGTGCCACCCCATATCATTCAGTAGGTTGAAGGTTCAAATCCTGGTATCTAATGGCAGTGAGTTTGTTTATTTACTAGTGTTTCCACTGTTAATCATTCCTAGTGATGGAACACTGACATCTTTTGCTATCAAAATCTTTGGGTTTAATGGCATATGTATGTCTGGAACAGCACAGCAAAGAGTCCCCTGTGGCCTAGAGGTTAAGGCCTCAGGCCCTCACTCTGAAATTTAGTGTTCTAGTCTAGCTGTCAGTAGTCACATTCCTGCTTTAATTACTTTTTTAATTCAAATATTTAAGGTATATGCTGAAATGTGATCTTACTCTTTTCACTTGACAAATACATTTTTCTTTTCAATTTGTCCTAAAATATCTCATTTTAAGAATCTCAGTCATCAAAGTCTAGAAAAACTCTCTCTCTCTCTCCCACTCAACCTCTCACTATCTCTTTCTCTCACTCTCTCTTCATCCCATAATTGGATGGAAGAGAGAGCGAGAGAGATTGGTATTGCAAAGGTCTCTATATACAATGACTTCAAAATGTCACACTAGCAAGATGTTTGGTTCAATTGGTATAGCTATGTTTTGATGCATAGTTCAGCAGAGTCACTTGAAGCCTACTGGTTAAGCTCTTGAACTGATGCTCAGTAGGATTTGGGTTCAAATCCTCCTATTTCATGGTGGTGTGTCTGTTTATTTACTAGTGTTTTGATTGTTAAACCTTTCTTGTGATGAAACATACAAGTCTTTTTCCCAGCAAAATCTTTGGGTAGTGGCCAACCCCTTATCACCGCGCAACCCCAGGGCAGGCCCTGCAGCCAACCCCTGCTGTGCTCAGCTGAAGGCCGCAGGTGGTGCAGGGTTGGGTGGTTATAGGGGTATGGGTGGTTTTAGGGGATTGGCCCTGCAGCCAACCCTTGCCGTGCACAGCCAAAGACCGTGCATGGCACGGGGTTCGGTGGTTATAAGAGGTAGGCCGCAGGACCTGCAGCCAACACCTGCAATGCACAGCAGAAGGCCGTGTGCAACTGTGGTTGAATTAACGTATAGTAAATAAATTACTTTATGTTAAAAAGAACAATAGAAATTCACTGCAAAAACAAAGGTTACAGCGACGTTAGAGTTAGGAAATAGATTTTAAAAACTAGACTACAGAAATTCACCTATTATATCAAGTAACTATAAATCGTGCCCTAAGGTAACTATAACTTACGCCCTCACCATGCTGAGCGTACTGCTCGACCACACTACCACATAATAGAGCATTAGAATTATCAAATTTTGCCACTATCTTACCTTTAAGGGGAAAACTTGGACTCTGTGCACACTATCTCTTACTTTGAGATAGTATATACAGAGCCAAATTCCTACATTATGCAATATCACAATAGTCACACAGTAATTTATCACACATGTCCCCCCAGGTAGGTAAGTACACACTATATATATATATATATATATATGGAAACTGTTACTTACCCAGTAGACACCTGTTTGTGGCATGTAGTGCTGCAGATTCACATGCTTTGCGTAAGTCCGCCATCTAGTGTTGGGATCGGAGTGTTACATGTTGTTTTCCTTGGAAGAAGCTTTTTCAAGTCACAAGATCAAGTGACTCCTCCTGTCGGTGATAGTGCGCATGGGCTTCAAGTCCTTTGTTAGATTGTTTTCCCGCAGGAGGGTGAAGTAAGGAGTGAAGAAATGTATATGTAAAAAAATAAAAAAGGTCCATGGAGTGTATATACATATTTACATAAATAAAGTATTAGAATGGCTACAGGCTTCCAGGGGCCAGTGGGGGAGGGAGGGAGGGAGCATGTGAATCTGCAGCACTACATGCCACAAACAGACGTCTACTGGGTAAGTAACATTTTCCATTCGATGGCATGTGTAGTTGCAGATACACATGCTTTGCATAGACTGAAAAGCAGTCTCCCTCCCAAAATAAGCGGTGGCTAGCCTGTAGGAGTTGGAATAATTTGAAATAGTGTTTTAAACACTGCTTGACCAACATTTGCGAGATAACACATCCACATAGTGTTGTTTAGTAAATGTGTGTGGTGTGGACCATGTGGCTGCTTTGCATATATCTGCCATTGGTATATTTCCTAAGAATGCTATTGAAGCTCCTTTCTTTCTAGTAGAATGTGCTTTAGGAGTTACTAATAGCTGTCTCTTAGCTTTAAGATCGCAAGTTTGAATACACTTTACTATCCATCTGGCTAATCCTTGTTTTAAAAATAGATTACCCTTGAGAGGTTGTTGAAAAGCCTCAAAGAGTTGTTTAGACCTTGACTTTTTTTGTTCTATCTATATAATACATGAGAGCCCTTTTAACATCAAGGGTATGAAGAGCTCTTTCAGCAAGTGTATCTGGCTGTGGAAAGAAGACTGGCAATTGTACTGACTGATTGATGTGAAATGGTGAAACTACTTTGGGTAAGAATTTTGGCTTAGTCCTAAGTACTATTTTATTTTTGTGAATTTGAAAGAAAGGGTCTTCTAAAGCGAATGCCCAAATTTCACTAACTCTCCTTAAGGAAGTAATTGCTAATAGGAAAGGAACCTTCCATGAGAGAAACTGCAGAGTGCAAAAAATGCATGGGTTCAAATGGTGCACCCATAAGCCTTGTGAGCATGATGTTAAGATTCCAGACAGGAGCTGGTGGGGCTCTAGGTGGGATAATTCTTTTAAGGCCTTCTATAGAAGCTTTTATGACAGGAATCCTAAAGGGAGAAGTATGCTGCCCGTTTTGTAGGGTAAGCAGCGATTGCTGTTAAATTAATTTTAATAGATGAGTATGCAAGATTTGCTTTCTGCAAATGAAGCAAATAACAGACAATATACTGTACTGACGCTTTGAGTGGATCAATGTTTTGGATTTGACAGTAATATGCAAAATGGTTCAATTTAGCTGCATAACACTGTCTGGTTGTAGGTTTATGTGCTTCTTTTAGAATGTCCATACAATCTGTTGGGAGCTGTAGATATCCAAACTCTATGACCTCAAGAGCCATATCACCAGGTTTAGCACACTGGGATTGGGATGCCTGATTTGACCTTTGTTTTGAGTCAATAGTTCGTGTCTGTTTGGGAGCTTGTGATGTGGTACTACAGACAGATCCAACAGTGTTGTATACCAGTGTTGACATGCCCACGTGGGAGCTATGAGTGTCATAGTGAGGGAGGTGTGACTGATCTTGTTGACCAGAAATGGAATTAGTGGGAGAGGGGGGAAAGCGTAAGCAAATATCCCTGACCAAATGATCCATAGAGCATTGCCCTTAGATCGAGGGTGCAGGTACCTGGATGCAAAGTTTGGGCATTTTGCGTTTTCACTTGTTGCAAAGAGGTCTATGTCTGGGGTTCCCCACATGCGGAAGTAACGCTGAATCACTTGTGGGTGAAGCACCCATTTGTGTATTTGTTGCTGCATCCTGCTTAAGAGGTTCGCTAGTTGGTTGTGTATCCCTGGGATATACTCTGCTAGTAGTTGAATGTGATTGTGAATTGCCCATTCCCAAATTGTCTGTGCTAGAAGGGACAACTGAGATGAGTGTGTCCCTCCCTGTTTTTGCAGATAATACATTGTAGTCATGTTGTGTGTTCTTATCAGCACTGTTTTGTGCGTGATCTGTGGATGAAATGCTTTGAGTGCTAGGAACACTGCTAGCAATTCCAAGTGATTTATGTGATAAGTGTGTTGAATTGAGTCACATACCCCTTGTACGGTAAGGCTGTTGAGATGGGCTCCCTTAACCTATCATTGATGCATCGGTGGTGATTATGGTCTGTGACACAGGGTCCTTAAATGGCCACCCTTTGATAAGTTGGGAGTGATTCCACCATTGCAGAGAGTTGTAAGTTTGGCAGTCCAACAACATTAGATCGTGAAGTTGACCCTGTGCCTGAGACCATTGTTGCAAGAGACACTGTTGTAGCAGTCTCATGTTTAGACGGGCATTGGGTACTATTGCTTTGCACAAAGCCATCATTCCCAACAGTTTCATGATAAACCTTACTGTGTAAGTGTGATCGTATTGTAGCTGAGATATGACATTGTGGAAAGGTTGAATTCTCTGTGGGTTTGGGTATGCTAATGCTGACTGAGTGTTCAGAATTGCTCCTAGATACGGCTGCAATTGTGCTGTTTGCAGATGAGATTTTTGGTAATTGATTGTGAACCCTAGACTGTGTAGTGTATCGATTGTGTATTGTGTGTGCTGTTGACAGATTTGAACGGTGCTGGCTTTTATGAGCCAGTCGTCTAAATAGGGAAAGACATGTATGTTGCCTTCTGAGGTACGCGGCAACCACTGCGATGCATTTGGTGAATACCCTTGGTGCTGTTGTTACTCTAAAGGGTAGCACTTTGAACTGGTAGTGTTTGCCTGCTATCACAAATCTTAGGTATTTGCTCTGTGCTGGATGAATGGGAATGTGGAAGTAAGCATCTTTTAGATGGAATCTGGTCATGTAGTCTTGTTTTGTAGTAGTGGAATGACATCCTGAAGAGTGACCATGTGGAAATGCTCTGAGAGGATGTACTGACTGAGGGGTCCGAGGTCCAGGACTGGTCCGAGAGTACCAGCCTTTTTAGGTGTGAGGAAGTATAGAGAATATACTGCTGCCCCTTGTTGAGGTATAGGTACCATTTCTTTTGCACCTTTGAGTAGAAGTGATTGTACTTCTTGTTTTAAAAAATATAACAAATTTAGGTGTTCCAGAGAAAGCCTGTGCGAGCGAGGAGGAATGTTTAATGGTGTAGAGATGAGTTCCAGGCAATAACCATTTTGGATAATTGATAGCAGCCATTGATCTGTTGTGCCATTGGTGGTAGACATATTCCAGTCTTCCTCCCACAGGAGATGTATACTGTGTGGGGATGTGCAGAAAGTCACTGCTTAGTTGAGATGGAGGCACCTCTTCTGGTGGTGGATTTACCTCTACCTCTGAATATGTGTCCCTTGTAAGATCCTCTGAAAGAACCTCTGGTGTAAACTTGTTGTCCTTGCTTTTGTTGGGATGTGGATGGCTCTGAGGTTGATGGTTTAAAACCATCTCTGAACTGGGGCCTACGAAAAGTTCCCTAAGCAGGTGTAGTATAAAGGGCACCCATAGCCTTAGCTGTCCAGAGTCTTTGTTTAATTTCTCTATGGTGATATCCACCTGTGTGTCAAATAAGTGCTGTTTATCAAAAGGCATATTGAGTACTGCCTGTTGTATCTCAGGTTTGAACCCTGAAGTTCTTAACCATACATGCCTTCTGATAACCACACTGGTGTTGAAACCCCTTGCTGCTGTCTCTGCTGCATCTAAGACAGATCTAATTTGATTGTTAGAGATAACCTGGCCCTCTGTAACTATCTGCTGTGCCCTTTTTTGGTGGGCTGGTGGAAGTTACTATAAGAATTCCTCCCTCTGATCCCAATGAGCTCTATCATATCTTGCTAATAAAGATTGAGAGTTTGCAATTCTCCCGTGATTAGCAGCTGGAGTTGCTACTCTCTTCCCTGCTGCAAACTTGTGGCTCCTTATCTGGGGGAGGAGATTCCCTGTGGACTTTCTATTTGCCCTATTCCTCCCTGCACTAACAATAATAGAGTCAAGTGTCAATTGTTGTGTGATAAAAAGCGGATCTGAAGGTGCAGGCTTGTGCATTTTGTCCACCATTGGTGTAATAATCCTAGGTTTCACTGGCTCCTTAAAAATGTAATCTGCATGTTTAAGCATAGCTGGGAGCACTAGTAGGCATTGATACGCTTTGTGAGTGGATGAGTGTATTGATTAAATAATCATCTTCTATGGGATCTGAATGCAGCTGCACCTTGTGATATGCAGCTGCCCTAGCTATGACCTGATTGTGGGCAGTGGTGTCTTCAGGTGGATATGGCCTAGCCAGGTATAAATCAGGATCATTGGATGGAATAGGGTCTGGATCATGTAAATCCCATGGGTCTATACTGTAATGAGTATCTCCCAATTCATCCTCATGTGTAGAGATAGGGAATTGTGGAGACAATTGTGTAGGTGAAGGTGGTGGTGGTGGAGTATCTGGGGATGGAGTAGCAGGAAGCAAAGGAGAATGTGGTAGTGAAGGCTCATGTACTGCGTTGGGGTTGTCCCTATGCTTAGATCTCTTAGCAGGTGGAGGCCCAGCTTCTAAAGTCTCATGGAAAGTTAACTTCTTTTTAGTTGTAGGAGGAGGAGAAGCAATAATCCTTCCAGTGTCTTTATGGATTTAGATTTTGTGCTGCTTAGCATCCATCACTTCAAGTATGGGCCTTATTTCTGAAGACTCTTCTGTAGCTGGAGCATATTTTCCACCCACAGGTTTTAGCTCTGAAGGTTTGGAGACCAAATGTTTTAGTCTGGCCGAAAATGTCAGCTCCGAAGTGGATGGTACTTTTTTCGACTCTGGAACAGATGGTAGGGTTTTCGGCTCCGAGGTGAAAGTCTCCGCTCTTTGACTCGATCCCGAAACAGGAGTGGAATGCTGTTCGGTCGGCGCAGAATGCACTTTGGTCTTTTTTGGTGCCGAACCCAAGGGTTGGTTATCAGTATATATTTTTCAGGTCCGACCATGGCTGGGAAGCACTGGTGGACCCAAGACAAGGCTGATCTCTTTTTCGTTGCCTTTAGGTGATAGGAAGGGGTTGATGTACTGACGTATTGCGCCGTTGGAATCGATTGGCTGTCCCCATCAGAGTTTCGGTCTGAATCAGAATCTGCCATGGAAACTGCCATCTGAGCTTGTTCTGCTCCGAAAATGTTGGGCGTTTGTTCCGACGACTTGGACCCCATCCTCAACCGACGCGCTCTTCACTCCCTCAGAGTTTTCTTCGAACAGAAGGATTGACACACTTCACAGCTTTCCTCCCTGTGATCCAGAGAAAGACAGAGGTTGCACACCAAATGTTGGTAGGTGTACGGGAACTTGGAGTGACACCAAGGGCAAAAGCGAATTGAAGTCCTTTCCATCAGCCTGACATCATTCGACAACCATGAGTTGAAGTAGGCCTGAGAAGGGCGCGGTCGCCCAAAAAGGGCGTTTAATTGATCCCGCCGATTGTAATCACATCGAATGTAAGTGAGAAAACGCGATCCAAAATGATACCGATGTTTATAGTAAGAAGAGAGAAGTTCAGATAGCACCGAACCGAGATCTACCGGGGCGAGAGGAAACACGTCCAAACCCGAAGGCGGAAAGGAAACAATCTAACAAAGGACTCGCTGCCCATGCACACTATCACCGAGAGGAGGAGTCACTCGATCTCGTGACTCGAAAAAGCTTCTTTAAAGAAAAACAACTTGTAACACTCCGAGTACAACACTAGATGGCGGACTTTTGCAAAGCATGTGTATCTGCAGCTACAAATACCATCTAATATATATACAAACACACACAGAGTAATAATTAGGAATTGGCACAAGAAACAACAAGCATTGGTGAGAATTAGTGAAAAATTGTTGGGCCCCTAGGGGAGGACCAAACAATATATTAAAATAGTGGAATAAGAAGTGAAGTCCCCCACCTAAGGATATGGAATAGTTAGGGGGAGCTGGAAGAACTAGGGACCCCAAGAGGTGAGTATCTAAGTGACCCCCAGCGACCAGGAGAGCAGACCTAAGCACCTGGTCTTCCCAACGACTAACAAGAGGACTTAGAAAATGGATTGTGCAAGAACAGGACAAGACCAGATGAAACCAAAGGTGGAAGAGGAGGACCTGCAAAAGAAGGGGACAGAGTCCAGTCCACGATGGAGCATCCAGTCAGGGCAGGAGCCACTACCCACCATTCTGTGGATGAAGATCCGGGTCGATGGGGGGAGAAGATGACCAACTGTGGGGCCCAGGAGTCCTTGGAAGAATACAGATTGTGTCCCATGTCGTTAGTCGGGTCGCAGATGGTCAGTGGTTACGAGAAACCACTAGCAAGCCTTGGCAAATGCAAGAGGAAGCAAAAGAAGAGTTGCAAGGCTGAAGAGGACCAGCAAGTTCCAGGGGACTCAAACCCTCAGCAGTCAGGAGAGGGAGCAGAAGCAGTCACAGCCCCAACAGGCAACCCATTGACAGCAGGCACAGTAATTTGCGGTGAGGACCAATCAGCACACCTGGAGAGGAGTCCCACGTCGCTGGAGCAGCAGAGAAGAGATTGCCCTTGACAGGATGAAGTGCTGGAGGCCGGGGCTACTCGGAGCATGAACATCCCTTGGAGCAGGAGTCAATAAGCCTTGGTTGCTGCAGGAGTCGCGGTTCACAGAGGTTCTTTCCTGCATGGAGAGGCACGGGCTCACATCTCCCCATTTGGACAGCAGGCAGTGATGCAGGATCCACGGAGTTTCACAGAAGAGCAGATGCACGCAGCCAGTCATCGTTGCTGTGGGTGCCGGCAGATGCATAGGGGTGACACCTTCACTCCTTGCTTCTTGGTGCAGCATAAGTCTTGCCTACCCCAGAGGATGCACAGCCAGGGAAATGTTGCAGTTGCTGGAAGGAGACTTGGAAACAATGTTGCAAGGCAAGGTCATCTCAGGAGTTGCAGTCTTGTCAGTTCCTGAAGTGTCCAGTTGCGGGTCCAGTGGCCAGGAGCAGAAGTAAACAATGCAGAGGAGTCCTGGTGGAGTCTTGCACAATGAATCTGGGGACCCAAGTCGAGAGTCCCTAAATAGCCCTAAAAGGGGACCTGGTCAACTTGCATGGTGACCACCTACCAGAAGGGGTCTCTGACGTCACCTACCTGCCTGCCCTGACCACTCAGATGCTCCCAGGGGTCTCTGCACATCTTGGTTTCAAGATGGCAGAATCAAGGGGCCACCTGGAGGAGCTCAGGGCACAACCACTGGGGTGGTGATGGATAGGGGAGTGGTCACTCCCCTTTCCTTGATCCAGTTTTGCGCCAGAGCAGGGACCAGGGGTCCCTGGACTGTTGCAAACCAGTTTATGCAAGGAGGGCACCAAATGTGCCCTTCAAAGCAAACCGGTGGCTTGGGGAGGCTGCCCCTCCCAAGCCTTGTAACACATATTTCTAAGGAAGAGTGTTTTGCCTCCGTCTCTCACAGGAAATCCTTTGTTCTGCCTTCCCCTGCTTCAGCTAGTCAAGAAGAAGGAGGGCAGAAACCTGTCTGAGGGGTGGCAGCAGCACAGGGCTGCCTGGAAAACCATAGAAGACTGGAAGGAGCAATACTGGGGGGTCCTCTGAGGAGCCCCCAGAGTGCATGGAATCATACAAACAATACTGGCATTAGTATTGAGGTATGATTCCAACATGTTTGATACGAAAAAAGCCCAGGGTCAAAGTTACCATTATGTAGCAGGACACAGGTAAAATGGTTTCCCCGCACTCACGCGTCCAGCTGCATTTGGAAACCCATGGAATAGGAGGCACGGGAGCGTCTGAGGGCGGCGCGCCCTAGACCCTCTATAGATGGTAAGGTGGCTTGTACTCCTCACATAGACCCAAAAATGGCTACATTTATAACAAGATGTATTAAAGTCTCTAAGGGTCTAGACGGAGCCTGGAGGGAATGCCAGGACAAGGTCCTTGAAGTCCTGGGTCCATTGACTAAAATTCTTGACATGGCCGAAGATGCCAAAGATTCTGGCCATATGATTGACTCTAACTTACTGTCTGGGTGGGCCCAGAGGGCCTTATAGTTTTCTTAGCAATGACAACTGTGCCTTATCTACAGAATGACGGCACTCACTTCTAATCAGAATTGAACCCAGAGTAGGCGAGCTTGCCACCACGGAAGAGGGGGGCCGTGGTGAATGGTGGTCTTTTTGGAGACCGATTTATTAAGGCACTCTCTCATTTTGTTAAAACCTTTTTTAACTTGGACACAAGCGATCTGCAAGGTGTTCAACCAACAGGTTTTTGGTGGGGCCTGGCGAGGTAGAGGGCATTCCTCCAGTCACACAAATGCTTCCAAACCCCACAAGCTGCAAACGAAACAGTCCATCCAATGGCAGGACCACAAGACTTTGAGGATTCTACCCCTCCCATGTCTTAAGCAGAATTTGAGGTGGCAAAAGAGCCTTCCGTGGAACCAGCAATGCACCAGGCAGTGCTACTGGTAAGAAATACCCCTTCTTCACTACTCAATGTGGTGGGAGGTTGCAGAGGTTTAAGCGTAATTGGGAGACCATTACAAGGGATGCATGAGTTCTTTAGACCATGACAGGTTTTCACATGGAACTCTATGGCACTCCCAAACAGAATACTCATCCAAGACCCCTTCTGTTCTCTCGAGAACAATCTTAAGTGGTAGCTCAAGAAATGGCAGACTTCTAGAAAAGGGAGCAGCTGTTTCTTCCACCCTTCATCCCAAAGGATTTCTGAGCAACATCTTCCTTGTGGAGAAGAAGGACAAGGGTTTCCGACCGGTAATCAGTCTCAGAGATTTCAACCGGTGGGTGGTATATCGCCACTTCAAAATGGAGGGGATTCATCTCCTGCAGGACAACCTACTGCCCAATGATTGGATGGTAAGACTAGATCTCAGACGCCTATCTCAACGTTCCAATTTTTCCAGCCCACAGGCATTTTCTTCAGTTTGAATGGGGAGGACAGATTTTCCAATTC